>NW_027175427.1:688333-1032500 GCF_028021215.1 Eschrichtius robustus
TTGACCGATGGGAAGCGAGACTACTTTGTAGCGCTGATTTGCCTTTCCAGGTTGCTTGGTTGGCCAAAAAGGGCGTATGCGTTTTTTCCTGAATATATTCAGGAAAAAACGCATACGCCCTTTTTGGCCAAGGGCATCATTGTCGACGATTTGCGACTTTTCATGTGCTTTAAAGGCGATTCGAATCTACCTCCTGAATCCTGTTTCCTGCAATTCTGCCTTGCTTTCAAATCCTCTTCATTGCCTTCCCTCAATATATTTGTGGACGAGAGTTATCATTTATAACTCTGCGGGTTTGTGAAAGGCAGTGTCCCTGGGCTCCATTTTGCAACTCGCTTTTTTGGGAGCTGGCCGCAAGAGCGCGGGATTGCCTCAGGCCCTATTCTGCTTCTGGGCGGCAGGCTGAGCCTGTGGTTAATTCTTCTTCCTGATGGGAAAATAGAGTGACCTGTGCCTGTCCCAACACCTAGATCTAGTCTCTCATTGGTTGCCCCTCTTCCCGTTCATCCTCAGGACAAATTGCAACCTGTAGGGAACAGGAGGTTAAAGGTGCTGATTCTCCAAGTAGGGAGATTGCTAGTAACGTACCTGGAATGGCGAACCCGAGCACAAGGAGATGAGAAATGAGGTGCGTTTTAGAAACCTTTCAAAATCACACGGTGTACCATCTTCTGGGTTTCTCATGCATGTTTTCGATGTAGGAAGATGCCCTTGAACCTGGAGATTTGGGACCCATGGGATGGGTACCACGCAGTATTACTTTAAAGGGTCTGTGTTTGCTCACCCAACCTCACCCAACCTCTCAGCCCCAAGTGTGTCCACCCTTATGTCTCATCCAGCTGTGGGTCTAGATATGTTCAATCCAGGTTGCATCACAGCCTCTGAACGAATTTTGTAAGAATTTCTCTCTCTTTCACTGTCTTTGTTTTACGGGTTTTTAAAAGTAATTTATTTTTATAATGGGGTTTAGCTGCTTTTCACGGCTGTGTTTATGCGGCTTTACACCCACTTGACTCACTTCCAGACAGATATCAATACATAGGTTTTAAGATTCTTACTAGTCACATATATTCTTGTGCGGTGAATAGGGGGTGTTGAGTCCAGTTCACTGAGCAAGGAGTCGGTCTTTTCTATTACATATTGGGTGTATGGAACGGTATCTGAGCGAATTTGAAACCCTTGTTTTATGCATCACCCCACCTCACCTTTCCCGTTAAGCAGCCAGAGTGTGTTTTCTAAACGTGTGACTCTGTTCTGTTTTGTAACTCAGTTCAAGTGTAGCGGTTTTTACATTCCCTCTATAAGTGATAGCTTATGATAAGTGTCTTTTTCTGTGTGACTTATTTCACTTAGAATCATCGTACCTAAGTCCACTCATCTTGCTTCTTCTAGCCTTATGATATTGATTTCATGTCTGCGTGATATTCCATTGTACATAAGGACCACAACTTCTTTATCCATTTTTCTCTTTCCTGGGATATTTAAGGTGTCATGAAGTGGAGGTTCTTGTCAACAGAGCCGCCCTAAACTTTGGGGTGCCTGTGTCTTGCTGATTTTTAGTTTTCCCAATTTATACGCCCATGAGTGGACGTGCCCTATGCTCCCTAAGCTGTGTGTTTTAGATGTTTCAGGACACACCGTACACTTCTTCAGAGTGGCTGTTGGCAATTTACATCCCGCCCATCAGCGTAGCAAGGCTGCCATTTCTCCATGGCCTGTCCTGCATTTCTGGTTTTGACACTTTTTGCAGCTTGGCCCTTTTGACCGATGGGAAGCGAGACTACTTTGTAGCGCTGATTTGCCTTTCCAGGTTGCTTGGTTGGCCAAAAAGGGCGTATGCGTTTTTTCCTGAATATATTCAGGAAAAAACGCATACGCCCTTTTTGGCAAAGGGCATCATTGTCGACGATTTGCGACTTTTCATGTGCTTTAAAGGCGATTCGAATCTACCTCGTGAAACCTGTTTCCTGCAATTCTGCCTTCCTTTCAAATCCTCTTCGTTGCCTTCCCTCAATATATTTGTGGACGAGAGTTATCATTTATAACTCTGCGGGTTTGTGAATGGCAGTGTCCCTGGGCTCCATTTTTCAACTCGCTTTTTTGGGAGCTGGTCTTAAGAGCGCGGGATTGCCTCAGGCCCTATTCTGCTTCTGGGCGGCAGGCTGAGCCTGTGGTTAATTCTTCTTCCTGATGGGAAAATAGAGTGACCTGTGCCTGTCCCAACACCTAGATCTAGTCTCTCATTGGTTGCCCCTCTTCCCGTTCATCCTCAGGACAAATTGCAACCTGTAGGGAACAGGAGGTTAAAGGTGCTGATTCTCCAAGTAGGGAGATTGCTAGTAACGTACCTGGAATGGCGAACCCGAGCACAAGGAGATGAGAAATGAGGTGCGTTTTAGAAACCTTTCAAAATCACACGGTGTACCATCTTCTGGGTTTCTCATGCATGTTTTCGATGTAGGAAGATGCCCTTGAACCTGGAGATTTGGGACCCATGGGATGGGTACCACGCAGTATTACTTTAAAGGGTCTGTGTTTGCTCACCCAACCTCACCCAACCTCTCAGCCCCAAGTGTGTCCACCCTTATGTCTCATCCAGCTGTGTGTCTAGATATGTTCAATCCAGGTTGCATCACAGCCTCTGAACGAATTTTGTAAGAATTTCTCTCTCTTTCACTGTCTTTGTTTTACGGGTTTTTAAAAGTAATTTATTTTTATAATGGGGTTTAGCTGCTTTTCACGGCTGTGTTTATGCGGCTTTACACCCACTTGACTCACTTCCAGACAGATATCAATACATAGGTTTTAAGATTCTTACTAGTCACATATATTCTTGTGCGGTGAATAGGGGGTGTTGAGTCCAGTTCACTGAGCAATGAGTCGGTCTTTTCTATTACATATTGGGTGTATGGAACGGTATGTGAGCGAATTTGAAACCCTTGTTTTATGCATCACCCCACCTCACCTTTCCCGTTAAGCAGCCATAGTGTGTTTTCTAAACGTGTGACTCTGTTCTGTTTTGTAACTCAGTTCAAGTGTAGCGGTTTTTACATTCCCTCTATAAGTGATAGCTTATGATAAGTGTCTTTTTCTGTGTGACTTATTTCACTTAGAATCATCGTACCTAAGTCCACTCATCTTGCTTCTTCTAGCCTTATGATATTGATTTCATGTCTGCGTGATATTCCATTGTACATAAGGACCACAACTTCTTTATCCATTTTTCTCTTTCCTGGGATATTTAAGGTGTCATGAAGTGGAGGTTCTTGTCAACAGAGCAGCCCTAAACTTTGGGGTGCCTGTGTCTTGCTGATTTTTAGTTTTCCCAATTTATACGCCCATGAGTGGACGTGCCCTATGCTCCCTAAGCTGTGTGTTTTAGATGTTTCAGGACACACCGTACACTTCTTCAGAGTGGCTGTTGGCAATTTACATCCCGCCCATCAGCGTAGCAAGGCTGCCATTTCTCCATGGCCTGTCCTGCATTTCTGGTTTTGACACTTTTTGCAGCATGGCCCTTTTGACCGATGGGAAGCGAGACTACTTTGTAGCGCTGATTTGCCTTTCCAGGTTGCTTGGTTGGCCAAAAAGGGCGTATGCGTTTTTTCCTGAATATATTCAGGAAAAAACGCATACGCCCTTTTTGGCCAAGGGCATCATTGTCGACGATTTGCGACTTTTCATGTGCTTTAAAGGCGATTCGAATCTACCTCCTGAATCCTGTTTCCTGCAATTCTGCCTTGCTTTCAAATCCTCTTCATTGCCTTCCCTCAATATATTTGTGGACGAGAGTTATCATTTATAACTCTGCGGGTTTGTGAAAGGCAGTGTCCCTGGGCTCCATTTTGCAACTCGCTTTTTTGGGAGCTGGCCGCAAGAGCGCGGGATTGCCTCAGGCCCTATTCTGCTTCTGGGCGGCAGGCTGAGCCTGTGGTTAATTCTTCTTCCTGATGGGAAAATAGAGTGACCTGTGCCTGTCCCAACACCTAGATCTAGTCTCTCATTGGTTGCCCCTCTTCCCGTTCATCCTCAGGACAAATTGCAACCTGTAGGGAACAGGAGGTTAAAGGTGCTGATTCTCCAAGTAGGGAGATTGCTAGTAACGTACCTGGAATGGCGAACCCGAGCACAAGGAGATGAGAAATGAGGTGCGTTTTAGAAACCTTTCAAAATCACACGGTGTACCATCTTCTGGGTTTCTCATGCATGTTTTCGATGTAGGAAGATGCCCTTGAACCTGGAGATTTGGGACCCATGGGATGGGTACCACGCAGTATTACTTTAAAGGGTCTGTGTTTGCTCACCAAACCTCACCCAACCTCTCAGCCCCAAGTGTGTCCACCCTTATGTCTCATCCAGCTGTGGGTCTAGATATGTTCAATCCAGGTTGCATCACAGCCTCTGAACGAATTTTGTAAGAATTTCTCTCTCTTTCACTGTCTTTGTTTTACGGGTTTTTAAAAGTAATTTATTTTTATAATGGGGTTTAGCTGCTTTTCACGGCTGTGTTTATGCGGCTTTACACCCACTTGACTCACTTCCAGACAGATATCAATACATAGGTTTTAAGATTCTTACTAGTCACATATATTCTTGTGCGGTGAATAGGGGGTGTTGAGTCCAGTTCACTGAGCAAGGAGTCGGTCTTTTCTATTACATATTGGGTGTATGGAACGGTATCTGAGCGAATTTGAAACCCTTGTTTTATGCATCACCCCACCTCACCTTTCCCGTTAAGCAGCCATAGTGTGATTTCTAAACGTGTGACTCTGTTCTGTGTTGTAACTCAGTTCAAGTGTAGCGGTTTTTACATTCCCTCTATAAGTGATAGCTTATGATAAGTGTCTTTTTCTGTGTGACTTATTTCACTTAGAATCATCGTACCTAAGTCCACTCATCTTGCTTCTTCTAGCCTTATGATATTGATTTCATGTCTGCGTGATATTCCATTGTACATAAGGACCACAACTTCTTTATCCATTTTTCTCTTTCCTGGGATATTTAAGGTGTCATGAAGTGGAGGTTCTTGTCAACAGAGCCGCCCTAAACTTTGGGGTGCCTGTGTCTTGCTGATTTTTAGTTTTCCCAATTTATACGCCCATGAGTGGACGTGCCCTATGCTCCCTAAGCTGTGTGTTTTAGATGTTTCAGGACACACCGTACACTTCTCCAGAGTGGCTGTTGGCAATTTACATCCCGCCCATCAGCGTAGCAAGGATGCCATTTCTCCATGGCCTATCCTGCATTTCTGGTTTTGACACTTTTTGCAGCATGGCCCTTTTGACCGATGGGAAGCGAGACTACTTTGTAGCGCTGATTTGCCTTTCCAGGTTGCTTGGTTGGCCAAAAAGTGCGTATGCGTTTTTTCCTGAATATATTCAGGAAAAAACGCATACGCCCTTTTTGGCCAAGGGCATCATTGTCGACGATTTGCGACTTTTCATGTGCTTTAAAGGCGATTCGAATCTACCTCCTGAAACCTGTTTCCTGCAATTCTGCCTTGCTTTCAAATCCTCTTCATTGCCTTCCCTCAATATATTTGTGGACGAGAGTTATCATTTATAACTCTGCGGGTTTGTGAAAGGCAGTGTCCCTGGGCTCCATTTTGCAACTCGCTTTTTTGGGAGCTGGCCGCAAGAGCGCGGGAATGCCTCAGGCCCTATTCTGCTTCTGGGCGGCAGGCTGAGCCTGTGGTTAATTCTTCTTCCTGATGGGAAAATAGAGTGACCTGTGCCTGTCCCAACACCTAGATCTAGTCTCTCATTGGTTGCCCCTCTTCCCGTTCATCCTCAGGACAATTTGCAACCTGTAGGGAACAGGAGGTTAAAGGTGCTGATTCTCCAAGTAGGGAGATTGCTAGTAAAGTAACTGGAATGGCGAACCCGAGCACAAGGAGATGAGAAATGAGGTGCGTTTTAGAAACCTTTCAAAATCACACGGTGTACCATCTTCTGGGTTTCTCATGCATGTATTCGATGTAGGAAGATGCCCTTGAACCTGGAGATTTGGGACCCATGGGATGGGTACCACGCAGTATTACTTTAAAGGGTCTGTGTTTGCTCACCCAACGTCACCCAACCTCTCAGCCCCAAGTGTGTCCACCCTTATGTCTCATCCAGCTGTGGGTCTAGATATGTTCAATCCAGGTTGCATCACAGCCTCTGAACGAATTTTGTAAGAATTTCTCTCTCTTTCACTGTCTTTGTTTTACGGGTTTTTAAAAGTAATTTATTTTTATAATGGGGTTTAGCTGCTTTTCACGGCTGTGTTTATGCGGCTTTACACCCACTTGACTCACTTCCAGACAGATATCAATACATAGGTTTTAAGATTCTTACTAGTCACATATATTCTTGTGCGGTGAATAGGGGGTGTTGAGTCCAGTTCACTGAGCAAGGAGTCGGTCTTTTCTATTACATATTGGGTGTATGGAACGGTATGTGAGCGAATTTGAAACCCTTGTTTTATGCATCACCCCACCTCACCTTTCCCGTTAAGCAGCCAGAGTGTGTTTTCTAAACGTGTGACTCTGTTCTGTTTTGTAACTCAGTTCAAGTGTAGCGGTTTTTACATTCCCTCTATAAGTGATAGCTTATGATAAGTGTCTTTTTCTGTGTGACTTATTTCACTTAGAATCATCGTACCTAAGTCCACTCATCTTGCTTCTTCTAGCCTTATGATATTGATTTCATGTCTGCGTGATATTCCATTGTACATAAGGACCACAACTTCTTTATCCATTTTTCTCTTTCCTGGGATATTTAAGGTGTCATGAAGTGGAGGTTCTTGTCAACAGAGCCGCCCTAAACTTTGGGGTGCCTGTGTCTTGCTGATTTTTAGTTTTCCCAATTTATACGCCCATGAGTGGACGTGCCCTATGCTCCCTAAGCTGTGTGTTTTAGATGTTTCAGGACACACCGTACACTTCTTCAGAGTGGCTGTTGGCAATTTACATCCCGCCCATCAGCGTAGCAAGGCTGCCATTTCTCCATGGCCTGTCCTGCATTTCTGGTTTTGACACTTTTTGCAGCTTGGCCCTTTTGACCGATGGGAAGCGAGACTACTTTGTAGCGCTGATTTGCCTTTCCAGGTTGCTTGGTTGGCCAAAAAGGGCGTATGCGTTTTTTCCTGAATATATTCAGGAAAAAACGCATACGCCCTTTTTGGCCAAGGGCATCATTGTCGACGATTTGCGACTTTTCATGTGCTTTAAAGGCGATTCGAATCTACCTCCTGAAACCTGTTTCCTGCAATTCTGCCTTGCTTTCAAATCCTCTTCGTTGCCTTCCCTCAATATATTTGTGGACGAGAGTTATCATTTATAACTCTGCGGGTTTGTGAATGGCAGTGTCCCTGGGCTCCATTTTTCAACTCGCTTTTTTGGGAGCTGGTCTTAAGAGCGCGGGATTGCCTCAGGCCCTATTCTGCTTCTGGGCGGCAGGCTGAGCCTGTGGTTAATTCTTCTTCCTGATGGGAAAATAGAGTGACCTGTGCCTGTCCCAACACCTAGATCTAGTCTCTCATTGGTTGCCCCTCTTCCCGTTCATCCTCAGGACAAATTGCAACCTGTAGGGAACAGGAGGTTAAAGGTGCTGATTCTCCAAGTAGGGAGATTGCTAGTAACGTACCTGGAATGGCGAACCCGAGCACAAGGAGATGAGAAATGAGGTGCGTTTTAGAAACCTTTCAAAATCACACGGTGTACCATCTTCTGGGTTTCTCATGCATGTTTTCGATGTAGGAAGATGCCCTTGAACCTGGAGATTTGGGACCCATGGGATGGGTACCACGCAGTATTACTTTAAAGGGTCTGTGTTTGCTCACCCAACCTCACCCAAACTCTCAGCCCCAAGTGTGTCCACCCTTATGTCTCATCCAGCTGTGGGTCTAGATATGTTCAATCCAGGTTGCATCACAGCCTCTGAACGAATTTTGTAAGAATTTCTCTCTCTTTCACTGTCTTTGTTTTACGGGTTTTTAAAAGTAATTTATTTTTATAATGGGGTTTAGCTGCTTTTCACGGCTGTGTTTATGCGGCTTTACACCCACTTGACTCACTTCCAGACAGATATCAATACATAGGTTTTAAGATTCTTACTAGTCACATATATTCTTGTGCGGTGAATAGGGGGTGTTGAGTCCAGTTCACTGAGCAAGGAGTCGGTCTTTTCTATTACATATTGGGTGTATGGAACGGTATCTGAGCGAATTTGAAACCCTTGTTTTATGCATCACCCCACCTCACCTTTCCCGTTAAGCAGCCATAGTGTGATTTCTAAACGTGTGACTCTGTTCTGTGTTGTAACTCAGTTCAAGTGTAGCGGTTTTTACATTCCCTCTATAAGTGATAGCTTATGATAAGTGTCTTTTTCTGTGTGACTTATTTCACTTAGAATCATCGTACCTAAGTCCACTCATCTTGCTTCTTCTAGCCTTATGATATTGATTTCATTTCTGCGTGATATTCCATTGTACATAAGGACCACAACTTCTTTATCCATTTTTCTCTTTCCTGGGATATTTAAGGTGTCATGAAGTGGAGGTTCTTGTCAACAGAGCCGCCCTAAACTTTGGGGTGCCTGTGTCTTGCTGATTTTTAGTTTTCCCAATTTATACGCCCATGAGTGGACGTGCCCTATGCTCCCTAAGCTGTGTGTTTTAGATGTTTCAGGACACACCGTACACTTCTCCAGAGTGGCTGTTGGCAATTTACATCCCGCCCATCAGCGTAGCAAGGCTGCCATTTCTCCATGGCCTATCCTGCATTTCTGGTTTTGACACTTTTTGCAGCATGGCCCTTTTGACCGATGGGAAGCGAGACTACTTTGTAGCGCTGATTTGCCTTTCCAGGTTGCTTGGTTGGCCAAAAAGGGCGTATGCGTTTTTTCCTGAATATATTCAGGAAAAAACGCATACGCCCTTTTTGGCCAAGGGCATCATTGTCGACGTTTTGCTACTTTTCATGTGCTTTAAAGGCGATTCGAATCTACCTCCTGAAACCTGTTTCCTGCAATTCTGCCTTGCTTTCAAATCCTCTTCGTTGCCTTCCCTCAATATATTTGTGGACGAGAGTTATCATTTATAACTCTGCGGGTTTGTGAATGGCAGTGTCCCTGGGCTCCATTTTTCAACTCGCTTTTTTGGGAGCTGGCCGTAAGAGCGCGGGTTTGCCTCAGGCCCTATTCTGCTTCTGGGCGGCAGGCTGAGCCTGTGGTTAATTCTTCTTCCTGATGGGAAAATAGAGTGACCTGTGCCTGTCCCAACACCTAGATCTAGTCTCTCATTGGTTGCCCCTCTTCCCGTTCATCCTCAGGACAAATTGCAACCTGTACGGAACAGGAGGTTAAAGGTGCTGATTCTCCAAGTAGGGAGATTGCTAGTAACGTACCTGGAATGGCGAACCCAAGCACAAGGAGATGAGAAATGAGGTGCGTTTTAGAAACCTTTCAAAATCACACGGTGTACCATCTTCTGGGTTTCTCATGCATGTTTTCGATGTAGGAAGATGCCCTTGAACCTGGAGATTTGGGACCCATGGGATGGGTACCACGCAGTATTACTTTAAAGGGTCTGTGTTTGCTCACCCAACCTCACCCAACCTCTCAGCCCCAAGTGTGTCCACCCTTATGTCTCATCCAGCTGTGGGTCTAGATATGTTCAATCCAGGTTGCATCACAGCCTCTGAACGAATTTTGTAAGAATTTCTCTCTCTTTCACTGTCTTTGTTTTACGGGTTTTTAAAAGTAATTTATTTTTATAATGGGGTTTAGCTGCTTTTCACGGCTGTGTTTATGCGGCTTTACACCCACTTGACTCACTTCCAGACAGATATCAATACATAGGTTTTAAGATTCTTACTAGTCACATATATTCTTGTGCGGTGAATAGGGGGTGTTGAGTCCAGTTCACTGAGCAAGGAGTCGGTCTTTTCTATTACATATTGGGTGTATGGAACGGTATCTGAGCGAATTTGAAACCCTTGTTTTATGCATCACCCCACCTCACCTTTCCCGTTAAGCAGCCATAGTGTGATTTCTAAACGTGTGACTCTGTTCTGTGTTGTAACTCAGTTCAAGTGTAGCGGTTTTTACATTCCCTCTATAAGTGATAGCTTATGATAAGTGTCTTTTTCTGTGTGACTTATTTCACTTAGAATCATCGTACCTAAGTCCACTCATCTTGCTTCTTCTAGCCTTATGATATTGATTTCATTTCTGCGTGATATTCCATTGTACATAAGGACCACAACTTCTTTATCCATTTTTCTCTTTCCTGGGATATTTAAGGTGTCATGAAGTGGAGGTTCTTGTCAACAGAGCAGCCCTAAACTTTGGGGTGCCTGTGTCTTGCTGATTTTTAGTTTTCCCAATTTATACGCCCATGAGTGGACGTGCCCTATGCTCCCTAAGCTGTGTGTTTTAGATGTTTCAGGACACACCGTACACTTCTCCAGAGTGGCTGTTGGCAATTTACATCCCGCCCATCAGCGTAGCAAGGCTGCCATTTCTCCATGGCCTATCCTGCATTTCTGGTTTTGACACTTTTTGCAGCATGGCCCTTTTGACCGATGGGAAGCGAGACTACTTTGTAGCGCTGATTTGCCTTTCCAGGTTGCTTGGTTGGCCAAAAAGGGCGTATGCGTTTTTTCCTGAATATATTCAGGAAAAAACGCATACGCCCTTTTTGGCCAAGGGCATCATTGTCGACGTTTTGCTACTTTTCATGTGCTTTAAAGGCGATTCGAATCTACCTCCTGAAACCTGTTTCCTGCAATTCTGCCTTGCTTTCAAATCCTCTTCGTTGCCTTCCCTCAATATATTTGTGGACGAGAGTTATCATTTATAACTCTGCGGGTTTGTGAATGGCAGTGTCCCTGGGCTCCATTTTTCAACTCGCTTTTTTGGGAGCTGGCCATAAGAGCGCGGGTTTGCCTCAGGCCCTATTCTGCTTCTGGGCGGCAGGCTGAGCCTGTGGTTAATTCTTCTTCCTGATGGGAAAATAGAGTGACCTGTGCCTGTCCCAACACCTAGATCTAGTCTCTCATTGGTTGCCCCTCTTCCCGTTCTTCCTCAGGACAATTTGCAACCTGTAGGGAACAGGAGGTTAAAGGTGCTGATTCTCCAAGTAGGGAGATTGCTAGTAAAGTACCTGGAATGGCGAACCCGAGCACAAGGAGATGAGAAATGAGGTGCGTTTAAGAAACCTTTCAAAATCACACGGTGTACCATCTTCTGGGTTTCTCATGCATGTATTCGATGTAGGAAGATGCCCTTGAACCTGGAGATTTGGGACCCATGGGATGGGTACCACGCAGTATTACTTTAAAGGGTCTGTGTTTGCTCACCCAACCTCACCCAACCTCTCAGCCCCAAGTGTGTCCACCCTTATGTCTCATCCAGCTGTGGGTCTAGATATGTTCAATCCAGGTTGCATCACAGCCTCTGAACGAATTTTGTAAGAATTTCTCTCTCTTTCACTGTCTTTGTTTTACGGGTTTTTAAAAGTAATTTATTTTTATAATGGGGTTTAGCTGCTTTTCACGGCTGTGTTTATGCGGCTTTACACCCACTTGACTCACTTCCAGACAGATATCAATACATAGGTTTTAAGATTCTTACTAGTCACATATATTCTTGTGCGGTGAATAGGGGGTGTTGAGTCCAGTTCACTGAGCAAGGAGTCGGTCTTTTCTATTACATATTGGGTGTATGGAACGGTATCTGAGCGAATTTGAAACCCTTGTTTTATGCATCACCCCACCTCACCTTTCCCGTTAAGCAGCCATAGTGTGATTTCTAAACGTGTGACTCTGTTCTGTGTTGTAACTCAGTTCAAGTGTAGCGGTTTTTACATTCCCTCTATAAGTGATAGCTTATGATAAGTGTCTTTTTCTGTGTGACTTATTTCACTTAGAATCATCGTACCTAAGTCCACTCATCTTGCTTCTTCTAGCCTTATGATATTGATTTCATTTCTGCGTGATATTCCATTGTACATAAGGACCACAACTTCTTTATCCATTTTTCTCTTTCCTGGGATATTTAAGGTGTCATGAAGTGGAGGTTCTTGTCAACAGAGCAGCCCTAAACTTTGGGGTGCCTGTGTCTTGCTGATTTTTAGTTTTCCCAATTTATACGCCCATGAGTGGACGTGCCCTATGCTCCCTAAGCTGTGTGTTTTAGATGTTTCAGGACACACCGTACACTTCTCCAGAGTGGCTGTTGGCAATTTACATCCCGCCCATCAGCGTAGCAAGGCTGCCATTTCTCCATGGCCTATCCTGCATTTCTGGTTTTGACACTTTTTGCAGCATGGCCCTTTTGACCGATGGGAAGCGAGACTACTTTGTAGCGCTGATTTGCCTTTCCAGGTTGCTTGGTTGGCCAAAAAGGGCGTATGCGTTTTTTCCTGAATATATTCAGGAAAAAACGCATACGCCCTTTTTGGCCAAGGGCATCATTGTCGACGTTTTGCTACTTTTCATGTGCTTTAAAGGCGATTCGAATCTACCTCCTGAAACCTGTTTCCTGCAATTCTGCCTTGCTTTCAAATCCTCTTCGTTGCCTTCCCTCAATATATTTGTGGACGAGAGTTATCATTTATAACTCTGCGGGTTTGTGAATGGCAGTGTCCCTGGGCTCCATTTTTCAACTCGCTTTTTTGGGAGCTGGCCGTAAGAGCGCGGGTTTGCCTCAGGCCCTATTCTGCTTCTGGGCGGCAGGCTGAGCCTGTGGTTAATTCTTCTTCCTGATGGGAAAATAGAGTGACCTGTGCCTGTCCCAACACCTAGATCTAGTCTCTCATTGGTTGCCCCTCTTCCCGTTCATCCTCAGGACAAATTGCAACCTGTACGGAACAGGAGGTTAAAGGTGCTGATTCTCCAAGTAGGGAGATTGCTAGTAACGTACCTGGAATGGCGAACCCGAGCACAAGGAGATGAGAAATGAGGTGCGTTTTAGAAACCTTTCAAAATCACACGGTGTACCATCTTCTGGGTTTCTCATGCATGTTTTCGATGTAGGAAGATGCCCTTGAACCTGGAGATTTGGGACCCATGGGATGGGTACCACGCAGTATTACTTTAAAGGGTCTGTGTTTGCTCACCCAACCTCACCCAACCTCTCAGCCCCAAGTGTGTCCACCCTTATGTCTCATCCAGCTGTGGGTCTAGATATGTTCAATCCAGGTTGCATCACAGCCTCTGAACGAATTTTGTAAGAATTTCTCTCTCTTTCACTGTCTTTGTTTTACGGGTTTTTAAAAGTAATTTATTTTTATAATGGGGTTTAGCTGCTTTTCACGGCTGTGTTTATGCGGCTTTACACCCACTTGACTCACTTCCAGACAGATATCAATACATAGGTTTTAAGATTCTTACTAGTCACATATATTCTTGTGCGGTGAATAGGGGGTGTTGAGTCCAGTTCACTGAGCAAGGAGTCGGTCTTTTCTATTACATAGTGGGTGTATGGAACGGTATCTGAGCGAATTTGAAACCCTTGTTTTATGCATCACCCCACCTCACCTTTCCCGTTAAGCAGCCAGAGTGTGTTTTCTAAACGTGTGACTCTGTTCTGTTTTGTAACTCAGTTCAAGTGTAGCGGTTTTTACATTCCCTCTATAAGTGATAGCTTATGATAAGTGTCTTTTTCTGTGTGACTTATTTCACTTAGAATCATCGTACCTAAGTCCACTCATCTTGCTTCTTCTAGCCTTATGATATTGATTTCATGTCTGCGTGATATTCCATTGTACATAAGGACCACAACTTCTTTATCCATTTTTCTCTTTCCTGGGATATTTAAGGTGTCATGAAGTGGAGGTTCTTGTCAACAGAGCAGCCCTAAACTTTGGGGTGCCTGTGTCTTGCTGATTTTTAGTTTTCCCAATTTATACGCCCATGAGTGGACGTGCCCTATGCTCCCTAAGCTGTGTGTTTTAGATGTTTCAGGACACACCGTACACTTCTCCAGAGTGGCTGTTGGCAATTTACATCCCGCCCATCAGCGTAGCAAGGCTGCCATTTCTCCATGGCCTGTCCTGCATTTCTGGTTTTGACACTTTTTGCAGCATGGCCCTTTTGACCGATGGGAAGCGAGACTACTTTGTAGCGCTGATTTGCCTTTCCAGGTTGCTTGGTTGGCCAAAAAGGGCGTATGCGTTTTTTCCTGAATATATTCAGGAAAAAACGCATACGCCCTTTTTGGCCAAGGGCATCATTGTCGACGATTTGCGACTTTTCATGTGCTTTAAAGGCGATTCGAATCTACCTCCTGAAACCTGTTTCCTGCAATTCTGCCTTGCTTTCAAATCCTCTTCATTGCCTTCCCTCAATATATTTGTGGACGAGAGTTATCATTTATAACTCTGCGGGTTTGTGAAAGGCAGTGTCCCTGGGCTCCATTTTGCAACTCGCTTTTTTGGGAGCTGGCCGCAAGAGCGCGGGAATGCCTCAGGCCCTATTCTGCTTCTGGGCGGCAGGCTGAGCCTGTGGTTAATTCTTCTTCCTGATGGGAAAATAGAGTGACCTGTGCCTGTCCCAACACCTAGATCTAGTCTCTCATTGGTTGCCCCTCTTCCCGTTCATCCTCAGGACAATTTGCAACCTGTAGGGAACAGGAGGTTAAAGGTGCTGATTCTCCAAGTAGGGAGATTGCTAGTAAAGTACCTGGAATGGCGAACCCGAGCACAAGGAGATGAGAAATGAGGTGCGTTTTAGAAACCTTTCAAAATCACACGGTGTACCATCTTCTGGGTTTCTCATGCATGTATTCGATGTAGGAAGATGCCCTTGAACCTGGAGATTTGATACCCATGGGATGGGTACCACGCAGTATTACTTTAAAGGGTCTGTGTTTGCTCACCCAACCTCACCCAACCTCTCAGCCCCAAGTGTGTCCACCCTTATGTCTCATCCAGCTGTGGGTCTAGATATGTTCAATCCAGGTTGCATCACAGCCTCTGAACGAATTTTGTAAGAATTTCTCTCTCTTTCACTGTCTTTGTTTTACGGGTTTTTAAAAGTAATTTATTTTTATAATGGGGTTTAGCTGCTTTTCACGGCTGTGTTTATGCGGCTTTACACCCACTTGACTCACTTCCAGACAGATATCAATACATAGGTTTTAAGATTCTTACTAGTCACATATATTCTTGTGCGGTGAATAGGGGGTGTTGAGTCCAGTTCACTGAGCAAGGAGTCGGTCTTTTCTATTACATATTGGGTGTATGGAACGGTATGTGAGCGAATTTGAAACCCTTGTTTTATGCATCACCCCACCTCACCTTTCCCGTTAAGCAGCCAGAGTGTGTTTTCTAAACGTGTGACTCTGTTCTGTTTTGTAACTCAGTTCAAGTGTAGCGGTTTTTACATTCCCTCTATAAGTGATAGCTTATGATAAGTGTCTTTTTCTGTGTGACTTATTTCACTTAGAATCATCGTACCTAAGTCCACTCATCTTGCTTCTTCTAGCCTTATGATATTGATTTCATGTCTGCGTGATATTCCATTGTACATAAGGACCACAACTTCTTTATCCATTTTTCTCTTTCCTGGGATATTTAAGGTGTCATGAAGTGGAGGTTCTTGTCAACAGAGCCGCCCTAAACTTTGGGGTGCCTGTGTCTTGCTGATTTTTAGTTTTCCCAATTTATACGCCCATGAGTGGACGTGCCCTATGCTCCCT
This sequence comes from Eschrichtius robustus, assembly GCF_028021215.1. Lineage (NCBI taxonomy): Eukaryota > Metazoa > Chordata > Mammalia > Artiodactyla > Eschrichtiidae > Eschrichtius > Eschrichtius robustus. Next base: position 704,020 of record NW_027175427.1, read on the forward strand.
AAGCTGTGTGTTTTAGATGTTTCAGGACACACCGTACACTTCTTCAGAGTGGCTGTTGGCAATTTACATCCCGCCCATCAGCGTAGCAAGGCTGCCATTTCTCCATGGCCTGTCCTGCATTTCTGGTTTTGACACTTTTTGCAGCTTGGCCCTTTTGACCGATGGGAAGCGAGACTACTTTGTAGCGCTGATTTGCCTTTCCAGGTTGCTTGGTTCGCCAAAAAGGGCGTATGCGTTTTTTCCTGAATATATTCAGGAAAAAACGCATACGCCCTTTTTGGCCAAGGGCATCTTTGTCGACGATTTGCGACTTTTCATGTGCTTTAAAGGCGATTCGAATCTACCTCCTGAAACCTGTTTCCTGCAATTCTGCCTTGCTTTCAAATCCTCTTCGTTGCCTTCCCTCAATATATTTGTGGACGAGAGTTATCATTTATAACTCTGCGGGTTTGTGAATGGCAGTGTCCCTGGGCTCCATTTTTCAACTCGCTTTTTTGGGAGCTGGTCTTAAGAGCGCGGGATTGCCTCAGGCCCTATTCTGCTTCTGGGCGGCAGGCTGAGCCTGTGGTTAATTCTTCTTCCTGATGGGAAAATAGAGTGACCTGTGCCTGTCCCAACACCTAGATCTAGTCTCTCATTGGTTGCCCCTCTTCCCGTTCATCCTCAGGACAAATTGCAACCTGTAGGGAACAGGAGGTTAAAGGTGCTGATTCTCCAAGTAGGGAGATTGCTAGTAACGTACCTGGAATGGCGAACCCGAGCACAAGGAGATGAGAAATGAGGTGCGTTTTAGAAACCTTTCAAAATCACATGGTGTACCACCTTCTGGGTTTCTCATGCATGTTTTCGATGTAGGAATATGCCCTTGAACCTGGAGATTTGGGACCCATGGGATGGGTACCACGCAGTATTACTTTAAAGGGTCTGTGTTTGCTCACCCAACCTCACCCAAACTCTCAGCCCCAAGTGTGTCCACCCTTATGTCTCATCCAGCTGTGGGTCTAGATATGTTCAATCCAGGTTGCATCACAGCCTCTGAACGAATTTTGTAAGAATTTCTCTCTCTTTCACTGTCTTTGTTTTACGGGTTTTTAAAAGTAATTTATTTTTATAATGGGGTTTAGCTGCTTTTCACGGCTGTGTTTATGCGGCTTTACACCCACTTGACTCACTTCCAGACAGATATCAATACATAGGTTTTAAGATTCTTACTAGTCACATATATTCTTGTGCGGTGAATAGGGGGTGTTGAGTCCAGTTCACTGAGCAAGGAGTCGGTCTTTTCTATTACATATTGGGTGTATGGAACGGTATCTGAGCGAATTTGAAACCCTTGTTTTATGCATCACCCCACCTCACCTTTCCCGTTAAGCAGCCATAGTGTGATTTCTAAACGTGTGACTCTGTTCTGTGTTGTAACTCAGTTCAAGTGTAGCGGTTTTTACATTCCCTCTATAAGTGATAGCTTATGATAAGTGTCTTTTTCTGTGTGACTTATTTCACTTAGAATCATCGTACCTAAGTCCACTCATCTTGCTTCTTCTAGCCTTATGATATTGATTTCATTTCTGCGTGATATTCCATTGTACATAAGGACCACAACTTCTTTATCCATTTTTCTCTTTCCTGGGATATTTAAGGTGTCATGAAGTGGAGGTTCTTGTCAACAGAGCAGCCCTAAACTTTGGGGTGCCTGTGTCTTGCTGATTTTTAGTTTTCCCAATTTATACGCCCATGAGTGGACGTGCCCTATGCTCCCTAAGCTGTGTGTTTTAGATGTTTCAGGACACACCGTACACTTCTCCAGAGTGGCTGTTGGCAATTTACATCCCGCCCATCAGCGTAGCAAGGCTGCCATTTCTCCATGGCCTATCCTGCATTTCTGGTTTTGACACTTTTTGCAGCATGGCCCTTTTGACCGATGGGAAGCGAGACTACTTTGTAGTGCTGATTTGCCTTTCCAGGTTGCTTGGTTGGCCAAAAAGGGCGTATGCGTTTTTTCCTGAATATATTCAGGAAAAAACGCATACGCCCTTTTTGGCCAAGGGCATCATTGTCGACGTTTTGCTACTTTTCATGTGCTTTAAAGGCGATTCGAATCTACCTCCTGAAACCTGTTTCCTGCAATTCTGCCTTGCTTTCAAATCCTCTTCGTTGCCTTCCCTCAATATATTTGTGGACGAGAGTTATCATTTATAACTCTGCGGGTTTGTGAATGGCAGTGTCCCTGGGCTCCATTTTTCAACTCGCTTTTTTGGGAGCTGGCCGTAAGAGCGCGGGTTTGCCTCAGGCCCTATTCTGCTTCTGGGCGGCAGGCTGAGCCTGTGGTTAATTCTTCTTCCTGATGGGAAAATAGAGTGACCTGTGCCTGTCCCAACACCTAGATCTAGTCTCTCATTGGTTGCCCCTCTTCCCGTTCATCCTCAGGACAAATTGCAACCTGTACGGAACAGGAGGTTAAAGGTGCTGATTCTCCAAGTAGGGAGATTGCTAGTAACGTACCTGGAATGGCGAACCCGAGCACAAGGAGATGAGAAATGAGGTGCGTTTTAGAAACCTTTCAAAATCACATGGTGTACCATCTTCTGGGTTTCTCATGCATGTTTTCGATGTAGGAAGATGCCCTTGAACCTGGAGATTTGGGACCCATGGGATGGGTACCACGCAGTATTACTTTAAAGGGTCTGTGTTTGCTCACCCAACCTCACCCAACCTCTCAGCCCCAAGTGTGTCCACCCTTATGTCTCATCCAGCTGTGGGTCTAGATATGTTCAATCCAGGTTGCATCACAGCCTCTGAACGAATTTTGTAAGAATTTCTCTCTCTTTCACTGTCTTTGTTTTACGGGTTTTTAAAAGTAATTTATTTTTATAATGGGGTTTAGCTGCTTTTCACGGCTGTGTTTATGCGGCTTTACACCCACTTGACTCACTTCCAGACAGATATCAATACATAGGTTTTAAGATTCTTACTAGTCACATATATTCTTGTGCGGTGAATAGGGGGTGTTGAGTCCAGTTCACTGAGCAAGGAGTCGGTCTTTTCTATTACATATTGGGTGTATGGAACGGTATCTGAGCGAATTTGAAACCCTTGTTTTATGCATCACCCCACCTCACCTTTCCCGTTAAGCAGCCATAGTGTGATTTCTAAACGTGTGACTCTGTTCTGTGTTGTAACTCAGTTCAAGTGTAGCGGTTTTTACATTCCCTCTATAAGTGATAGCTTATGATAAGTGTCTTTTTCTGTGTGACTTATTTCACTTAGAATCATCGTACCTAAGTCCACTCATCTTGCTTCTTCTAGCCTTATGATATTGATTTCATTTCTGCGTGATATTCCATTGTACATAAGGACCACAACTTCTTTATCCATTTTTCTCTTTCCTGGGATATTTAAGGTGTCATGAAGTGGAGGTTCTTGTCAACAGAGCAGCCCTAAACTTTGGGGTGCCTGTGTCTTGCTGATTTTTAGTTTTCCCAATTTATACGCCCATGAGTGGACGTGCCCTATGCTCCCTAAGCTGTGTGTTTTAGATGTTTCAGGACACACCGTACACTTCTCCAGAGTGGCTGTTGGCAATTTACATCCCGCCCATCAGCGTAGCAAGGCTGCCATTTCTCCATGGCCTATCCTGCATTTCTGGTTTTGACACTTTTTGCAGCATGGCCCTTTTGACCGATGGGAAGTGAGACTACTTTGTAGCGCTGATTTGCCTTTCCAGGTTGCTTGGTTGGCCAAAAAGGGCGTATGCGTTTTTTCCTGAATATATTCAGGAAAAAACGCATACGCCCTTTTTGGCCAAGGGCATCATTGTCGACGTTTTGCTACTTTTCATGTGCTTTAAAGGCGATTCGAATCTACCTCCTGAAACCTGTTTCCTGCAATTCTGCCTTGCTTTCAAATCCTCTTCGTTGCCTTCCCTCAATATATTTGTGGACGAGAGTTATCATTTATAACTCTGCGGGTTTGTGAATGGCAGTGTCCCTGGGCTCCATTTTTCAACTCGCTTTTTTGGGAGCTGGCCGTAAGAGCGCGGGTTTGCCTCAGGCCCTATTCTGCTTCTGGGCGGCAGGCTGAGCCTGTGGTTAATTCTTCTTCCTGATGGGAAAATAGAGTGACCTGTGCCTGTCCCAACACCTAGATCTAGTCTCTCATTGGTTGCCCCTCTTCCCGTTCATCCTCAGGACAAATTGCAACCTGTACGGAACAGGAGGTTAAAGGTGCTGATTCTCCAAGTAGGGAGATTGCTAGTAACGTACCTGGAATGGCGAACCCGAGCACAAGGAGATGAGAAATGAGGTGCGTTTTAGAAACCTTTCAAAATCACATGGTGTACCATCTTCTGGGTTTCTCATGCATGTTTTCGATGTAGGAAGATGCCCTTGAACCTGGAGATTTGGGACCCATGGGATGGGTACCACGCAGTATTACTTTAAAGGGTCTGTGTTTGCTCACCCAACCTCACCCAACCTCTCAGCCCCAAGTGTGTCCACCCTTATGTCTCATCCAGCTGTGGGTCTAGATATGTTCAATCCAGGTTGCATCACAGCCTCTGAACGAATTTTGTAAGAATTTCTCTCTCTTTCACTGTCTTTGTTTTACGGGTTTTTAAAAGTAATTTATTTTTATAATGGGGTTTAGCTGCTTTTCACGGCTGTGTTTATGCGGCTTTACACCCACTTGACTCACTTCCAGACAGATATCAATACATAGGTTTTAAGATTCTTACTAGTCACATATATTCTTGTGCGGTGAATAGGGGGTGTTGAGTCCAGTTCACTGAGCAAGGAGTCGGTCTTTTCTATTACATATTGGGTGTATGGAACGGTATGTGAGCGAATTTGAAACCCTTGTTTTATGCATCACCCCACCTCACCTTTCACGTTAAGCAGCCATAGTGTGTTTTCTAAACGTGTGACTCTGTTCTGTTTTGTAACTCAGTTCAAGTGTAGCGGTTTTTACATTCCCTCTATAAGTGATAGCTTATGATAAGTGTCTTTTTCTGTGTGACTTATTTCACTTAGAATCATCGTACCTAAGTCCACTCATCTTGCTTCTTCTAGCCTTATGATATTGATTTCATGTCTGCGTGATATTCCATTGTACATAAGGACCACAACTTCTTTATCCATTTTTCTCTTTCCTGGGATATTTAAGGTGTCATGAAGTGGAGGTTCTTGTCAACAGAGCAGCCCTAAACTTTGGGGTGCCTGTGTCTTGCTGATTTTTAGTTTTCCCAATTTATACGCCCATGAGTGGACGTGCCCTATGCTCCCTAAGCTGTGTGTTTTAGATGTTTCAGGACACACCGTACACTTCTCCAGAGTGGCTGTTGGCAATTTACATCCCGCCCATCAGCGTAGCAAGGCTGCCATTTCTCCATGGCCTATCCTGCATTTCTGGTTTTGACACTTTTTGCAGCATGGCCCTTTTGACCGATGGGAAGTGAGACTACTTTGTAGCGCTGATTTGCCTTTCCAGGTTGCTTGGTTGGCCAAAAAGGGCGTATGCGTTTTTTCCTGAATATATTCAGGAAAAAACGCATACGCCCTTTTTGGCCAAGGGCATCATTGTCGACGTTTTGCTACTTTTCATGTGCTTTAAAGGCGATTCGAATCTACCTCCTGAAACATGTTTCCTGCAATTCTGCCTTGCTTTCAAATCCTCTTCGTTGCCTTCCCTCAATATATTTGTGGACGAGAGTTATCATTTATAACTCTGCGGGTTTGTGAATGGCAGTGTCCCTGGGCTCCATTTTTCAACTCGCTTTTTTGGGAGCTGGCCGTAAGAGCGCGGGTTTGCCTCAGGCCCTATTCTGCTTCTGGGCGGCAGGCTGAGCCTGTGGTTAATTCTTCTTCCTGATGGGAAAATAGAGTGACCTGTGCCTGTCCCAACACCTAGATCTAGTCTCTCATTGGTTGCCCCTCTTCCCGTTCATCCTCAGGACAAATTGCAACCTGTACGGAACAGGAGGTTAAAGGTGCTGATTCTCCAAGTAGGGAGATTGCTAGTAACGTACCTGGAATGGCGAACCCGAGCACAAGGAGATGAGAAATGAGGTGCGTTTTAGAAACCTTTCAAAATCACATGGTGTACCATCTTCTGGGTTTCTCATGCATGTTTTCGATGTAGGAAGATGCCCTTGAACCTGGAGATTTGGGACCCATGGGATGGGTACCACGCAGTATTACTTTAAAGGGTCTGTGTTTGCTCACCCAACCTCACCCAACCTCTCAGCCCCAAGTGTGTCCACCCTTATGTCTCATCCAGCTGTGGGTCTAGATATGTTCAATCCAGGTTGCATCACAGCCTCTGAACGAATTTTGTAAGAATTTCTCTCTCTTTCACTGTCTTTGTTTTACGGGTTTTTAAAAGTAATTTATTTTTATAATGGGGTTTAGCTGCTTTTCACGGCTGTGTTTATGCGGCTTTACACCCACTTGACTCACTTCCAGACAGATATCAATACATAGGTTTTAAGATTCTTACTAGTCACATATATTCTTGTGCGGTGAATAGGGGGTGTTGAGTCCAGTTCACTGAGCAAGGAGTCGGTCTTTTCTATTACATATTGGGTGTATGGAACGGTATGTGAGCGAATTTGAAACCCTTGTTTTATGCATCACCCCACCTCACCTTTCACGTTAAGCAGCCATAGTGTGTTTTCTAAACGTGTGACTCTGTTCTGTTTTGTAACTCAGTTCAAGTGTAGCGGTTTTTACATTCCCTCTATAAGTGATAGCTTATGATAAGTGTCTTTTTCTGTGTGACTTATTTCACTTAGAATCATCGTACCTAAGTCCACTCATCTTGCTTCTTCTAGCCTTATGATATTGATTTCATGTCTGCGTGATATTCCATTGTACATAAGGACCACAACTTCTTTATCCATTTTTCTCTTTCCTGGGATATTTAAGGTGTCATGAAGTGGAGGTTCTTGTCAACAGAGCAGCCCTAAACTTTGGGGTGCCTGTGTCTTGCTGATTTTTAGTTTTCCCAATTTATACGCCCATGAGTGGACGTGCCCTATGCTCCCTAAGCTGTGTGTTTTAGATGTTTCTGGACACACCGTACACTTCTTCAGAGTGGCTGTTGGCAATTTACATCCCGCCCATCAGCGTAGCAAGGCTGCCATTTCTCCATGGCCTGTCCTGCATTTCTGGTTTTGACACTTTTTGCAGCATGGCCCTTTTGACCGATGGGAAGCGAGACTACTTTGTAGCGCTGATTTGCCTTTCCAGGTTGCTTGGTTGGCCAAAAAGGGCGTATGCGTTTTTTCCTGAATATATTCAGGAAAAAACGCATACGCCCTTTTTGGCCAAGGGCATCATTGTCGACGATTTGCGAATTTTCATGTGCTTTAAAGGCGATTCGAATCTACCTCCTGAAACCTGTTTCCTGCAATTCTGCCTTGCTTTCAAATCCTCTTCATTGCCTTCCCTCAATATATTTGTGGACGAGAGTTATCATTTATAACTCTGCGGGTTTGTGAAAGGCAGTGTCCCTGGGCTCCATTTTGCAACTAGCTTTTTTGGGAGCTGGCCGCAAGAGCGCGGGATTGCCTCAGGCCCTATTCTGCTTCTGGGCGTCAGGCTGAGCCTGTGGTTAATTCTTCTTCCTGATGGGAAAATAGAGTGACCTGTGCCTGTCCCAACACCTAGATCTAGTCTCTCATTGGTTGCCCCTCTTCCCGTTCATCCTCAGGACAAATTGCAACCTGTAGGGAACAGGAGGTTAAAGGTGCTGATTCTCCAAGTAGGGAGATTGCTAGTAAAGTACCTGGAATGGCGAACCCGAGCACAAGGAGATGAGAAATGAGGTGCGTTTTAGAAACCTTTCAAAATCGCACGGTGTACCATCTTCTGGGTTTCTCATGTATGTTTTCGATGTAGGAAGATGCCCTTGAACCTGGAGATTTGGGACCCATGGGATGCGTACCACGCAGTATTACTTTAAAGGTTGTGCGTTTGCTCACCCAACCTCACCCAACCTCTCAGCCCCAAGAGTGTCCACCCTTATGTCTCATCCAGCTGTGTGTCTAGATATGGTCAATCCACGTTGCATCACAGCCCCTGACCGAATTTTGGAAGAATTTCTCTCTCTTTCACTGTCTTTGTTTTACGGGTTTTTAAAAGTAATTTATTTTTATAATGGGGTTTGGCGGCCTTTCACGGCTGTGTTGATGCGGCTTTACACCCACTTGACTCACTTCCAGAGAGATATCAATACATAGGTTTTACGATTCTTCCTAGTCAGATATATTCTTGTGCGGTGAATAGGGGGTGTTGTGTCCAGTTCACTGAGCAAGGAGTAGGTCTTGTCTATTACATATTGGGTGTATGGAACGGTATGTGAGCGAATTTGAAACCCTTGTTTTATGCATCACCCCACCTCACCTTTCCCGTTAAGCAGCCAGAGTGTGTTTTCTAAACGTGTGACTCTGTTCTGTTTTGTAATTCAGTTCAAGTGTAGCGGTTTTTACATTCCCTCTATAAGTGATAGCTTATGATAAGTGTCTTTTTCTGTGTGACTTATTTCACTTAGAATCGTCATTCCTAAATCCACTCATCTTGCTTCTACTAGCCTTATGACATTTATTTCATGTCTGAGTGATATTCCATTTTACATAAGGACCACAACTTCTTTATCCATTTTTTTCTTTCCTGGGATATTTAAGGTGTCATGAAGTGGAGGTTCTTGTCAACTGAGCAGCCCTAATCATTGGGGTGCCTGTGTCTTGCTGATTTTTAGTTTTCCCAATTTATACGACCATGAGTGGACGTGCCCTATGCTCCCTAAGCTGTGTTTTTTCGAAGTTTCAGGACACACCGTACACTTCTCCAGTGTGGCTGTTGGCAATTTACATCCCTCCCATCAGCGTAGCAAGGCTGCCATTTCTCCATGGCCTGTCCTGCATTTCTGGTTTTGAAAATTTTTGCAGCATGGCCCTTTTGACCGATGGGAAGCGAGACTTCTTTGTAGCGCTGATTTGCCTTTCCAGGTTGCTTGGTTGGCCAAAAAGGGCGTATACGTTTTTTCCTGAATATATTCAGGAAAAAACACATACGCTCTTTTTGGCCAAGGTCATCATTGTCGACGTTTTGCCACCTTTCATGTGCTTTAAAGGCGATTCGTATCTACCTCCTGAAATCTGTTTCCTGCAATTCTGCCTTGCTTTCAAATCCTCTTCGTTGCCTTCCCTCAATATATTTTTGGACGAGAGTTATCATTTATAACTCAGCAGGTTTGTGAATTGCAGTGCCCCTGAGCTCCATTTTTCAACTGTCTTTTTTGGGAGCTGGCCGCAAACCCAGGGGATTGCCTAAGGCCCTATTCTGGTTCCCGGCGGTAGGCTGAGCCTGTGGTTAATTCTTCTTCCTGATGGGAAAATAGAGTTACCTGTGCCTGTCCCAACACCTAGATCTAGTCTCTCATTGGTTGTCCCTCTTCCCTTTCATCCTCAGGACAAATTGCAACCTGTACGGAACAGGAGGTTAAAGGTGCTGATTCTCCAAGTAGGGAGATTGCTAGTAAAGTAGCTGGAATGGCGAAACCGAACACAAGGAGATGAGAAATGAGGTGCGTTTTAGAAACCTTTCAAAATCACACGGTGTACCATCTTCTGGGTTTCTCATGCATGTTTTCGATGTAGGAAGATGCCCTTGAACCTGGAGATTTGGGACCCATGGGATGGGTACCACGCAGTATTACTTTAAAGGGTCTGTGTTTGCTCACCCAACCTCACCCAACCTCTCAGCCCCAAGTGTGTCCACCCTTATGTCTCATCCAGCTGTGGGTCTAGATATGGTCAATCCAGGTTGCATCACAGCTTCTGAACGAATTTTGTAAGAATTTCTCTCCCTTTCAGTGTCTTTGTTTTACGGGTTTTTAAAAGTAATTTATTTTTATAATGGGGTTTAGCTGCTTTTCACGGCTGTGTTTATGTGGCTTTACACCCACTTGACTCACTTCCAGACAGATATCAATACATAGGTTTTAAGATTCTTACTAGTCACATATATTCTTGTGCGGTGAATAGGGGGTGTTGAGTCCAGTTCACTGAGCAAGGAGTCGGTCTTTTCTATTACATATTGGGTGTATGGAACGGTATCTGAGCGAATTTGAAACCCTTGTTTTATGCATCACCCCACCTCACCTTTCCCGTTAAGCAGCCAGAGTGTGTTTTCTAAACGTGTGACTCTGTTCTGTTTTGTAACTCAGTTCAAGTGTAGCGGTTTTTACATTCCCTCTATAAGTGATAGCTTATGATAAGTGTCTTTTTCTGTGTGACTTATTTCACTTAGAATCATCGTACCTAAGTCCACTCATCTTGCTTCTTCTAGCATTATGATATTGATTTCATGTCTGCGTGATATTCCATTGTACATAAGGACCACAAATTCTTTATCCATTTTTCTCTTTCCTGGGATATTTAAGGTGTCATGAAGTGGAGGTTCTTGTCAACAGAGCAGCCCTAAACTTTGGGGTGCCTGTGTCTTGCTGATTTTTAGTTTTCCCAATTTATACGCCCATGAGTGGACGTGCCCTATGCTCCCTAAGCTGTGTGTTTTAGATGTTTCAGGACACACCGTACACTTCTCCAGAGTGGCTGTTGGCAATTTACATCCCACCCCTCAGCGTAGCAAGGCTGCCATTTCTCCATGGCCTATCCTGCATTTCTGGTTTTGACACTTTTTGCAGCATGGCCCTTTTGACCGATGGGAAGCGAGACTAATTGGTAGCGCTGATTTGCCTTTCCAGGTTGCTTGGTTGGCCAAAAAGGGCGTATGCGTTTTTTCCTGAATATATTCAGGAAAAAACGCATACGCCCTTTTTGGCCAAGGGCATCATTGTCGACGTTTTGCGACTTTTCATGTGCTTTAAAGGCGATTCGAATCTACCTCCTGAAACCTGTTTCCTGCAATTCTGCCTTGCTTTCAAATCCTCTTCGTTGCCTTCCCTCAATATATTTGTGGACGAGAGTTATCATTTATAACTCTGCGGGTTTGTGAATGGCAGTGTCCCTGGGCTCCATTTTTCAACTCGCTTTTTTGGGAGCTGGCCGTAAGAGCGCGGGATTGCCTCAGGCCCTATTCTGCTTCTGGGCGGCAGGCTGAGCCTGTGGTTAATTCTTCTTCCTGATGGGAAAATAGAGTGACCTGTGCCTGTCCCAACACCTAGATCTAGTCTCTCATTGGTTGTCCCTCTTCCCGTTCATCCTCAGGACAAATTGCAACCTGTAGGGAACAGGAGGTTAAAGGTGCTGATTCTCCAAGTAGGGAGATTGCTAGTAACGTACCTGGAATGGCGAACCCGAGCACAAGGAGATGAGAAATGAGGTGCGTTTTAGAAACCTTTCAAAATCACACGGTGTACCATCTTCTGGGTTTCTCATGCATGTTTTCGATGTAGGAAGATGCCCTTAAACCTGGAGATTTGGGACCCATGGGATGGGTACCACGCAGTATTACTTTAAAGGGTCTGTGTTTGCTCACCCAACCTCACCCAACCTCTCAGCCCCAAGTGTGTCCACCCTTATGTCTCATCCAGCTGTGGGTCTAGATATGTTCAATCCAGGTTGCATCACAGCCTCTGAACGAATTTTGTAAGAATTTCTCTCTCTTTCACTGTCTTTGTTTTACGGGTTTTTAAAAGTAATTTATTTTTATAATGGGGTTTAGCTGCTTTTCACGGCTGTGTTTATGCGGCTTTACACCCACTTGACTCACTTCCAGACAGATATCAATACATAGGTTTTAAGATTCTTACTAGTCACATATATTCTTGTGCGGTGAATAGGGGGTGTTGAGTCCAGTTCACTGAGCAAGGAGTCGGTCTTTTCTATTACATATTGGGTGTATGGAACGGTATGTGAGCGAATTTGAAACCCTTGTTTTATGCATCACCCCACCTCACCTTTCCCGTTAAGCAGCCAGAGTGTGTTTTCTAAACGTGTGACTCTGTTCTGTTTTGTAACTCAGTTCAAGTGTAGCGGTTTTTACATTCCCTCTATAAGTGATAGCTTATGATAAGTGTCTTTTTCTGTGTGACTTATTTCACTTAGAATCATCGTACCTAAGTCCACTCATCTTGCTTCTTCTAGCCTTATGATATTGATTTCATGTCTGCGTGATATTCCATTGTACATAAGGACCACAACTTCTTTATCCATTTTTCTCTTTCCTGGGATATTTAAGGTGTCATGAAGTGGAGGTTCTTGTCAACAGAGCCGCCCTAAACTTTGGGGTGCCTGTGTCTTGCTGATTTTTAGTTTTCCCAATTTATACGCCCATGAGTGGACGTGCCCTATGCTCCCTAAGCTGTGTGTTTTAGATGTTTCAGGACACACCGTACACTTCTTCAGAGTGGCTGTTGGCAATTTACATCCCGCCCATCAGCGTAGCAAGGCTGCCATTTCTCCATGGCCTGTCCTGCATTTCTGGTTTTGACACTTTTTGCAGCTTGGCCCTTTTGACCGATGGGAAGCGAGACTACTTTGTAGCGCTGATTTGCCTTTCCAGGTTGCTTGGTTCGCCAAAAAGGGCGTATGCGTTTTTTCCTGAATATATTCAGGAAAAAACGCATACGCCCTTTTTGGCCAAGGGCATCTTTGTCGACGATTTGCGACTTTTCATGTGCTTTAAAGGCGATTCGAATCTACCTCCTGAAACCTGTTTCCTGCAATTCTGCCTTGCTTTCAAATCCTCTTCGTTGCCTTCCCTCAATATATTTGTGGACGAGAGTTATCATTTATAACTCTGCGGGTTTGTGAATGGCAGTGTCCCTGGGCTCCATTTTTCAACTCGCTTTTTTGGGAGCTGGTCTTAAGAGCACGGGATTGCCTCAGGCCCTATTCTGCTTCTGGGCGGCAGGCTGAGCCTGTGGTTAATTCTTCTTCCTGATGGGAAAATAGAGTGACCTGTGCCTGTCCCAACACCTAGATCTAGTCTCTCATTGGTTGCCCCTCTTCCCGTTCATCCTCAGGACAAATTGCAACCTGTAGGGAACAGGAGGTTAAAGGTGCTGATTCTCCAAGTAGGGAGATTGCTAGTAACGTACCTGGAATGGCGAACCCGAGCACAAGGAGATGAGAAATGAGGTGCGTTTTAGAAACCTTTCAAAATCACACGGTGTACCATCTTCTGGGTTTCTCATGCATGTTTTCGATGTAGGAAGATGCCCTTAAACCTGGAGATTTGGGACCCATGGGATGGGTACCACGCAGTATTACTTTAAAGGGTCTGTGTTTGCTCACCCAACCTCACCCAAACTCTCAGCCCCAAGTGTGTCCACCCTTATGTCTCATCCAGCTGTGGGTCTAGATATGTTCAATCCAGGTTGCATCACAGCCTCTGAACGAATTTTGTAAGAATTTCTCTCTCTTTCACTGTCTTTGTTTTACGGGTTTTTAAAAGTAATTTATTTTTATAATGGGGTTTAGCTGCTTTTCACGGCTGTGTTTATGCGGCTTTACACCCACTTGACTCACTTCCAGACAGATATCAATACATAGGTTTTAAGATTCTTACTAGTCACATATATTCTTGTGCGGTGAATAGGGGGTGTTGAGTCCAGTTCACTGAGCAAGGAGTCGGTCTTTTCTATTACATATTGGGTGTATGGAACGGTATCTGAGCGAATTTGAAACCCTTGTTTTATGCATCACCCCACCTCACCTTTCCCGTTAAGCAGCCATAGTGTGATTTCTAAACGTGTGACTCTGTTCTGTGTTGTAACTCAGTTCAAGTGTAGCGGTTTTTACATTCCCTCTATAAGTGATAGCTTATGATAAGTGTCTTTTTCTGTGTGACTTATTTCACTTAGAATCATCGTACCTAAGTCCACTCATCTTGCTTCTTCTAGCCTTATGATATTGATTTCATTTCTGCGTGATATTCCATTGTACATAAGGACCACAACTTCTTTATCCATTTTTCTCTTTCCTGGGATATTTAAGGTGTCATGAAGTGGAGGTTCTTGTCAACAGAGCCGCCCTAAACTTTGGGGTGCCTGTGTCTTGCTGATTTTTAGTTTTCCCAATTTATACGCCCATGAGTGGACGTGCCCTATGCTCCCTAAGCTGTGTGTTTTAGATGTTTCAGGACACACCGTACACTTCTCCAGAGTGGCTGTTGGCAATTTACATCCCGCCCATCAGCGTAGCAAGGCTGCCATTTCTCCATGGCCTATCCTGCATTTCTGGTTTTGACACTTTTTGCAGCATGGCCCTTTTGACCGATGGGAAGCGAGACTACTTTGTAGCGCTGATTTGCCTTTCCAGGTTGCTTGGTTGGCCAAAAAGGGCGTATGCGTTTTTTCCTGAATATATTCAGGAAAAAACGCATACGCCCTTTTTGGCCAAGGGCATCATTGTCGACGTTTTGCTACTTTTCATGTGCTTTAAAGGCGATTCGAATCTACCTCCTGAAACCTGTTTCCTGCAATTCTGCCTTGCTTTCAAATCCTCTTCGTTGCCTTCCCTCAATATATTTGTGGACGAGAGTTATCATTTATAACTCTGCGGGTTTGTGAATGGCAGTGTCCCTGGGCTCCATTTTTCAACTCGCTTTTTTGGGAGCTGGCCGTAAGAGCGCGGGTTTGCCTCAGGCCCTATTCTGCTTCTGGGCGGCAGGCTGAGCCTGTGGTTAATTCTTCTTCCTGATGGGAAAATAGAGTGACCTGTGCCTGTCCCAACACCTAGATCTAGTCTCTCATTGGTTGCCCCTCTTCCCGTTCATCCTCAGGACAAATTGCAACCTGTACGGAACAGGAGGTTAAAGGTGCTGATTCTCCAAGTAGGGAGATTGCTAGTAACGTACCTGGAATGGCGAACCCGAGCACAAGGAGATGAGAAATGAGGTGCGTTTTAGAAACCTTTCAAAATCACATGGTGTACCATCTTCTGGGTTTCTCATGCATGTTTTCGATGTAGGAAGATGCCCTTGAACCTGGAGATTTGGGACCCATGGGATGGGTACCACGCAGTATTACTTTAAAGGGTCTGTGTTTGCTCACCCAACCTCACCCAACCTCTCAGCCCCAAGTGTGTCCACCCTTATGTCTCATCCAGCTGTGGGTCTAGATATGTTCAATCCAGGTTGCATCACAGCCTCTGAACGAATTTTGTAAGAATTTCTCTCTCTTTCACTGTCTTTGTTTTACGGGTTTTTAAAAGTAATTTATTTTTATAATGGGGTTTAGCTGCTTTTCACGGCTGTGTTTATGCGGCTTTACACCCACTTGACTCACTTCCAGACAGATATCAATACATAGGTTTTAAGATTCTTACTAGTCACATATATTCTTGTGCGGTGAATAGGGGGTGTTGAGTCCAGTTCACTGAGCAAGGAGTCGGTCTTTTCTATTACATATTGGGTGTATGGAACGGTATGTGAGCGAATTTGAAACCCTTGTTTTATGCATCACCCCACCTCACCTTTCACGTTAAGCAGCCATAGTGTGTTTTCTAAACGTGTGACTCTGTTCTGTTTTGTAACTCAGTTCAAGTGTAGCGGTTTTTACATTCCCTCTATAAGTGATAGCTTATGATAAGTGTCTTTTTCTGTGTGACTTATTTCACTTAGAATCATCGTACCTAAGTCCACTCATCTTGCTTCTTCTAGCCTTATGATATTGATTTCATGTCTGCGTGATATTCCATTGTACATAAGGACCACAACTTCTTTATCCATTTTTCTCTTTCCTGGGATATTTAAGGTGTCATGAAGTGGAGGTTCTTGTCAACAGAGCAGCCCTAAACTTTGGGGTGCCTGTGTCTTGCTGATTTTTAGTTTTCCCAATTTATACGCCCATGAGTGGACGTGCCCTATGCTCCCTAAGCTGTGTGTTTTAGATGTTTCTGGACACACCGTACACTTCTTCAGAGTGGCTGTTGGCAATTTACATCCCGCCCATCAGCGTAGCAAGGCTGCCATTTCTCCATGGCCTGTCCTGCATTTCTGGTTTTGACACTTTTTGCAGCATGGCCCTTTTGACCGATGGGAAGCGAGACTACTTTGTAGCGCTGATTTGCCTTTCCAGGTTGCTTGGTTGGCCAAAAAGGGCGTATGCGTTTTTTCCTGAATATATTCAGGAAAAAACGCATACGCCCTTTTTGGCCAAGGGCATCATTGTCGACGATTTGCGACTTTTCATGTGCTTTAAACGCGATTCGAATCTACCTCCTGAAACCTGTTTCCTGC
This sequence comes from Eschrichtius robustus, assembly GCF_028021215.1. NCBI lineage: Eukaryota > Metazoa > Chordata > Mammalia > Artiodactyla > Eschrichtiidae > Eschrichtius > Eschrichtius robustus. Next base: position 720,225 of record NW_027175427.1, read on the forward strand.
AATTCTGCCTTGCTTTCAAATCCTCTTCATTGCCTTCCCTCAATATATTTGTGGACGAGAGTTATCATTTATAACTCTGCGGGTTTGTGAAAGGCAGTGTCCCTGGGCTCCATTTTGCAACTAGCTTTTTTGGGAGCTGGCCGCAAGAGCGCGGGATTGCCTCAGGCCCTATTCTGCTTCTGGGCGTCAGGCTGAGCCTGTGGTTAATTCTTCTTCCTGATGGGAAAATAGAGTGACCTGTGCCTGTCCCAACACCTAGATCTAGTCTCTCATTGGTTGCCCCTCTTCCCGTTCATCCTCAGGACAAATTGCAACCTGTAGGGAACAGGAGGTTAAAGGTGCTGATTCTCCAAGTAGGGAGATTGCTAGTAAAGTACCTGGAATGGCGAACCCGAGCACAAGGAGATGAGAAATGAGGTGCGTTTTAGAAACCTTTCAAAATCGCACGGTGTACCATCTTCTGGGTTTCTCATGTATGTTTTCGATGTAGGAAGATGCCCTTGAACCTGGAGATTTGGGACCCATGGGATGCGTACCACGCAGTATTACTTTAAAGGTTGTGCGTTTGCTCACCCAACCTCACCCAACCTCTCAGCCCCAAGAGTGTCCACCCTTATGTCTCATCCAGCTGTGTGTCTAGATATGGTCAATCCACGTTGCATCACAGCCCCTGACCGAATTTTGGAAGAATTTCTCTCTCTTTCACTGTCTTTGTTTTACGGGTTTTTAAAAGTAATTTATTTTTATAATGGGGTTTGGCGGCCTTTCACGGCTGTGTTGATGCGGCTTTACACCCACTTGACTCACTTCCAGAGAGATATCAATACATAGGTTTTACGATTCTTCCTAGTCAGATATATTCTTGTGCGGTGAATAGGGGGTGTTGTGTCCAGTTCACTGAGCAAGGAGTAGGTCTTGTCTATTACATATTGGGTGTATGGAACGGTATGTGAGCGAATTTGAAACCCTTGTTTTATGCATCACCCCACCTCACCTTTCCCGTTAAGCAGCCAGAGTGTGTTTTCTAAACGTGTGACTCTGTTCTGTTTTGTAATTCAGTTCAAGTGTAGCGGTTTTTACATTCCCTCTATAAGTGATAGCTTATGATAAGTGTCTTTTTCTGTGTGACTTATTTCACTTAGAATCGTCATTCCTAAATCCACTCATCTTGCTTCTACTAGCCTTATGACATTTATTTCATGTCTGAGTGATATTCCATTTTACATAAGGACCACAACTTCTTTATCCATTTTTTTCTTTCCTGGGATATTTAAGGTGTCATGAAGTGGAGGTTCTTGTCAACTGAGCAGCCCTAATCATTGGGGTGCCTGTGTCTTGCTGATTTTTATTTTTCCCAATTTATACGACCATGAGTGGACGTGCCCTATGCTCCCTAAGCTGTGTTTTTTCGAAGTTTCAGGACACACCGTACACTTCTCCAGTGTGGCTGTTGGCAATTTACATCCCTCCCATCAGCGTAGCAAGGCTGCCATTTCTCCATGGCCTGTCCTGCATTTCTGGTTTTGAAAATTTTTGCAGCATGGCCCTTTTGACCGATGGGAAGCGAAACTTCTTTGTAGCGCTGATTTGCCTTTCCAGGTTGCTTGGTTGGCCAAAAAGGGCGTATACGTTTTTTCCTGAATATATTCAGGAAAAAACACATACGCTCTTTTTGGCCAAGGTCATCATTGTCGACGTTTTGCCACCTTTCATGTGCTTTAAAGGCGATTCGTATCTACCTCCTGAAATCTGTTTCCTGCAATTCTGCCTTGCTTTCAAATCCTCTTCGTTGCCTTCCCTCAATATATTTTTGGACGAGAGTTATCATTTATAACTCAGCAGGTTTGTGAATTGCAGTGCCCCTGAGCTCCATTTTTCAACTGTCTTTTTTGGGAGCTGGCCGCAAACCCAGGGGATTGCCTAAGGCCCTATTCTGGTTCCCGGCGGTAGGCTGAGCCTGTGGTTAATTCTTCTTCCTGATGGGAAAATAGAGTTACCTGTGCCTGTCCCAACACCTAGATCTAGTCTCTCATTGGTTGTCCCTCTTCCCTTTCATCCTCAGGACAAATTGCAACCTGTACGGAACAGGAGGTTAAAGGTGCTGATTCTCCAAGTAGGGAGATTGCTAGTAAAGTAGCTGGAATGGCGAAACCGAACACAAGGAGATGAGAAATGAGGTGCGTTTTAGAAACCTTTCAAAATCACACGGTGTACCATCTTCTGGGTTTCTCATGCATGTTTTCGATGTAGGAAGATGCCCTTGAACCTGGAGATTTGGGACCCATGGGATGGGTACCACGCAGTATTACTTTAAAGGGTCTGTGTTTGCTCACCCAACCTCACCCAACCTCTCAGCCCCAAGTGTGTCCACCCTTATGTCTCATCCAGCTGTGGGTCTAGATATGGTCAATCCAGGTTGCATCACAGCTTCTGAACGAATTTTGTAAGAATTTCTCTCCCTTTCAGTGTCTTTGTTTTACGGGTTTTTAAAAGTAATTTATTTTTATAATGGGGTTTAGCTGCTTTTCACGGCTGTGTTTATGCGGCTTTACACCCACTTGACTCACTTCCAGACAGATATCAATACATAGGTTTTAAGATTCTTACTAGTCACATATATTCTTGTGCGGTGAATAGGGGGTGTTGAGTCCAGTTCACTGAGCAAGGAGTCGGTCTTTTCTATTACATATTGGGTGTATGGAACGGTATCTGAGCGAATTTGAAACCCTTGTTTTATGCATCACCCCACCTCACCTTTCCCGTTAAGCAGCCAGAGTGTGTTTTCTAAACGTGTGACTCTGTTCTGTTTTGTAACTCAGTTCAAGTGTAGCGGTTTTTACATTCCCTCTATAAGTGATAGCTTATGATAAGTGTCTTTTTCTGTGTGACTTATTTCACTTAGAATCATCGTACCTAAGTCCACTCATCTTGCTTCTTCTAGCATTATGATATTGATTTCATGTCTGCGTGATATTCCATTGTACATAAGGACCACAACTTCTTTATCCATTTTTCTCTTTCCTGGGATATTTAAGGTGTCATGAAGTGGAGGTTCTTGTCAACAGAGCAGCCCTAAACTTTGGGGTGCCTGTGTCTTGCTGATTTTTAGTTTTCCCAATTTATACGCCCATGAGTGGACGTGCCCTATGCTCCCTAAGCTGTGTGTTTTAGATGTTTCAGGACACACCGTACACTTCTCCAGAGTGGCTGTTGGCAATTTACATCCCACCCCTCAGCGTAGCAAGGCTGCCATTTCTCCATGGCCTATCCTGCATTTCTGGTTTTGACACTTTTTGCAGCATGGCCCTTTTGACCGATGGGAAGCGAGACTAATTGGTAGCGCTGATTTGCCTTTCCAGGTTGCTTGGTTGGCCAAAAAGGGCGTATGCGTTTTTTCCTGAATATATTCAGGAAAAAACGCATACGCCCTTTTTGGCCAAGGGCATCATTGTCGATGTTTTGCGACTTTTCATGTGCTTTAAAGGCGATTCGAATCTACCTCCTGAAACCTGTTTCCTGCAATTCTGCCTTGCTTTCAAATCCTCTTCGTTGCCTTCCCTCAATATATTTGTGGACGAGAGTTATCATTTATAACTCTGCGGGTTTGTGAATGGCAGTGTCCCTGGGCTCCATTTTTCAACTCGCTTTTTTGGGAGCTGGCCGTAAGAGCGCGGGATTGCCTCAGGCCCTATTCTGCTTCTGGGCGGCAGGCTGAGCCTGTGGTTAATTCTTCTTCCTGATGGGAAAATAGAGTGACCTGTGCCTGTCCCAACACCTAGATCTAGTCTCTCATTGGTTGTCCCTCTTCCCGTTCATCCTCAGGACAAATTGCAACCTGTAGGGAACAGGAGGTTAAAGGTGCTGATTCTCCAAGTAGGGAGATTGCTAGTAACGTACCTGGAATGGCGAACCCGAGCACAAGGAGATGAGAAATGAGGTGCGTTTTAGAAACCTTTCAAAATCACACGGTGTACCATCTTCTGGGTTTCTCATGCATGTTTTCGATGTAGGAAGATGCCCTTAAACCTGGAGATTTGGGACCCATGGGATGGGTACCACACAGTATTACTTTAAAGGGTCTGTGTTTGCTCACCCAACCTCACCCAACCTCTCAGCCCCAAGTGTGTCCACCCTTATGTCTCATCCAGCTGTGGGTCTAGATATGTTCAATCCAGGTTGCATCACAGCCTCTGAACGAATTTTGTAAGAATTTCTCTCTCTTTCACTGTCTTTGTTTTACGGGTTTTTAAAAGTAATTTATTTTTATAATGGGGTTTAGCTGCTTTTCACGGCTGTGTTTATGCGGCTTTACACCCACTTGACTCACTTCCAGACAGATATCAATACATAGGTTTTAAGATTCTTACTAGTCACATATATTCTTGTGCGGTGAATAGGGGGTGTTGAGTCCAGTTCACTGAGCAAGGAGTCGGTCTTTTCTATTACATATTGGGTGTATGGAACGGTATGTGAGCGAATTTGAAACCCTTGTTTTATGCATCACCCCACCTCACCTTTCCCGTTAAGCAGCCAGAGTGTGTTTTCTAAACGTGTGACTCTGTTCTGTTTTGTAACTCAGTTCAAGTGTAGCGGTTTTTACATTCCCTCTATAAGTGATAGCTTATGATAAGTGTCTTTTTCTGTGTGACTTATTTCACTTAGAATCATCGTACCTAAGTCCACTCATCTTGCTTCTTCTAGCCTTATGATATTGATTTCATGTCTGCGTGATATTCCATTGTACATAAGGACCACAACTTCTTTATCCATTTTTCTCTTTCCTGGGATATTTAAGGTGTCATGAAGTGGAGGTTCTTGTCAACAGAGCCGCCCTAAACTTTGGGGTGCCTGTGTCTTGCTGATTTTTAGTTTTCCCAATTTATACGCCCATGAGTGGACGTGCCCTATGCTCCCTAAGCTGTGTGTTTTAGATGTTTCAGGACACACCGTACACTTCTTCAGAGTGGCTGTTGGCAATTTACATCCCGCCCATCAGCGTAGCAAGGCTGCCATTTCTCCATGGCCTGTCCTGCATTTCTGGTTTTGACACTTTTTGCAGCTTGGCCCTTTTGACCGATGGGAAGCGAGACTACTTTGTAGCGCTGATTTGCCTTTCCAGGTTGCTTGGTTGGCCAAAAAGGGCGTATGCGTTTTTTCCTGAATATATTCAGGAAAAAACGCATACGCCCTTTTTGGCCAAGGGCATCTTTGTCGACGATTTGCGACTTTTCATGTGCTTTAAAGGCGATTCGAATCTACCTCCTGAAACCTGTTTCCTGCAATTCTGCCTTGCTTTCAAATCCTCTTCGTTGCCTTCCCTCAATATATTTGTGGACGAGAGTTATCATTTATAACTCTGCGGGTTTGTGAATGGCAGTGTCCCTGGGCTCCATTTTTCAACTCGCTTTTTTGGGAGCTGGTCTTAAGAGCGCGGGATTGCCTCAGGCCCTATTCTGCTTCTGGGCGGCAGGCTGAGCCTGTGGTTAATTCTTCTTCCTGATGGGAAAATAGAGTGACCTGTGCCTGTCCCAACACCTAGATCTAGTCTCTCATTGGTTGCCCCTCTTCCCGTTCATCCTCAGGACAAATTGCAACCTGTAGGGAACAGGAGGTTAAAGGTGCTGATTCTCCAAGTAGGGAGATTGCTAGTAACGTACCTGGAATGGCGAACCCGAGCACAAGGAGATGAGAAATGAGGTGCGTTTTAGAAACCTTTCAAAATCACACGGTGTACCATCTTCTGGGTTTCTCATGCATGTTTTCGATGTAGGAAGATGCCCTTGAACCTGGAGATTTGGGACCCATGGGATGGGTACCACGCAGTATTACTTTAAAGGGTCTGTGTTTGCTCACCCAACCTCACCCAAACTCTCAGCCCCAAGTGTGTCCACCCTTATGTCTCATCCAGCTGTGGGTCTAGATATGTTCAATCCAGGTTGCATCACAGCCTCTGAACGAATTTTGTAAGAATTTCTCTCTCTTTCACTGTCTTTGTTTTACGGGTTTTTAAAAGTAATTTATTTTTATAATGGGGTTTAGCTGCTTTTCACGGCTGTGTTTATGCGGCTTTACACCCACTTGACTCACTTCCAGACAGATATCAATACATAGGTTTTAAGATTCTTACTAGTCACATATATTCTTGTGCGGTGAATAGGGGGTGTTGAGTCCAGTTCACTGAGCAAGGAGTCGGTCTTTTCTATTACATATTGGGTGTATGGAACGGTATCTGAGCGAATTTGAAACCCTTGTTTTATGCATCACCCCACCTCACCTTTCCCGTTAAGCAGCCATAGTGTGATTTCTAAACGTGTGACTCTGTTCTGTGTTGTAACTCAGTTCAAGTGTAGCGGTTTTTACATTCCCTCTATAAGTGATAGCTTATGATAAGTGTCTTTTTCTGTGTGACTTATTTCACTTAGAATCATCGTACCTAAGTCCACTCATCTTGCTTCTTCTAGCCTTATGATATTGATTTCATTTCTGCGTGATATTCCATTGTACATAAGGACCACAACTTCTTTATCCATTTTTCTCTTTCCTGGGATATTTAAGGTGTCATGAAGTGGAGGTTCTTGTCAACAGAGCAGCCCTAAACTTTGGGGTGCCTGTGTCTTGCTGATTTTTAGTTTTCCCAATTTATACGCCCATGAGTGGACGTGCCCTATGCTCCCTAAGCTGTGTGTTTTAGATGTTTCAGGACACACCGTACACTTCTCCAGAGTGGCTGTTGGCAATTTACATCCCGCCCATCAGCGTAGCAAGGCTGCCATTTCTCCATGGCCTATCCTGCATTTCTGGTTTTGACACTTTTTGCAGCATGGCCCTTTTGACCGATGGGAAGCGAGACTACTTTGTAGCGCTGATTTGCCTTTCCAGGTTGCTTGGTTGGCCAAAAAGGGCGTATGCGTTTTTTCCTGAATATATTCAGGAAAAAACGCATACGCCCTTTTTGGCCAAGGGCATCATTGTCGACGTTTTGCTACTTTTCATGTGCTTTAAAGGCGATTCGAATCTACCTCCTGAAACCTGTTTCCTGCAATTCTGCCTTGCTTTCAAATCCTCTTCGTTGCCTTCCCTCAATATATTTGTGGACGAGAGTTATCATTTATAACTCTGCGGGTTTGTGAATGGCAGTGTCCCTGGGCTCCATTTTTCAACTCGCTTTTTTGGGAGCTGGCCGTAAGAGCGCGGGTTTGCCTCAGGCCCTATTCTGCTTCTGGGCGGCAGGCTGAGCCTGTGGTTAATTCTTCTTCCTGATGGGAAAATAGAGTGACCTGTGCCTGTCCCAACACCTAGATCTAGTCTCTCATTGGTTGCCCCTCTTCCCGTTCATCCTCAGGACAAATTGCAACCTGTAGGGAACAGGAGGTTAAAGGTGCTGATTCTCCAAGTAGGGAGATTGCTAGTAACGTACCTGGAATGGCGAACCCGAGCACAAGGAGATGAGAAATGAGGTGCGTTTTAGAAACCTTTCAAAATCACATGGTGTACCATCTTCTGGGTTTCTCATGCATGTTTTCGATGTAGGAAGATGCCCTTGAACCTGGAGATTTGGGACCCATGGGATGGGTACCACGCAGTATTACTTTAAAGGGTCTGTGTTTGCTCACCCAACCTCACCCAACCTCTCAGCCCCAAGTGTGTCCACCCTTATGTCTCATCCAGCTGTGGGTCTAGATATGTTCAATCCAGGTTGCATCACAGCCTCTGAACGAATTTTGTAAGAATTTCTCTCTCTTTCACTGTCTTTGTTTTACGGGTTTTTAAAAGTAATTTATTTTTATAATGGGGTTTAGCTGCTTTTCACGGCTGTGTTTATGCGGCTTTACACCGACTTGACTCACTTCCAGACAGATATCAATACATAGGTTTTAAGATTCTTACTAGTCACATATATTCTTGTGCGGTGAATAGGGGGTGTTGAGTCCAGTTCACTGAGCAAGGAGTCGGTCTTTTCTATTACATATTGGGTGTATGGAACGGTATGTGAGCGAATTTGAAACCCTTGTTTTATGCATCACCCCACCTCACCTTTCACGTTAAGCAGCCATAGTGTGTTTTCTAAACGTGTGACTCTGTTCTGTTTTGTAACTCAGTTCAAGTGTAGCGGTTTTTACATTCCCTCTATAAGTGATAGCTTATGATAAGTGTCTTTTTCTGTGTGACTTATTTCACTTAGAATCATCGTACCTAAGTCCACTCATCTTGCTTCTTCTAGCCTTATGATATTGATTTCATGTCTGCGTGATATTCCATTGTACATAAGGACCACAACTTCTTTATCCATTTTTCTCTTTCCTGGGATATTTAAGGTGTCATGAAGTGGAGGTTCTTGTCAACAGAGCAGCCCTAAACTTTGGGGTGCCTGTGTCTTGCTGATTTTTAGTTTTCCCAATTTATACGCCCATGAGTGGACGTGCCCTATGCTCCCTAAGCTGTGTGTTTTAGATGTTTCTGGACACACCGTACACTTCTTCAGAGTGGCTGTTGGCAATTTACATCCCGCCCATCAGCGTAGCAAGGCTGCCATTTCTCCATGGCCTGTCCTGCATTTCTGGTTTTGACACTTTTTGCAGCATGGCCCTTTTGACCGATGGGAAGCGAGACTACTTTGTAGCGCTGATTTGCCTTTCCAGGTTGCTTGGTTGGCCAAAAAGGGCGTATGCGTTTTTTCCTGAATATATTCAGGAAAAAACGCATACGCCCTTTTTGGCCAAGGGCATCATTGTCGACGATTTGCGACTTTTCATGTGCTTTAAACGCGATTCGAATCTACCTCCTGAAACCTGTTTCCTGCAATTCTGCCTTGCTTTCAAATCCTCTTCATTGCCTTCCCTCAATATATTTGTGGACGAGAGTTATCATTTATAACTCTGCGGGTTTGTGAAAGGCAGTGTCCCTGGGCTCCATTTTGCAACTAGCTTTTTTGGGAGCTGGCCGCAAGAGCGCGGGATTGCCTCAGGCCCTATTCTGCTTCTGGGCGTCAGGCTGAGCCTGTGGTTAATTCTTCTTCCTGATGGGAAAATAGAGTGACCTGTGCCTGTCCCAACACCTAGATCTAGTCTCTCATTGGTTGCCCCTCTTCCCGTTCATCCTCAGGACAAATTGCAACCTGTAGGGAACAGGAGGTTAAAGGTGCTGATTCTCCAAGTAGGGAGATTGCTAGTAAAGTACCTGGAATGGCGAACCCGAGCACAAGGAGATGAGAAATGAGGTGCGTTTTAGAAACCTTTCAAAATCGCACGGTGTACCTTCTTCTGGGTTTCTCATGTATGTTTTCGATGTAGGAAGATGCCCTTGAACCTGGAGATTTGGGACCCATGGGATGCGTACCACGCAGTATTACTTTAAAGGTTGTGCGTTTGCTCACCCAACCTCACCCAACCTCTCAGCCCCAAGAGTGTCCACCCTTATGTCTCATCCAGCTGTGTGTCTAGATATGGTCAATCCACGTTGCATCACAGCCCCTGACCGAATTTTGGAAGAATTTCTCTCTCTTTCACTGTCTTTGTATTACGGGTTTTTAAAAGTAATTTATTTTTATAATGGGGTTTGGCGGCCTTTCACGGCTGTGTTGATGCGGCTTTACACCCACTTGACTCACTTCCAGAGAGATATCAATACATAGGTTTTACGATTCTTCCTAGTCAGATATATTCTTGTGCGGTGAATAGGGGGTGTTGTGTCCAGTTCACTGAGCAAGGAGTAGGTCTTGTCTATTACATATTGGGTGTATGGAACGGTATGTGAGCGAATTTGAAACCCTTGTTTTATGCATCACCCCACCTCACCTTTCCCGTTAAGCAGCCAGAGTGTGTTTTCTAAACGTGTGACTCTGTTCTGTTTTGTAATTCAGTTCAAGTGTAGCGGTTTTTACATTCCCTCTATAAGTGATAGCTTATGATAAGTGTCTTTTTCTGTGTGACTTATTTCACTTAGAATCGTCATTCCTAAATCCACTCATCTTGCTTCTACTAGCCTTATGACATTTATTTCATGTCTGAGTGATATTCCATTTTACATAAGGACCACAACTTCTTTATCCATTTTTTTCTTTCCTGGGATATTTAAGGTGTCATGAAGTGGAGGTTCTTGTCAACTGAGCAGCCCTAATCATTGGGGTGCCTGTGTCTTGCTGATTTTTATTTTTCCCAATTTATACGACCATGAGTGGACGTGCCCTATGCTCCCTAAGCTGTGTTTTTTCGAAGTTTCAGGACACACCGTACACTTCTCCAGTGTGGCTGTTGGCAATTTACATCCCTCCCATCAGCGTAGCAAGGCTGCCATTTCTCCATGGCCTGTCCTGCATTTCTGGTTTTGAAAATTTTTGCAGCATGGCCCTTTTGACCGATGGGAAGCGAGACTTCTTTGTAGCGCTGATTTGCCTTTCCAGGTTGCTTGGTTGGCCAAAAAGGGCGTATACGTTTTTTCCTGAATATATTCAGGAAAAAACACATACGCTCTTTTTGGCCAAGGTCATCATTGTCGACGTTTTGCCACCTTTCATGTGCTTTAAAGGCGATTCGTATCTACCTCCTGAAATCTGTTTCCTGCAATTCTGCCTTGCTTTCAAATCCTCTTCGTTGCCTTCCCTCAATATATTTTTGGACGAGAGTTATCATTTATAACTCAGCAGGTTTGTGAATTGCAGTGCCCCTGAGCTCCATTTTTCAACTGTCTTTTTTGGGAGCTGGCCGCAAACCCAGGGGATTGCCTAAGGCCCTATTCTGGTTCCCGGCGGTAGGCTGAGCCTGTGGTTAATTCTTCTTCCTGATGGGAAAATAGAGTTACCTGTGCCTGTCCCAACACCTAGATCTAGTCTCTCATTGGTTGTCCCTCTTCCCTTTCATCCTCAGGACAAATTGCAACCTGTACGGAACAGGAGGTTAAAGGTGCTGATTCTCCAAGTAGGGAGATTGCTAGTAAAGTAGCTGGAATGGCGAAACCGAACACAAGGAGATGAGAAATGAGGTGCGTTTTAGAAACCTTTCAAAATCACACGGTGTACCATCTTCTGGGTTTCTCATGCATGTTTTCGATGTAGGAAGATGCCCTTGAACCTGGAGATTTGGGACCCATGGGATGGGTACCACGCAGTATTACTTTAAAGGGTCTGTGTTTGCTCACCCAACCTCACCCAACCTCTCAGCCCCAAGTGTGTCCACCCTTATGTCTCATCCAGCTGTGGGTCTAGATATGGTCAATCCAGGTTGCATCACAGCTTCTGAACGAATTTTGTAAGAATTTCTCTCCCTTTCAGTGTCTTTGTTTTACGGGTTTTTAAAAGTAATTTATTTTTATAATGGGGTTTAGCTGCTTTTCACGGCTGTGTTTATGCGGCTTTACACCCACTTGACTCACTTCCAGACAGATATCAATACATAGGTTTTAAGATTCTTACTAGTCACATATATTCTTGTGCGGTGAATAGGGGGTGTTGAGTCCAGTTCACTGAGCAAGGAGTCGGTCTTTTCTATTACATATTGGGTGTATGGAACGGTATCTGAGCGAATTTGTAACCCTTGTTTTATGCATCACCCCACCTCACCTTTCCCGTTAAGCAGCCAGAGTGTGTTTTCTAAACGTGTGACTCTGTTCTGTTTTGTAACTCAGTTCAAGTGTAGCGGTTTTTACATTCCCTCTATAAGTGATAGCTTATGATAAGTGTCTTTTTCTGTGTGACTTATTTCACTTAGAATCATCGTACCTAAGTCCACTCATCTTGCTTCTTCTAGCATTATGATATTGATTTCATGTCTGCGTGATATTCCATTGTACATAAGGACCACAACTTCTTTATCCATTTTTCTCTTTCCTGGGATATTTAAGGTGTCATGAAGTGGAGGTTCTTGTCAACAGAGCAGCCCTAAACTTTGGGGTGCCTGTGTCCTGCTGATTTTTAGTTTTCCCAATTTATACGCCCATGAGTGGACGTGCCCTATGCTCCCTAAGCTGTGTGTTTTAGATGTTTCAGGACACACCGTACACTTCTCCAGAGTGGCTGTTGGCAATTTACATCCCACCCCTCAGCGTAGCAAGGCTGCCATTTCTCCATGGCCTATCCTGCATTTCTGGTTTTGACACTTTTTGCAGCATGGCCCTTTTGACCGATGGGAAGCGAGACTAATTGGTAGCGCTGATTTGCCTTTCCAGGTTGCTTGGTTGGCCAAAAAGGGCGTATGCGTTTTTTCCTGAATATATTCAGGAAAAAACGCATACGCCCTTTTTGGCCAAGGGCATCATTGTCGACGTTTTGCGACTTTTCATGTGCTTTAAAGGCGATTCGAATCTACCTCCTGAAACCTGTTTCCTGCAATTCTGCCTTGCTTTCAAATCCTCTTCGTTGCCTTCCCTCAATATATTTGTGGACGAGAGTTATCATTTATAACTCTGCGGGTTTGTGAATGGCAGTGTCCCTGGGCTCCATTTTTCAACTCGCTTTTTTGGGAGCTGGCCGTAAGAGCGTGGGATTGCCTCAGGCCCTATTCTGCTTCTGGGCGGCAGGCTGAGCCTGTGGTTAATTCTTCTTCCTGATGGGAAAATAGAGTGACCTGTGCCTGTCCCAACACCTAGATCTAGTCTCTCATTGGTTGTCCCTCTTCCCGTTCATCCTCAGGACAAATTGCAACCTGTAGGGAACAGGAGGTTAAAGGTGCTGATTCTCCAAGTAGGGAGATTGCTAGTAACGTACCTGGAATGGCGAACCCGAGCACAAGGAGATGAGAAATAAGGTGCGTTTTAGAAACCTTTCAAAATCACACGGTGTACCATCTTCTGGGTTTCTCATGCATGTTTTCGATGTAGGAAGATGCCCTTAAACCTGGAGATTTGGGACCCATGGGATGGGTACCACACAGTATTACTTTAAAGGGTCTGTGTTTGCTCACCCAACCTCACCCAACCTCTCAGCCCCAAGTGTGTCCACCCTTATGTCTCATCCAGCTGTGGGTCTAGATATGTTCAATCCAGGTTGCATCACAGCCTCTGAACGAATTTTGTAAGAATTTCTCTCTCTTTCACTGTCTTTGTTTTACGGGTTTTTAAAAGTAATTTATTTTTATAATGGGGTTTAGCTGCTTTTCACGGCTGTGTTTATGCGGCTTTACACCCACTTGACTCACTTCCAGACAGATATCAATACATAGGTTTTAAGATTCTTACTAGTCACATATATTCTTGTGCGGTGAATAGGGGGTGTTGAGTCCAGTTCACTGAGCAAGGAGTCGGTCTTTTCTATTACATATTGGGTGTATGGAACGGTATGTGAGCGAATTTGAAACCCTTGTTTTATGCATCACCCCACCTCACCTTTCCCGTTAAGCAGCCAGAGTGTGTTTTCTAAACGTGTGACTCTGTTCTGTTTTGTAACTCAGTTCAAGTGTAGCGGTTTTTACATTCCCTCTATAAGTGATAGCTTATGATAAGTGTCTTTTTCTGTGTGACTTATTTCACTTAGAATCATCGTACCTAAGTCCACTCATCTTGCTTCTTCTAGCCTTATGATATTGATTTCATGTCTGCGTGATATTCCATTGTACATAAGGACCACAACTTCTTTATCCATTTTTCTCTTTCCTGGGATATTTAAGGTGTCATGAAGTGGAGGTTCTTGTCAACAGAGCCGCCCTAAACTTTGGGGTGCCTGTGTCTTGCTGATTTTTAGTTTTCCCAATTTATACGCCCATGAGTGGACGTGCCCTATGCTCCCTAAGCTGTGTGTTTTAGATGTTTCAGGACACACCGTACACTTCTTCAGAGTGGCTGTTGGCAATTTACATCCCGCCCATCAGCGTAGCAAGGCTGCCATTTCTCCATGGCCTGTCCTGCATTTCTGGTTTTGACACTTTTTGCAGCTTGGCCCTTTTGACCGATGGGAAGCGAGACTACTTTGTAGCGCTGATTTGCCTTTCCCGGTTGCTTGGTTCGCCAAAAAGGGCGTATGCGTTTTTTCCTGAATATATTCAGGAAAAAACGCATACGCCCTTTTTGGCCAAGGGCATCTTTGTCGACGATTTGCGACTTTTCATGTGCTTTAAAGGCGATTCGAATCTACCTCCTGAAACCTGTTTCCTGCAATTCTGCCTTGCTTTCAAATCCTCTTCGTTGCCTTCCCTCAATATATTTGTGGACGAGAGTTATCATTTATAACTCTGCGGGTTTGTGAATGGCAGTGTCCCTGGGCTCCATTTTTCAACTCGCTTTTTTGGGAGCTGGTCTTAAGAGCGCGGGATTGCCTCAGGCCCTATTCTGCTTCTGGGCGGCAGGCTGAGCCTGTGGTTAATTCTTCTTCCTGATGGGAAAATAGAGTGACCTGTGCCTGTCCCAACACCTAGATCTAGTCTCTCATTGGTTGCCCCTCTTCCCGTTCATCCTCAGGACAAATTGCAACCTGTAGGGAACAGGAGGTTAAAGGTGCTGATTCTCCAAGTAGGGAGATTGCTAGTAACGTACCTGGAATGGCGAACCCGAGCACAAGGAGGTGAGAAATGAGGTGCGTTTTAGAAACCTTTCAAAATCACACGGTGTACCACCTTCTGGGTTTCTCATGCATGTTTTCGATGTAGGAAGATGCCCTTGAACCTGGAGATTTGGGACCCATGGGATGGGTACCACGCAGTATTACTTTAAAGGGTCTGTGTTTGCTCACCCAACCTCACCCAAACTCTCAGCCCCAAGTGTGTCCACCCTTATGTCTCATCCAGCTGTGGGTCTAGATATGTTCAATCCAGGTTGCATCACAGCCTCTGAACGAATTTTGTAAGAATTTCTCTCTCTTTCACTGTCTTTGTTTTACGGGTTTTTAAAAGTAATTTATTTTTATAATGGGGTTTAGCTGCTTTTCACGGCTGTGTTTATGCGGCTTTACACCCACTTGACTCACTTCCAGACAGATATCAATACATAGGTTTTAAGATTCTTACTAGTCACATATATTCTTGTGCGGTGAATAGGGGGTGTTGAGTCCAGTTCACTGAGCAAGGAGTCGGTCTTTTCTATTACATATTGGGTGTATGGAACGGTATCTGAGCGAATTTGAAACCCTTGTTTTATGCATCACCCCACCTCACCTTTCCCGTTAAGCAGCCATAGTGTGATTTCTAAACGTGTGACTCTGTTCTGTGTTGTAACTCAGTTCAAGTGTAGCGGTTTTTACATTCCCTCTATAAGTGATAGCTTATGATAAGTGTCTTTTTCTGTGTGACTTATTTCACTTAGAATCATCGTACCTAAGTCCACTCATCTTGCTTCTTCTAGCCTTATGATATTGATTTCATTTCTGCGTGATAATCCACTGTACATAAGGACCACAACTTCTTTATCCATTTTTCTCTTTCCTGGGATATTTAAGGTGTCATGAAGTGGAGGTTCTTGTCAACAGAGCAGCCCTAAACTTTGGGGTGCCTGTGTCTTGCTGATTTTTAGTTTTCCCAATTTATACGCCCATGAGTGGACGTGCCCTATGCTCCCTAAGCTGTGTGTTTTAGATGTTTCAGGACACACCGTACACTTCTCCAGAGTGGCTGTTGGCAATTTACATCCCGCCCATCAGCGTAGCAAGGTTGCCATTTCTCCATGGCCTATCCTGCATTTCTGGTTTTGACACTTTTTGCAGCATGGCCCTTTTGACCGATGGGAAGCGAGACTACTTTGTAGCGCTGATTTGCCTTTCCAGGTTGCTTGGTTGGCCAAAAAGGGCGTATGCGTTTTTTCCTGAATATATTCAGGAAAAAACGCATACGCCCTTTTTGGCCAAGGGCATCATTGTCGACGTTTTGCTACTTTTCATGTGCTTTAAAGGCGATTCGAATCTACCTCCTGAAACCTGTTTCCTGCAATTCTGCCTTGCTTTCAAATCCTCTTCGTTGCCTTCCCTCAATATATTTGTGGACGAGAGTTATCATTTATAACTCTGCGGGTTTGTGAATGGCAGTGTCCCTGGGCTCCATTTTTCAACTCGCTTTTTTGGGAGCTGGCCGTAACAGCGCGGGATTGCCTCAGGCCCTATTCTGCTTCTGGGCGGCAGGCTGAGCCTGTGGTTAATTCTTCTTCCTGATGGGAAAATAGAGTGACCTGTGCCTGTCCCAACACCTAGATCTAGTCTCTCATTGGTTGCCCCTCTTCCCGTTCATCCTCAGGACAAATTGCAACCTGTACGGAACAAGAGGTTAAAGGTGCTGATTCTCCAAGTAGGGAGATTGCTAGTAACGTACCTGGAATGGCGAACCCGAGCACAAGGAGATGAGAAATGAGGTGCGTTTTAGAAACCTTTCAAAATCACACGGTGTACCATCTTCTGGGTTTCTCATGCATGTTTTCGATGTAGGAAGATGCCCTTGAACCTGGAGATTTGGGACCCATGGGATGGGTACCACGCAGTATTACTTTAAAGGGTCTGTGTTTGCTCACCCAACCTCACCCAACCTCTCAGCCCCAAGTGTGTCCACCCTTATGTCTCATCCAGCTGTGGGTCTAGATATGTTCAATCCAGGTTGCATCACAGCCTCTGAACGAATTTTGTAAGAATTTTTCTCTCTTTCACTGTCTTTGTTTTACGGGTTTTTAAAAGTAATTTATTTTTATAATGGGGTTTAGCTGCTTTTCACGGCTGTGTTTATGCGGCTTTACACCCACTTGACTCACTTCCAGACAGATATCAATACATAGGTTTTAAGATTCTTACTAGTCACATATATTCTTGTGCGGTGAATAGGGGGTGTTGAGTCCAGTTCACTGAGCAAGGAGTCGGTCTTTTCTATTACATATTGGGTGTATGGAACGGTATGTGAGCGAATTTGAAACCCTTGTTTTATGCATCACCCCACCTCACCTTTCACGTTAAGCAGCCATAGTGTGTTTTCTAAACGTGTGACTCTGTTCTGTTTTGTAACTCAGTTCAAGTGTAGCGGTTTTTACATTCCCTCTATAAGTGATAGCTTATGATAAGTGTCTTTTTCTGTGTGACTTATTTCACTTAGAATCATCGTACCTAAGTCCACTCATCTTGCTTCTTCTAGCCTTATGATATTGATTTCATGTCTGCGTGATATTCCATTGTACATAAGGACCACAACTTCTTTATCCATTTTTCTCTTTCCTGGGATATTTAAGGTGTCATGAAGTGGAGGTTCTTGTCAACAGAGCAGCCCTAAACTTTGGGGTGCCTGTGTCTTGCTGATTTTTAGTTTTCCCAATTTATACGCCCATGAGTGGACGTGCCCTATGCTCCCTAAGCTGTGTGTTTTAGATGTTTCTGGACACACCGTACACTTCTTCAGAGTGGCTGTTGGCAATTTACATCCCGCCCATCAGCGTAGCAAGGCTGCCATTTCTCCATGGCCTGTCCTGCATTTCTGGTTTTGACACTTTTTGCAGCATGGCCCTTTTGACCGATGGGAAGCGAGACTACTTTGTAGCGCTGATTTGCCTTTCCAGGTTGCTTGGTTGGCCAAAAAGGGCGTATGCGTTTTTTCCTGAATATATTCAGGAAAAAACGCATACGCCCTTTTTGGCCAAGGGCATCATTGTCGACGATTTGCGACTTTTCATGTGCTTTAAAGGCGATTCGAATCTACCTCCTGAAACCTGTTTCCTGCAATTCTGCCTTGCTTTCAAATCCTCTTCATTGCCTTCCCTCAATATATTTGTGGACGAGAGTTATCATTTATAACTCTGCGGGTTTGTGAAAGGCAGTGTCCCTGGGCTCCATTTTGCAACTAGCTTTTTTGGGAGCTGGCCGCAAGAGCGCGGGATTGCCTCAGGCC
This sequence comes from Eschrichtius robustus, assembly GCF_028021215.1. NCBI lineage: Eukaryota > Metazoa > Chordata > Mammalia > Artiodactyla > Eschrichtiidae > Eschrichtius > Eschrichtius robustus. The sequence goes on from NW_027175427.1 coordinate 737,993, forward strand.
CTATTCTGCTTCTGGGCGTCAGGCTGAGCCTGTGGTTAATTCTTCTTCCTGATGGGAAAATAGAGTGACCTGTGCCTGTCCCAACACCTAGATCTAGTCTCTCATTGGTTGCCCCTCTTCCCGTTCATCCTCAGGACAAATTGCAACCTGTAGGGAACAGGAGGTTAAAGGTGCTGATTCTCCAAGTAGGGAGATTGCTAGTAAAGTACCTGGAATGGCGAACCCGAGCACAAGGAGATGAGAAATGAGGTGCGTTTTAGAAACCTTTCAAAATCACACGGTGTACCATCTTCTGGGTTTCTCATGTATGTTTTCGATGTAGGAAGATGCCCTTGAACCTGGAGATTTGGGACCCATGGGATGCGTACCACGCAGTATTACTTTAAAGGTTGTGCGTTTGCTCACCCAACCTCACCCAACCTCTCAGCCCCAAGAGTGTCCACCCTTATGTCTCATCCAGCTGTGGGTCTAGATATGGTCAATCCAGGTTGCATCACAGCCCCTGACCGAATTTTGGAAGAATTTCTCTCTCTTTCACTGTCTTTGTTTTACGGGTTTTTAAAAGTAATTTATTTTTATAATGGGGTTTGGCGGCCTTTCACGGCTGTGTTGATGCGGCTTTACACCCACTTGACTCACTTCCAGAGAGATATCAATACATAGGTTTTACGATTCTTCCTAGTCAGATATATTCTTGTGCGGTGAATAGGGGGTGTTGTGTCCAGTTCACTGAGCAAGGAGTAGGTCTTGTCTATTACATATTGGGTGTATGGAACGGTATGTGAGCGAATTTGAAACCCTTGTTTTATGCATCACCCCACCTCACCTTTCCCGTTAAGCAGCCAGAGTGTGTTTTCTAAACGTGTGACTCTGTTCTGTTTTGTAATTCAGTTCAAGTGTAGCGGTTTTTACATTCCCTCTATAAGTGATAGCTTATGATAAGTGTCTTTTTCTGTGTGACTTATTTCACTTAGAATCGTCATTCCTAAATCCACTCATCTTGCTTCTACTAGCCTTATGACATTTATTTCATGTCTGAGTGATATTCCATTTTTCATAAGGACCACAACTTCTTTATCCATTTTTTTCTTTCCTGGGATATTTAAGGTGTCATGAAGTGGAGGTTCTTGTCAACTGAGCAGCCCTAATCATTGGGGTGCCTGTGTCTTGCTGATTTTTAGTTTTCCCAATTTATACGACCATGAGTGGACGTGCCCTATGCTCCCTAAGCTGTGTTTTTTCGAAGTTTCAGGACACACCGTACACTTCTCCAGTGTGGCTGTTGGCAATTTACATCGCTCCCATCAGCGTAGCAAGGCTGCCATTTCTCCATGGCCTGTCCTGCATTTCTGGTTTTGAAAATTTTTGCAGCATGGCCCTTTTGACCGATGGGAAGCGAGACTTCTTTGTAGCGCTGATTTGCCTTTCCAGGTTGCTTGGTTGGCCAAAAAGGGCGTATACGTTTTTTCCTGAATATATTCAGGAAAAAACACATACGCTCTTTTTGGCCAAGGTCATCATTGTCGACGTTTTGCCACCTTTCATGTGCTTTAAAGGCGATTCGAATCTACCTCCTGAAATCTGTTTCCTGCAATTCTGCCTTGCTTTCAAATCCTCTTCGTTGCCTTCCCTCAATATATTTTTGGACGAGAGTTATCATTTATAACTCAGCAGGTTTGTGAATTGCAGTGCCCCTGAGCGCCATTTTTCAACTGTCTTTTTTGGGAGCTGGCCGCAAACCCAGGGGATTGCCTAAGGCCCTATTCTGGTTCCCGGCGGTAGGCTGAGCCTGTGGTTAATTCTTCTTCCTGATGGGAAAATAGAGTTACCTGTGCCTGTCCCAACACCTAGATCTAGTCTCTCATTGGTTGCCCCTCTTCCCTTTCATCCTCAGGACAAATTGCAACCTGTACGGAACAGGAGGTTAAAGGTGCTGATTCTCCAAGTAGGGAGATTGCTAGTAAAGTAGCTGGAATGGCGAAACCGAACACAAGGAGATGAGAAATGAGGTGCGTTTTAGAAACCTTTCAAAATCACACGGTGTACCATCTTCTGGGTTTCTCATGCATGTTTTCGATGTAGGAAGATGCCCTTGAACCTGGAGATTTGGGACCCATGGGATGGGTACCACGCAGTATTACTTTAAAGGGTCTGTGTTTGCTCACCCAACCTCACCCAACCTCTCAGCCCCAAGTGTGTCCACCCTTATGTCTCATCCAGCTGTGGGTCTAGATATGGTCAATCCAGGTTGCATCACAGCTTCTGAACGAGTTTTGTAAGAATTTCTCTCCCTTTCAGTGTCTTTGTTTTACGGGTTTTTAAAAGTAATTTATTTTTATAATGGGGTTTAGCTGCTTTTCACGGCTGTGTTTATGCGGCTTTACACCCACTTGACTCACTTCCAGACAGATATCAATACATAGGTTTTAAGATTCTTACTAGTCACATATATTCTTGTGCGGTGAATAGGGGGTGTTGAGTCCAGTTCACTGAGCAAGGAGTCGGTCTTTTCTATTACATATTGGGTGTATGGAACGGTATCTGAGCGAATTTGAAACCCTTGTTTTATGCATCACCCCACCTCACCTTTCCCGTTAAGCAGCCATAGTGTGTTTTCTAAACGTGTGACTCTGTTCTGTTTTGTAACTCAGTTCAAGTGTAGCGGTTTTTACATTCCCTCTATAAGTGATAGCTTATGATAAGTGTCTTTTTCTGTGTGACTTATTTCACTTAGAATCATCGTACCTAAGTCCACTCATCTTGCTTCTTCTAGCATTATGATATTGATTTCATGTCTGCGTGATATTCCATTGTACATAAGGACCACAACTTCTTTATCCATTTTTCTCTTTCCTGGGATATTTAAGGTGTCATGAAGTGGAGGTTCTTGTCAACAGAGCAGCCCTAAACTTTGGGGTGCCTGTGTCTTGCTGATTTTTAGTTTTCCCAATTTATACGCCCATGAGTGGACGTGCCCTATGCTCCCTAAGCTGTGTGTTTTAGATGTTTCAGGACACACCGTACACTTCTCCAGAGTGGCTGTTGGCAATTTACATCCTACCCCTCAGCATAGCAAGGCTGCCATTTCTCCATGGCCTATCCTGCATTTCTGGTTTTGACACTTTTTGCAGCATGGCCCTTTTGACCGATGGGAAGCGAGACTAATTGGTAGCGCTGATTTGCCTTTCCAGGTTGCTTGGTTGGCCAAAAAGGGCGTATGCGTTTTTTCCTGAATATATTCAGGAAAAAACGCATACGCCCTTTTTGGACAAGGGCATCATTGTCGACGTTTTGTGACTTTTCATGTGCTTTAAAGGCGATTCGAATCTACCTCCTGAAACCTGTTTCCTGCAATTCTGCCTTGCTTTCAAATCCTCTTCGTTGCCTTCCCTCAATATATTTGTGGACGAGAGTTATCATTTATAACTCTGCGGGTTTGTGAATGGCAGTGTCCCTGGGCTCCATTTTTCAACTCGCTTTTTTGGGAGCTGGCCACAAGAGCGCGGGATTGCCTCAGGCCCTATTCTGCTTCTGGGCGGCAGGCTGAGCCTGTGGTTAATTCTTCTTCCTGATGGGAAAATAGAGTGACCTGTGCCTGTCCCAACACCTAGATCTAGTCTCTCATTGGTTGTCCCTCTTCCCGTTCATCCTCAGGACAAATTGCAACCTGTAGGGAACAGGAGGTTAAAGGTGCTGATTCTCCAAGTAGGGAGATTGCTAGTAACGTACCTGGAATGGCGAACCCGAGCACAAGGAGATGAGAAATGAGGTGCGTTTTAGAAACCTTTCAAAATCACACGGTGTACCATCTTCTGGGTTTCTCATGCATGTTTTCGATGTAGGAAGATGCCCTTGAACCTGGAGATTTGGGACCCATGGAATGGGTACCACGCAGTATTACTTTAAAGGGTGTGTGTTTGCTCACCCAACCTCACCCAAACTCTCAGCCCCAAGTGTGTCCACCCTTATGTCTCATCCAGCTGTGGGTCTAGATATGTTCAATCCAGGTTGCATCACAGCCTCTGAACGAATTTTGTAAGAATTTCTCTCTCTTTCACTGTCTTTGTATTACGGGTTTTAAAAGTAATTTATTTTTATAATGGGGTTTAGCTGCTTTTCCCGGCTGTGTTTATGCGGCTTTACACCCACTTGACTCACTTCCAGACAGATATCAATACATAGGTTTTAAGATTCTTACTAGTCACATATATTCTTGTGCGGTGAATAGGGGGTGTTGAGTCCAGTTCACTGAGCAAGGAGTCGGTCTTTTCTATTACATATTGGGTGTATGGAACGGTATGTGAGCGAATTTGAAACCCTTGTTTTATGCATCACCCCACCTCACCTTTCACGTTAAGCAGCCATAGTGTGTTTTCTAAACGTGTGACTCTGTTCTGTTTTGTAACTCAGTTCAAGTGTAGCGGTTTTTACATTCCCTCTATAAGTGATAGCTTATGATAAGTGTCTTTTTCTGTGTGACTTATTTCACTTAGAATCATCGTACCTAAGTCCACTCATCTTGCTTCTTCTAGCCTTATGATATTGATTTCATGTCTGCGTGATATTCCATTGTACATAAGGACCACAACTTCTTTATCCATTTTTCTCTTTCCTGGGATATTTAAGGTGTCATGAAGTGGAGGTTCTTGTCAACAGAGCAGCCCTAAACTTTGGGGTGCCTGTGTCTTGCTGATTTTTAGTTTTCCCAATTTATACGCCCATGAGTGGGCGTGCCCTATGCTCCCTAAGCTGTGTGTTTTAGGTGTTTCAGGACACACCGTACACTTCTTCAGTGTGGCTGTTGGCAATTTACATCCCGCCCATCAGCGTAGCAAGGCTGCCATTTCTCCATGGCCTGTCCTGCATTTCTGGTTTTGAAACATTTTGCAGCATGGCCCTTTTGACTGATGGGAAGCGAGACTACTTTGTAGCGCTGATTTGCCTTTCCAGGTTGCTTGGTTGGCCAAAAAGGGCGTATGCGTTTTTTCCTGAATATATTCAGGAAAAAACGCATACGCCCTTTTTGGCCAAGGGCATCATTGTCGACGATTTGCGACTTTTCATGTGCTTTAAAGGCGATTCGAATCTACCTCCTGAAACCTGTTTCCTGCAATTCTGCCTTGCTTTCAAATCCTCTTCATTGCCTTCCCTCAATATATTTGTGGACGAGAGTTATCATTTATAACTCTGCGGGTTTGTGAAAGGCAGTGTCCCTGGGCTCCATTTTGCAACTCGCTTTTTTGGGAGCTGGCCGCAAGAGCGCGGGATTGCCTCAGGCCCTATTCTGCTTCTGGGCGGCAGGCTGAGCCTGTGGTTAATTCTTCTTCCTGATGGGAAAATAGAGTGACCTGTGCCTGTCCCAACACCTAGATCTAGTCTCTCATTGGTTGCCCCTCTTCCCGTTCATCCTCAGGACAAATTGCAACCTGTAGGGAACAGGAGGTTAAAGGTGCTGATTCTCCAAGTAGGGAGATTGCTAGTAAAGTACCTGGAATGGCGAACCCGAGCACAAGGAGATGAGAAATGAGGTGCGTTTTAGAAACCTTTCAAAATCACACGGTGTACCATCTTCTGGGTTTCTCATGTATGTTTTCGATGTAGGAAGATGCCCTTGAACCTGGAGATTTGGGACCCATGGGATGCGTACCACGCAGTATTACTTTAAAGGTTGTGCGTTTGCTCACCCAACCTCACCCAACCTCTCAGCCCCAAGAGTGTCCACCCTTATGTCTCATCCAGCTGTGTGTCTAGATATGGTCAATCCAGGTTGCATCACAGCCCCTGACCGAATTTTGGAAGGATTTCTCTCTCTTTCACTGTCTTTGTTTTACGGGTTTTTAAAAGTAATTTATTTTTATAATGGGGTTTAGCGGCCTTTCACGGCTGTGTTGATGCGGCTTTACACCCACTTGACTCACTTCCAGAGAGATATCAATACATAGGTTTTACGATTCTTACTAGTCAGATATATTCTTGTGCGGTGAATAGGGGGTGTTGTGTCCAGTTCACTGAGCAAGGTGTAGGTCTTGTCTATTACATATTGGGTGTATGGAACGGTATGTGAGCGAATTTGAAACCCTTGTTTTATGCATCACCCCACCTCACCTTTCCCGTTAAGCAGCCATAGTGTGTTTTCTAAACGTGTGACTCTGTTCTGTTTTGTAATTCAGTTCAAGTGTAGCGGTTTTTACATTCCCTCTATAAGTGATAGCTTATGATAAGTGTCTTTTTCTGTGTGACTTATTTCACTTAGAATCGTCATTCCTAAATCCACTCATCTTGCTTCTACTAGCCTTATGACATTTCTTTCATGTCTGAGTGATATTCCATTTTACATAAGGACCACAACTTCTTTATCCATTTTTTTCTTTCCTGGGATATTTAAGGTGTCATGAAGTGGAGGTTCTTGTCAACAGAGCAGCCCTAATCATTGGGGTGCCTGTGTCTTGCTGATTTTTAGTTTTCCCAATTTATACGACCATGAGTGGACGTGCCCTATGCTCCCTAAGCTGTGTTTTTTCGAAGTTTCAGGACACACCGTACACTTCTCCAGTGTGGCTGTTGGCAATTTACATCCCTCCCATCAGCGTAGCAAGGCTGCCATTTCTCCATGGCCTGTCCTGCATTTCTGGTTTTGAAAATTTTTGCAGCATGGCCCTTTTGACCGATGGGAAGCGAGACTTCTTTGTAGCGCTGATTTGCCTTTCCAGGTTGCTTGGTTGGCCAAAAAGGGCGTATGCGTTTTTTCCTGAATATATTCAGGAAAAAACGCATACGCTCTTTTTGGCCAAGGTCATCATTGTCGACGTTTTGCCACCTTTCATGTGCTTTAAAGGCGATTCAAATCTACCTCCTGAAATCTGTTTCCTGCAATTCTGCCTTGCTTTCAAATCCTCTTTGTTGCCTTCCCTCAATATATTTGTGGACGAGAGTTATCATTTATAACTCTGCGGGTTTGTGAATGGCAGTGTCCCTGGGCTCCATTTTTCAACTTGCTTTTTTGGGAGCTGGCCGCAGGAGCGCGGGATTGCCTCAGGCCCTATTCTGCTTCTGGGCGGCAGGCTGAGCCTGTGGTTAATTCTTCTTCCTGATGGGAAAATAGAGTGACCTGTGCCTGTCCCAACACCTAGATCTAGTCTCTCATTGGTTGCCCCTCTTCCGTTCATCCTCAGGACAAATTGCAACCTGTAGGGAACAGGAGGTTAAAGGTGCTGATTCTCCAAGTAGGGAGATTGCTAGTAAAGTACCTGGAATGGCGAACCCGAGCACAAGGAGATGAGAAATGAGGTGCGTTTTAGAAACCTTTCAAAATCACACGGTGTACCACCTTCTGGGTTTCTCATGCATGTTTTCGATGTAGGAATATGCCCTTGAACCTGGAGATTTGGGACCCATGGGATGGGTACCAGGCAGTATTACTTTAAAGGGTCTGTGTTTGCTCACCCAACCTCACCCAACCTCTCAGCCCCAAGTGTGTCCACCCTTATGTCTCATCCAGCTGTGGGTCTAGATATGGTCAATCCAGGTTGCATCACAGCCCCTGAACGAATTTTGTAAGAATTTCTCTCTCTTTCACTGTCTTTGTTTTACGGGTTTTTAAAAGTAATTTATTTTTATAATGGGGTTTAGCTGCTTTTCACGGCTGTGTTTATGCGGCTTTACACCCACTTGACTCACTTCCAGACAGATATCAATACATAGGTTTTAAGATTCTTACTAGTCAGATATAATCTTGTGCGTTGAATAGGTGTTGTTGAGTCCAGTTCACTGAGCAAGGAGTCGGTCTTTTCTATTACATATTGGGTGTATGGAACGGTATCTGAGCCAATTTGAAACCCTTGTTTTATGCATCACCCCACCTCACCTTTCCCGTTAAGCAGCCATAGTGTGTTTTCTAAACGTGTGACTCTGTTCTGTTTTGTAATTCAGTTCAAGTGTAGCGGTTTTTACATTCCCTCTATAAGTGATAGCTTATGATAAGTGTCTTTTTCTGTGTGACTTATTTCACTTAGAATTATCGTTCCTAAGTCCACTCACCTTGCTTCTTCTAGCCTTATGACATTGATTTCATGTCTGAGTGATATTCCATTGTACATAAGGACCACAACTTCTTTATCCATTTTTCGCTTTCCTGGGATATTTAAGGTGTCATGAAGTGGAGGTTCTTGTCAACAGAGCAGCCCTAAACTTTGGGGTGCCTGTGTCTTGCTGATTTTTAGTTTTCCCAATTTATACGCCCATGAGTGGACGTGCCCTATGCTCCCTAAGCTGTGTGTTTTAGATGTTTCAGGACACACCGTACACTTCTCTAGAGTGGCTGTTGGCAATTTACATCCCGCCCATCAGCGTAGCAAGGCTGCCATTTCTCCATGGCCTGTCCTGCATTTCTGGTTTTGAAAATTTTTGCAGCATGGCCCTTTTGACCGATGGGAAGCGAGACTTCTTTGTAGCGCTGATTTGCCTTTCCAGGTTGCTTGGTTGGCCAAAAAGGGCGTATGCGTTTTTTCCTGAATATATTCAGGAAAAAACGCATACGCTCTTTTTGGACAAGGTCATCATTGTCGACGTTTTGCCACCTTTCATGTGCTTTAAAGGCGATTCGAATCTACCTCCTGAAATCTGTTTCGTGCAATTCTGCCTTGCTTTCAAATCCTCTTCGTTGCCTTCCCTCAATATATTTGTGGACGAGAGTTATCATTTATAACTCTGTGGGTTTGTGAATGGCAGTCTCCCTGGGCTCCATTTTTCAACTCGCTTTTTTGGGAGCTGGCCGCAAGAGCGCGGGATTGCCTCAGGCCCTATTCTGCTTCTGGGCGGCAGGCTGAGCCGTGGTTAATTCTTCTTCCTGATGGGAAAATAGAGTGACCTGTGCCTGTCCCAAAACCTAGATCTAGTCTCTCATTGGTTGCCCCTCTTCCCTTTCATCCTCAGGACAAATTGCAACCTGTACGGAACAGGAGGTTAAAGGTGTTGATTCTCCAAGTAGGGAGATTGCTAGTAAAGTAGCTGGAATGGCGAACCCGAACACAAGGAGATGAGAAATGAGGTGCGTTTTAGAAACCTTTCAAAATCACACGGTGTACCATCTTCTTGGTTTCTCATGCATGTTTTCGATGTAGGAAGATGCCCTTGAACCTGGAGATTTGGGACCCATGGGATGGGTACCACGCAGTATTACTTTAAAGGGTCTGTGTTTGCTCACCCAACCTCACCCAACCTCGCAGCCCCAAGTGTGTCCACCCTTATGTCTCATCCAGCTGTGGGTCTAGATATGGTCAATCCAGGTTGCATCACAGCCTCTGAACGAATTTTGTAACAATTTCTCTCTCTTTCACTGTCTTTGTTTTACGGGTTTTTAAAAGTAATTTATTTTTATAATGGGGTTTAGCTGCTTTTCATGGCTGTGTTTATGCGGCGTTACACCCACTTGACTCACTTCCAGACAGATATCAATATATAGGTTTTAAGATTCTTACTAGTCACATATATTCTTGTGCGGTGAATAGGGGGTGTTGAGTCCAGTTCTCTGAGCAATGAGTCGGTCTTTTCTATTACATATTGGGTGTATGGAACGGTATCTGAGCGAATTTGAAACCCTTGTTTTATGCATCACCCCACCTCACCTTTCCCGTTAAGCAGCCATAGTGTGTTTTCTAAACGTGTGACTCTGTTCTGTTTTGTAACTCAGTTGAAGTGTAGCGGTTTTTACATTCCCTCTATAAGTGATAGCTTATGATAAGTGTCTTTTTCTGTGTGACTTATTTCACTTAGAATCATCGTACCTAAGTCGACTCATCTTGCTTCTTCTAGCCTTATGATATTGATTTCATGTCTGCGTGATATTCCATTGTACATTAGGACCACAACTTCTTTATCCATTTTTCTCCTTCCTGGGATATTTAAGGTGTCATGAAGTGGAGGTTCTTGTCAACAGAGCAGCCCTAAACTTTGGGGTGCCTGTGTCTTGCTGATTTTTAGTTTTCCCAATTTATACGCCCATGAGTGGACGTGCCCTATGCTCCCTAAGCTGTGTGTTTTAGATGTTTCAGGACACACCGTACACTTCTCCAGAGTGGCTGTTGGCAATTTACATCCCGCCCATCAGCGTAGCAAGGCTGCCATTTCTCCATGGTCTGTCCTGCATTTCTGGTTTTGACACTTTTTGCAGCATGGCCCTTTTGACCGATGGGAAGCGAGACTACTTTGTAGCGCTGATTTGCCATTCGAGGTTGCTTGGTTGGCCAAAAAGGGCGTATGCGTTTTTTCCTGAATATATTCAGGAAAAAACGCATACGCCCTTTTTGGCCAAGGGCATCATTGTCGACATTTTGCAACTTTTCATGTGCTTTAAAGGCGATTCGAATCTGCCTCCTGAAACCTGTTTCCTGCAATTCTGCCTTGCTTTCAAATCCTCTTCATTGCCTTCCCTCAATATATTTGTGGACGAGAGTTATCATTTATAACTCTGCGGGTTTGTGAATGGCAGTCTCCCTGGGCTCCATTTTTCAACTCGCTTTTTTGGGAGCTGGCCGCAAGAGCGCGATATTGCCTCAGGCCCTATTCTGCTTCTGGGCGGCAGGCTGAGCCTGTGGTTAATTCTTCTTCCTGATGGGAAAATAGAGTGACCTGTGCCTGTCCCAACACCTAGATCTAGTCTCTCATTGGTTGCCCCTCTTCCCGTTCATCCTCAGTACAAATTGCAACCTGTAGGGAACAGGAGGTTAAAGGTGCTGATTCTCCAAGTAGGGAGATTGCTAGTAAAGTACCTGGAATGGCGAACCCGAGCACAAGGAGATGAGAAATGAGGTGCGTTTTAGAAACCTTTCAAAATCACACGGTGTACCATCTTCTGGGTTTCTCATGCACGTTTTCGATGTAGGAAGATGCCCTTGAACCTGGAGATTTGGGACCCATGGGATGGGTACCAGGCAGTATTACTTTAAAGATTCTGCGTTTGCTCACCGAACCTCACCCAACCTCTCAGCCCCAAGAGTGTCCACCCTTATGTCTCATCCAGCTGTGGGTCTAGATATGGTCAATCCAGGTTGCATCACAGCCCCTGAACGAATTTTGGAAGAATTTCTCTCTCTTTCACTGTCTTTGTTTAACGGGTTTTTAAAAGTAATTTATTTTTATAATGGGGTTTAGCTGATTTTCATGGCTGTGTTTATGCGGCTTTACACCCACTTGACTCACTTCCAGAGAGATATCAATACATAGGTTTTAAGATTCTTACTAGTCACATATATTGTTGTGCGGTGAATAGGGGGTGTTGAGTCCAGTTCACTGAGCAAGGAGTAGGCCTTGTCTATTACATATTGGGTGTATGGAACGGTATCTGAGCGAATTTGAAACCCTTGTTTTATGCATCACCCCACCTCACCTTTCCCGTTAAGCAGCCATAGTGTGTTTTCTAAACGTATGAATCTATTCTCTTTTGTAATTCAGTTCAAGTGTAGCGGTTTTTACATTCCCTCTATAAGTGATAGCTTATGATAAGTGTCTTTTTCTGTGTGACTTATTTCACTTAGAATCGTTGTACCTAAATCTACTCATCTTGCTTCTACTAGCCTTATGACATTGATTTCATGTCTGAGTGATATTCCATTGTACATAAGGACCACGACTTCTTTATCCATTTTTCTCTTTCCTGGGATATTTAAGGTGTCATGAAGTGGAGGTTCTTGTCAACAGAGCAGCCCTAAACTTTAGGGTGCCTGTGTCTTGCTGATTTTTAGTTTTCCCAATTTATACGCCCATGAGTGGACGTGCCCTATGCTCCCTAAGCTGTGTGTTTTAGATGTTTCAGGACACACCGTACACTTCTCCAGAGTGGCTGTTGGCAATTTACATCCCGCCCATCAGCGTAGCAAGGCTGCCATTTCTCCATGGTCTGTCCTGCATTTCTGGTTTTGACACTTTTTGCAGCATGGCCCTTTTGACCGATGGGAAGCGAGACTACTTTGTAGCGCTGATTTGCCTTTCCAGGTTGCTTGGTTGGCCAAAAAGGGCGTATGCGTTTTTTGCTGAATATATTCAGGAAAAAACGCATACGCCCTTTTTGGCCAAGGGCATCATTGTCGACATTTTGCAACTTTTCATGTGCTTTAAAGGCGATTCGAATCTACCTCCTGAAACCTGTTTCCTGCAATTCTGCCTTGCTTTCAAATCCTCTTCATTGCCTTCCCTCAATATATTTGTGGACGAGAGTTATCATTTATAACTCTGTGGGTTTGTGAATGGCAGTCTCCCTGGGCTCCATTTTTCAACTCGCTTTTTTGGGAGCTGGCCGCAAGAGCGCGGGATTGCCTCAGGCCCTATTCTGCTTCTGGGCGGCAGGCTGAGCCGTGGTTAATTCTTCTTCCTGATGGGAAAATAGAGTGACCTGTGCCTGTCCCAAAACCTAGATCTAGTCTCTCATTGGTTGCCCCTCTTCCCTTTCATCCTCAGGACAAATTGCAACCTGTACGGAACAGGAGGTTAAAGGTGTTGATTCTCCAAGTAGGGAGATTGCTAGTAAAGTAGCTGGAATGGCGAACCCGAACACAAGGAGATGAGAAATGAGGTGCGTTTTAGAAACCTTTCAAAATCACACGGTGTACCATCTTCTTGGTTTCTCATGCATGTTTTCGATGTAGGAAGATGCCCTTGAACCTGGAGATTTGGGACCCATGCGATGGGTACCACGCAGTATTACTTTAAAGGGTCTGTGTTTGCTCACCCAACCTCACCCAACCTCGCAGCCCCAAGTGTGTCCACCCTTATGTCTCATCCAGCTGTGGGTCTAGATATGGTCAATCCAGGTTGCATCACAGCCTCTGAACGAATTTTGTAACAATTTCTCTCTCTTTCACTGTCTTTGTTTTACGGGTTTTTAAAAGTAATTTATTTTTATAATGGGGTTTAGCTGCTTTTCATGGCTGTGTTTATGCGGCGTTACACCCACTTGACTCACTTCCAGACAGATATCAATATATAGGTTTTAAGATTCTTACTAGTCACATATATTCTTGTGCGGTGAATAGGGGGTGTTGAGTCCAGTTCTCTGAGCAATGAGTCGGTCTTTTCTATTACATATTGGGTGTATGGAACGGTATCTGAGCGAATTTGAAACCCTTGTTTTATGCATCACCCCACCTCACCTTTCCCGTTAAGCAGCCATAGTGTGTTTTCTAAACGTGTGACTCTGTTCTGTTTTGTAACTCAGTTCAAGTGTAGCGGTTTTTACATTCCCTCTATAAGTGATAGCTTATGATAAGTGTCTTTTTCTGTGTGACTTATTTCACTTAGAATCATCGTACCTAAGTCGACTCATCTTGCTTCTTCTAGCCTTATGATATTGATTTCATGTCTGCGTGATATTCCATTGTACATTAGGACCACAACTTCTTTATCCATTTTTCTCCTTCCTGGGATATTTAAGGTGTCATGAAGTGGAGGTTCTTGTCAACAGAGCAGCCCTAAACTTTGTGGTGCCTGTGTCTTGCTGATTTTTAGTTTTCCCAATTTATACGCCCATGAGTGGACGTGCCCTATGCTCCCTAAGCTGTGTGTTTTAGATGTTTCAGGACACACCGTACACTTCTCCAGAGTGGCTGTTGGCAATTTACATCCCGCCCATCAGCGTAGCAAGGCTGCCATTTCTCCATGGTCTGTCCTGCATTTCTGGTTTTGACACTTTTTGCAGCATGGCCCTTTTGACCGATGGGAAGCGAGACTACTTTGTAGCGCTGATTTGCCTTTCCAGGTTGCTTGGTTGGCCAAAAAGGGCGTATGCGTTTTTTGCTGAATATATTCAGGAAAAAACGCATACGCCCTTTTTGGCCAAGGGCATCATTGTCGACATTTTGCAACTTTTCATGTGCTTTAAAGGCGATTCGAATCTACCTCCTGAAACCTGTTTCCTGTAATTCTACCTTGCTTTCAATTCCTCTTCGTTGCCTTCCCTCAATATATTTGTGGACGAGAGTTATCATTTATAACTCTGCGGGTTTGTGAATGGCAGTGTCCCTGGGCTCCATTTTTCAACTCGCTTTTTTGGGAGCTGGCCGTAAGAGCGCGGGATTGCCTCAGGCCCTATTCTGCTTCTGGGCGGCAGGCTGAGCCTGTGGTTAATTCTTCTTCCTGATGGGAAAATAGAGTGACCTGTGCCTGTCCCAACACCTAGATCTAGTCTCTCATTGGTTGCCCCTCTTCCCGTTCATCCTCAGGACAAATTGCAACCTGTAGGGAACAGGAGGTTAAAGGTGCTGATTCTCCAAGTAGGGAGATTGCTAGTAACGTACCTGGAATGGCGAACCCGAGCACAAGGAGATGAGAAATGAGGTGCGTTTTAGAAACCTTTCAAAATCACACGGTGTACCATCTTCTGGGTTTCTCATGCATGTTTTCGATGTAGGAAGATGCCCTTGAACCTGGAGATTTGGGACCCATGGAATGGGTACCACGCAGTATTACTTTAAAGGGTGTGTGTTTGCTCACCCAACCTCACCCAACCTCTCAGCCCCAAGTGTGTCCACCCTTATGTCTCATCCAGCTGTGGGTCTAGATATGTTCAATCCAGGTTGCATCACAGCCTCTGAACGAATTTTGTAAGAATTTCTCTCTCTTTCACTGTCTTTGTATTACGGGTTTTTAAAAGTAATTTATTTTTATAATGGGGTTTAGCTGCTTTTCCCGGCTGTGTTTATGCGGCTTTACACCCACTTGACTCACTTCCAGACAGATATCAATACATAGGTTTTAAGATTCTTACTAGTCACATATATTCTTGTGCGGTGAATAGGGGGTGTTGAGTCCAGTTCACTGAGCAAGGAGTCGGTCTTTTCTATTACATATTGGGTGTATGGAACGGTATGTGAGCGAATTTGAAACCCTTGTTTTATGCATCACCCCACCTCACCTTTCCCGTTAAGCAGCCATAGTGTGTTTACTAAACGTGTGACTCTGTTCTGTTTTGTAACTCAGTTCAAGTGTAGCGGTTTTTACATTCCCTCTATAAGTGATAGCTTATGATAAGTGTCTTTTTCTGTGTGACTTATTTCACTTAGAATCATCGTACCTAAGTCCACTCATCTTGCTTCTTCTAGCCTTATGATATTGATTTCATGTCTGCGTGATATTCCATTGTACATAAGGACCACAACTTCTTTATCCATTTTTCTCTTTCCTGGGATATTTAAGGTGTCATGAAGTGGAGGTTCTTGTCAACAGAGCAGCCCTAAACTTTGGGGTGCCTGTGTCTTGCTGATTTTTAGTTTTCCCAATTTATACGCCCATGAGTGGACGTGCCCTATGCTCCCTAAGCTGTGTGTTTTAGATGTTTCAGGACACACCGTACACTTCTTCAGAGTGGCTGTTGGCAATTTACATCCCGCCCATCAGCGTAGCAAGGCTGCCATTTCTCCATGGCCTGTCCTGCATTTCTGGTTTTGAAACATTTTGCAGCATGGCCCTTTTGACCGATGGGAAGCGAGACTACTTTGTAGCGCTGATTTGCCTTTCCAGGTTGCTTGGTTGGCCAAAAAGGGCGTATGCGTTTTTTCCTGAATATATTCAGGAAAAAACGCATACGCCCTTTTTGGCCAAGGGCATCATTGTCGACGATTTGCGACTTTTCATGTGCTTTAAAGGCGATTCGAATCTACCTCCTGAAACCTGTTTCCTGCAATTCTGCCTTGCTTTCAAATCCTCTTCATTGCCTTCCCTCAATATATTTGTGGACGAGAGTTATCATTTATAACTCTGCGGGTTTGTGAAAGGCAGTGTCCCTGGGCTCCATTTTGCAACTCGCTTTTTTGGGAGCTGGCCGCAAGAGCGCGGGATTGCCTCAGGCCCTATTCTGCTTCTGGGCGGCAGGCTGAGCCTGTGGTTAATTCTTCTTCCTGATGGGAAAATAGAGTGACCTGTGCCTCTCCCAACACCTAGATCTAGTCTCTCATTGGTTGCCCCTCTTCCCGTTCATCCTCAGGACAAATTGCAACCTGTAGGGAACAGGAGGTTAAAGGTGCTGATTCTCCAAGTAGGGAGATTGCTAGTAAAGTACCTGGAATGGCGAACCCGAGCACAAGGAGATGAGAAATGAGGTGCGTTTTAGAAACCTTTCAAAATCACACGGTGTACCATCTTCTGGGTTTCTCATGTATGTTTTCGATGTAGGAAGATGCCCTTGAACCTGGAGATTTGGGACCCATGGGATGCGTACCACGCAGTATTACTTTAAAGGTTGTGCTTTTGCTCACCCAACCTCACCCAACCTCTCAGCCCCAAGAGTGTCCACCCTTATGTCTCATCCAGGTGTGGGTCTAGATATGGTCAATCCAGGTTGCATCACAGCCCCTGACCGAATTTTGGAAGGATTTCTCTCTCTTTCACTGTCTTTGTTTTACGGGTTTTTAAAAGTAATTTATTTTTATAATGGGGTTTAGCGGCCTTTCACGGCTGTGTTGATGCGGCTTTACACCCACTTGACTCACTTCCAGAGAGATATCAATACATAGGTTTTACGATTCTTACTAGTCAGATATATTTTTGTGCGGTGAATAGGGGGTGTTGTGTCCAGTTCACTAAGCAAGGTGTAGGTCTTGTCTATTACATATTGGGTGTATGGAACGGTATGTGAGCGAATTTGAAACCCTTGTTTTATGCATCACCCCACCTCACCTTTCCCGTTAAGCAGCCATAGTGTGTTTTCTAAACGTGTGACTCTGTTCTGTTTTGTAATTCAGTTCAAGTGTAGCGGTTTTTACATTCCCTCTATAAGTGATAGCTTATGATAAGTGTCTTTTTCTGTGTGACTTATTTCACTTAGAATCGTCGTTCCTAAATCCACTCATCTTGCTTCTACTAGCCTTATGACATTTCTTTCATGTCTGAGTGATATTCCATTTTACATCAGGACCACAACTTCTTTATCCATTTTTTTCTTTCCTGGGATATTTAAGGTGTCATGAAGTGGAGGTTCTTGTCAACAGAGCAGCCCTAATCATTGGGGTGCCTGTGTGTTGCTGATTTTTAGTTTTCCCAATTTATACGACCATGAGAGGACGTGCCCTATGCTCCCTAAGCTGTGTTTTTTCGAAGTTTCAGGACACACCGTACACTTCTCCAGTGTGGCTGTTGGCAATTTACATCCCTCCCATCAGCGTAGCAAGGCTGCCATTTCTCCATGGCCTGTCCTGCATTTCTGGTTTTGAAAATTTTTGCAGCATGGCCCTGTTGACCGATGGGAAGCGAGACTTATTTGTAGCGCTGATTTGCCTTTCCAGGTTGCTTGGTTGGCCAAAAAGGGCGTATGCGTTTTTTCCTGAATATATTCAGGAAAAAACGCATACGCTCTTTTGGGCCAAGGTCATCATTGTCGACGTTTTGCCACCTTTCATGTGCTTTAAAGGCGATTCAAATCTACCTCCTGAAATCTGTTTCCTGCAATTCTGCCTTGCTTTCAAATCCTCTTCGTTGCCTTCCCTCAATATATTTGTGGACGAGAGTTATCATTTATAACTCTGCGGGTTTGTGAATGGCAGTGTCCCTGGGCTCCATTTTTCAACTTGCTTTTTTGGGAGCTGGCCGCAGGAGCGCGGGATTGCCTCAGGCCCTATTCTGCTTCTGGGCGGCAGGCTGAGCCTGTGGTTAATTCTTCTTCCTGATGGGAAAATAGAGTGACCTGTGCCTGTCCCAACACCTAGATCTAGTCTCTCATTGGTTGCCCCTCTTCCGTTCATCCTCAGGACAAATTGCAACCTGTAGGGAACAGGAGGTTAAAGGTGCTGATTCTCCAAGTAGGGAGATTACTAGTAAAGTACCTGGAATGGCGAACCCGAGCACAAGGAGATGAGAAATGAGGTGCGTTTTAGAAACCTTTCAAAATCACACGGTGTACCATCTTCTGGGTTTCTCATGCATGTTTTCGATGTAGGAATATGCCCTTGAACCTGGAGATTTGGGACCCATGGGATGGGTACCAGGCAGTATTACTTTAAAGGGTCTGTGTTTGCTCACCCAACCTCACCCAACCTCTCAGCCCCAAGTGTGTCCACCCTTATGTCTCATCCAGCTGTGGGTCTAGATATGGTCAATCCAGGTTGCATCACAGCCCCTGAACGAATTTTGTAAGAATTTCTCTCTCTTTCACTGTCTTTGTTTTACGGGTTTTTAAAAGTAATTTATTTTTATAATGGGGTTTAGCTGCTTTTCACGGCTGTGTTTATGCGGCTTTACACCCACTTGACTCACTTCCAGACAGATATCAATACTTAGGTTTTAAGATTCTTACTAGTCAGATATAATCTTGTGCGGTGAATAGGTGTTGTTGAGTCCAGTTCACTGAGCAAGGAGTCGGTCTTTTCTATTACATATTGGGTGTATGGAACGGTATCTGAGCCAATTTGAAACCCTTGTTTTATGCATCACCCCACCTCACCTTTCCCGTTAAGCAGCCATAGTGTGTTTTCTAAACGTGTGACACTGTTCTGTTTTGTAATTCAGTTCAAGTGTAGCGGTTTTTACATTCCCTCTATAAGTGATAGCTTATGATAAGTGTCTTTTTCTGTGTGACTTATTTCACTTAGAATTATCGTTCCTAAGTCCACTCACCTTGCTTCTTCTAGCCTTATGACATTGATTACATGTCTGAGTGATATTCCATTGTACATAAGGACCACAACTTCTTTATCCATTTTTCTCTTTCCTGGGATATTTAAGGTGTCATGAAGTGGAGGTTCTTGTCAACAGAGCAGCCCTAAACTTTGGGGTGCCTGTGTCTTGCTGATTTTTAGTTTTCCCAATTTATACGCCCATGAGTGGACGTGCCCTATGCTCCCTAAGCTGTGTGTTTTAGATGTTTCAGGACACACCGTACACTTCTCTAGAGTGGCTGTTGGCAATTTACATCCCGCCCATCAGCGTAGCAAGGCTGCCATTTCTCCATGGCCTGTCCTGCATTTCTGGTTTTGAAAATTTTTGCAGCATGGCCCTTTTGACCGATGGGAAGCGAGACTTCTTTGTAGCGCTGATTTGCCTTTCCAGGTTGCTTGGTTGGCCAAAAAGGGCGTATGCGTTTTTTCCTGAATATATTCAGGAAAAAACGCATACGCTCTTTTTGGACAAGGTCATCATTGTCGACGTTTTGCCACCTTTCATGTGCTTTAAAGGCGATTCGAATCTACCTCCTGAAATCTGTTTCGTGCAATTCTGCCTTGCTTTCAAATCCTCTTCGTTGCCTTCCCTCAATATATTTTTGGACGAGAGTTATCATTTATAACTCAGCAGGTTTGTGAATTGCCGTGCCCCTGAGCTCCATTTTTCAACTGTCTGTTTTGGGAGCTGGCCGCAAACGCACGGGATTGCCTAAGGCCCTATACTGGTTACCGGCAGTAGGCTGAGCCTGTGGTTAATTCTTCTTCCTGATGGGAAAATAGAGTGACCTGTGCCTGTCCCAACACCTAGATCTAGTCTCTCATTGGTTGCCCCTCTTCCCTTTCATCCTCAGGACAAATTGCAACCTGTACGGAACAGGAGGTTAAAGGTGTTGATTCTCCAAGTAGGGAGATTGCTAGTAAAGTAGCTGGAATGGCGAACCCGAACACAAGGAGATGAGAAATGAGGTGCGTTTTAGAAACCTTTCAAAATCACACGGTGTACCATCTTCTGGGTTTCTCATGCATGTTTTCGATGTAGGAAGATGCCCTTGAACCTGGAGATTTGGGACCCATGGGATGGGTACCACGCAGTATTACTTTAAAGGGTCTGTGTTTGCTCACCCAACCTCACCCAACCTCGCAGCCCCAAGTGTGTCCACCCTTATGTCTCATCCAGCTGTGGGTCTAGATATGGTCAATCCAGGTTGCATCACAGCCTCTGAACGAATTTTGTAAGAATTTCTCTCTCTTTCACTGTCTTTGTTTTACGGGTTTTTAAAAGTAATTTATTTTTATAATGGGGTTTAGCTGCTTTTCATGGCTGTGTTTATGCGGCGTTACACCCACTTGACTCACTTCCAGACAGATATCAATATATAGGTTTTAAGATTCTTACTAGTCACATATATTCTTGTGCGGTGAATAGGGGGTGTTGAGTCCAGTTCTCTGAGCAATGTGTCGGTCTTTTCTATTACATATTGGGTGTATGGAACGGTATCTGAGCGAATTTGAAACCCTTGTTTTATGCATCACCCCACCTCACCTTTCCCGTTAAGCAGCCATAGTGTGTTTTCTAAACGTATGAATCTATTCTCTTTTGTAATTCAGTTCAAGTGTAGCGGTTTTTACATTCCCTCTATAAGTGATAGCTTATGATAAGTGTCTTTTTCTGTGTGACTTATTTCACTTAGAATCGTTGTACCTAAATCTACTCATCTTGCTTCTACTAGCCTTATGACATTGATTTCATGTCTGAGTGATATTCCATTGTACATAAGGACCACGACTTCTTTATCCATTTTTCTCTTTCCTGGGATATTTAAGGTGTCATGAAGTGGAGGTTCTTGTCAACAGAGCAGCCCTAAACTTTAGGGTGCCTGTGTCTTGCTGATTTTTAGTTTTCCCAATTTATACGCCCATGAGTGGACGTGCCCTATGCTCCCTAAGCTGTGTGTTTTAGATGTTTCAGGACACACCGTACACTTCTCCAGAGTGGCTGTTGGCAATTTACATCCCGCCCATCAGCGTAGCAAGGCTGCCATTTCTCCATGGTCTGTCCTGCATTTCTGGTTTTGACACTTTTTGCAGCATGGCCCTTTTGACCGATGGGAAGCGAGACTACTTTGTAGCGCTGATTTGCCTTTCCAGGTTGCTTGGTTGGCCAAAAAGGGCATATGCGTTTTTTCCTGAATATATTCAGGAAAAAACGCATACGCCCTTTTTGGCCAAGGGCATCATTGTCGACATTTTGCAACTTTTCATGTGCTTTAAAGGCGATTCGAATCTACCTCCTGAAACCTGTTTCCTGCAATTCTGCCTTGCTTTCAAATCCTCTTCATTGCCTTCCCTCAATATATTTGTGGACGAGAGTTATCATTTATAACTCTGTGGGTTTGTGAATGGCAGTCTCCCTGGGCTCCATTTTTCAACTCGCTTTTTTGGGAGCTGGCCGCAAGAGCGCGGGATTGCCTCAGGCCCTATTCTGCTTCTGGGCGGCAGGCTGAGCCGTGGTTAATTCTTCTTCCTGATGGGAAAATAGAGTGACCTGTGCCTGTCCCAAAACCTAGATCTAGTCTCTCATTGGTTGCCCCTCTTCCCTTTCATCCTCAGGACAAATTGCAACCTGTACGGAACAGGAGGTTAAAGGTGTTGATTCTCCAAGTAGGGAGATTGCTAGTAAAGTAGCTGGAATGGCGAACCCGAACACAAGGAGATGAGAAATGAGGTGCGTTTTAGAAACCTTTCAAAATCACACGGTGTACCATCTTCTTGGTTTCTCATGCATGTTTTCGATGTAGGAAGATGCCCTTGAACCTGGAGATTTGGGACCCATGGGATGGGTACCACGCAGTATTACTTTAAAGGGTCTGTGTTTGCTCACCCAACCTCACCCAACCTCGCAGCCCCAAGTGTGTCCACCCTTATGTCTCATCCAGCTGTGGGTCTAGATATGGTCAATCCAGGTTGCATCACAGCCTCTGAACGAATTTTGTAAGAATTTCTCTCTCTTTCACTGTCTTTGTTTTACGGGTTTTTAAAAGTAATTTATTTTTATAATGGGGTTTAGCTGCTTTTCATGGCTGTGTTTATGCGGCGTTACACCCACTTGACTCACTTCCAGACAGATATCAATATATAGGTTTTAAGATTCTTACTAGTCACATATATTCTTGTGCGGTGAATAGGGGGTGTTGAGTCCAGTTCTCTGAGCAATGAGTCGGTCTTTTCTATTACATATTGGGTGTATGGAACGGTATCTGAGCGAATTTGAAACCCTTGTTTTATGCATCACCCCACCTCACCTTTCCCGTTAAGCAGCCATAGTGTGTTTTCTAAACGTGTGACTCTGTTCTGTTTTGTAACTCAGTTCAAGTGTAGCGGTTTTTACATTCCCTCTATAAGTGATAGCTTATGATAAGTGTCTTTTTCTGTGTGACTTATTTCACTTAGAATCATCGTACCTAAGTCGACTCATCTTGCTTCTTCTAGCCTTATGATATTGATTTCATGTCTGCGTGATATTCCATTGTACATTAGGACCACAACTTCTTTATCCATTTTTCTCCTTCCTGGGATATTTAAGGTGTCATGAAGTGGAGGTTCTTGTCAACAGAGCAGCCCTAAACTTTGTGGTGCCTGTGTCTTGCTGATTTTTAGTTTTCCCAATTTATACGCCCATGAGTGGACGTGCCCTATGCTCCCTAAGCTGTGTGTTTTAGATGTTTCAGGACACACCGTACACTTCTCCAGAGTGGCTGTTGGCAATTTACATCCCGCCCATCAGCGTAGCAAGGCTGCCATTTCTCCATGGTCTGTCCTGCATTTCTGGTTTTGACACTTTTTGCAGCATGGCCCTTTTGACCGATGGGAAGCGAGACTACTTTGTAGCGCTGATTTGCCTTTCCAGGTTGCTTGGTTGGCCAAAAAGGGCGTATGCGTTTTTTGCTGAATATATTCAGGAAAAAACGCATACGCCCTTTTTGGCCAAGGGCATCATTGTCGATATTTTGCAACTTTTCATGTGCTTTAAAGGCGATTCGAATCTACCTCCTGAAACCTGTTTCCTGTAATTCTGCCTTGCTTTCAATTCCTCTTCGTTGCCTTCCCTCAATATATTTTTGGACGAGAGTTATCATTTATAACTCAGCAGGTTTGTGAATTGCCGTGCCCCTGAGCTCCATTTTTCAACTGTCTGTTTTGGGAGCTGGCCGCAAACGCACGGGATTGCCTAAGGCCCTATTCTGGTTACCGGCAGTAGGCTGAGCCTGTGGTTAATTCTTCTTCCTGATGGGAAAATAGAGTGACCTGTGCCTGTCCCAACACCTAGATCTAGTCTCTCATTGGTTGCCCCTCTTCCCTTTCATCCTCAGGACAAATTGCAACCTGTACGGAACAGGAGGTTAAAGGTGTTGATTCTCCAAGTAGGGAGATTGCTAGTAAAGTAGCTGGAATGGCGAACCCGAACACAAGGAGATGAGAAATGAGGAGCGTTTTAGAAACCTTTCAAAATCACACGGTGTACCATCTTCTGGGTTTCTCATGCATGTTTTCGATGTAGGAAGATGCCCTTGAACCTGGAGATTTGGGACCCATGGGATGGGTACCACGCAGTATTACTTTAAAGGGTCTGTGTTTGCTCACCCAACCTCACCCAACCTCGCAGCCCCAAGTGTGTCCACCCTTATGTCTCATCCAGCTGTGGGTCTAGATATGGTCAATCCAGGTTGCATCACAGCCTCTGAACGAATTTTGTAAGAATTTCTCTCTCTTTCACTGTCTTTGTTTTACGGGTTTTTAAAAGTAATTTATTTTTATAATGGGGTTTAGCTGCTTTTCATGGCTGTGTTTATGCGGCGTTACACCCACTTGACTCACTTCCAGACAGATATCAATATATAGGTTTTAAGATTCTTACTAGTCAGATATAATCTTGTGCGGTGAATAGGTGTTGTTGAGTCCAGTTCACTGAGCAAGGAGTCGGTCTTTTCTATTACATATTGGGTGTATGGAACGGTATCTGAGCGAATTTGAAACCCTTGTTTTATGCATCACCCCACCTCACCTTTCCCGTTAAGCAGCCATAGTGTGTTTTCTAAACGTGTGACTCTGTTCTGTTTTGTAATTCAGTTCAAGTGTAGCGGTTTTTACATTCCCTCTATAAGTGATAGCTTATGATAAGTGTCTTTTTCTGTGTGACTTATTTCACTTAGAATTATCGTTCCTAAGTCCACTCACCTTGCTTCTTCTAGCCTTATGACATTGATTTCATGTCTGAGTGATATTCCATTGTACATAAGGACCACAACTTCTTTATCCATTTTTCTCTTTCCTGGGATATTTAAGGTGTCATGAAGTGGAGGTTCTTGTCAACAGAGCAGCCCTAAACTTTGGGGTGCCTGTGTCTTGCTGATTTTTAGTTTTCCCAATTTATACGCCCATGAGTGGACGTGCCCTATGCTCCCTAAGCTGTGTGTTTTAGATGTTTCAGGACACACCGTACACTTCTCTAGAGTGGCTGTTGGCAATTTACATCCCGCCCATCAGCGTAGCAAGGCTGCCATTTCTCCATGGCCTGTCCTGCATTTCTGGTTTTGAAAATTTTTGCAGCATGGCCCTTTTGACCGATGGGAAGCGAGACTTCTTTGTAGCGCTGATTTGCCTTTCCAGGTTGCTTGGTTGGCCAAAAAGGGCGTATGCGTTTTTTCCTGAATATATTCAGGAAAAAACGCATACGCTCTTTTTGGACAAGGTCATCATTGTCGACGTTTTGCCACCTTTCATGTGCTTTAAAGGCGATTCGAATCTACCTCCTGAAATCTGTTTCGTGCAATTCTGCCTTGCTTTCAAATCCTCTTCGTTGCCTTCCCTCAATATATTTTTGGACGAGAGTTATCATTTATAACTCAGCAGGTTTGTGAATTGCCGTGCCCCTGAGCTCCATTTTTCAACTGTCTGTTTTGGGAGCTGGCCGCAAACGCACGGGATTGCCTAAGGCCCTATTCTGGTTACCTGCAGTAGGCTGAGCCTGTGGTTAATTCTTCTTCCTGATGGGAAAATAGAGTGACCTGTGCCTGTCCCAACACCTAGATCTAGTCTCTCATTGGTTGCCCCTCTTCCCTTTCATCCTCAGGACAAATTGCAACCTGTACGGAACAGGAGGTTAAAGGTGTTGATTCTCCAAGTAGGGAGATTGCTAGTAAAGTAGCTGGAATGGCGAACCCGAACACAAGGAGATGAGAAATGAGGTGCGTTTTAGAAACCTTTCAAAATCACACGGTGTACCATCTTCTGGGTTTCTCATGCATGTTTTCGATGTAGGAAGATGCCCTTGAACCTGGAGATTTGGGACCCATGGGATGGGTACCAGGCAGTATTACTTTAAAGATTCTGCGTTTGCTCACCGAACCTCACCCAACCTCTCAGCCCCAAGAGTGTCCACCCTTATGTCTCATCCAGCTGTGGGTCTAGATATGGTCAATCCAGGTTGCATCACAGCCCCTGAACGAATTTTGTAAGAATTTCTCTCTCTTTCACTGTCTTTGTTTTACGGGTTTTTAAAAGTAATTTATTTTTATAATGGGGTTTAGCTGCTTTTCACGGCTGTGTTTATGCGGCTTTACACCCACTTGACTCACTTCCAGACAGATATCAATACTTAGGTTTTAAGATTCTTACTAGTCAGATATAATCTTGTGCGGTGAATAGGTGTTGTTGAGTCCAGTTCACTGAGCAAGGAGTCGGTCTTTTCTATTACATATTGGGTGTATGGAACGGTATCTGAGCCAATTTGAAACCCTTGTTTTATGCATCACCCCACCTCACCTTTCCCGTTAAGCAGCCATAGTGTGTTTTCTAAACGTGTGACACTGTTCTGTTTTGTAATTCAGTTCAAGTGTAGCGGTTTTTACATTCCCTCTATAAGTGATAGCTTATGATAAGTGTCTTTTTCTGTGTGACTTATTTCACTTAGAATTATCGTTCCTAAGTCCACTCACCTTGCTTCTTCTAGCCTTATGACATTGATTACATGTCTGAGTGATATTCCATTGTACATAAGGACCACAACTTCTTTATCCATTTTTCTCTTTCCTGGGATATTTAAGGTGTCATGAAGTGGAGGTTCTTGTCAACAGAGCAGCCCTAAACTTTGGGGTGCCTGTGTCTTGCTGATTTTTAGTTTTCCCAATTTATACGCCCATGAGTGGACGTGCCCTATGCTCCCTAAGCTGTGTGTTTTAGATGTTTCAGGACACACCGTACACTTCTCTAGAGTGGCTGTTGGCAATTTACATCCCGCCCATCAGCGTAGCAAGGCTGCCATTTCTCCATGGCCTGTCCTGCATTTCTGGTTTTGAAAATTTTTGCAGCATGGCCCTTTTGACCGATGGGAAGCGAGACTTCTTTGTAGCGCTGATTTGCCTTTCCAGGTTGCTTGGTTGGCCAAAAAGGGCGTATGCGTTTTTTCCTGAATATATTCAGGAAAAAACGCATACGCTCTTTTTGGACAAGGTCATCATTGTCGACGTTTTGCCACCTTTCATGTGCTTTAAAGGCGATTCGAATCTACCTCCTGAAATCTGTTTCGTGCAATTCTGCCTTGCTTTCAAATCCTCTTCGTTGCCTTCCCTCAATATATTTTTGGACGAGAGTTATCATTTATAACTCAGCAGGTTTGTGAATTGCCGTGCCCCTGAGCTCCATTTTTCAACTGTCTGTTTTGGGAGCTGGCCGCAAACGCACGGGATTGCCTAAGGCCCTATACTGGTTACCGGCAGTAGGCTGAGCCTGTGGTTAATTCTTCTTCCTGATGGGAAAATAGAGTGACCTGTGCCTGTCCCAACACCTAGATCTAGTCTCTCATTGGTTGCCCCTCTTCCCTTTCATCCTCAGGACAAATTGCAACCTGTACGGAACAGGAGGTTAAAGGTGTTGATTCTCCAAGTAGGGAGATTGCTAGTAAAGTAGCTGGAATGGCGAACCCGAACACAAGGAGATGAGAAATGAGGTGCGTTTTAGAAACCTTTCAAAATCACACGGTGTACCATCTTCTGGGTTTCTCATGCATGTTTTCGATGTAGGAAGATGCCCTTGAACCTGGAGATTTGGGACCCATGGGATGGGTACCACGCAGTATTACTTTAAAGGGTCTGTGTTTGCTCACCCAACCTCACCCAACCTCGCAGCCCCAAGTGTGTCCACCCTTATGTCTCATCCAGCTGTGGGTCTAGATATGGTCAATCCAGGTTGCATCACAGCCTCTGAACGAATTTTGTAAGAATTTCTCTCTCTTTCACTGTCTTTGTTTTACGGGTTTTTAAAAGTAATTTATTTTTATAATGGGGTTTAGCTGCTTTTCATGGCTGTGTTTATGCGGCGTTACACCCACTTGACTCACTTCCAGACAGATATCAATATATAGGTTTTAAGATTCTTACTAGTCACATATATTCTTGTGCGGTGAATAGGGGGTGTTGAGTCCAGTTCTCTGAGCAATGTGTCGGTCTTTTCTATTACATATTGGGTGTATGGAACGGTATCTGAGCGAATTTGAAACCCTTGTTTTATGCATCACCCCACCTCACCTTTCCCGTTAAGCAGCCATAGTGTGTTTTCTAAACGTATGAATCTATTCTCTTTTGTAATTCAGTTCAAGTGTAGCGGTTTTTACATTCCCTCTATAAGTGATAGCTTATGATAAGTGTCTTTTTCTGTGTGACTTATTTCACTTAGAATCGTTGTACCTAAATCTACTCATCTTGCTTCTACTAGCCTTATGACATTGATTTCATGTCTGAGTGATATTCCATTGTACATAAGGACCACGACTTCTTTATCCATTTTTCTCTTTCCTGGGATATTTAAGGTGTCATGAAGTGGAGGTTCTTGTCAACAGAGCAGCCCTAAACTTTAGGGTGCCTGTGTCTTGCTGATTTTTAGTTTTCCCAATTTATACGCCCATGAGTGGACGTGCCCTATGCTCCCTAAGCTGTGTGTTTTAGATGTTTCAGGACACACCGTACACTTCTCCAGAGTGGCTGTTGGCAATTTACATCCCGCCCATCAGCGTAGCAAGGCTGCCATTTCTCCATGGTCTGTCCTGCATTTCTGGTTTTGACACTTTTTGCAGCATGGCCCTTTTGACCGATGGGAAGCGAGACTACTTTGTAGCGCTGATTTGCCTTTCCAGGTTGCTTGGTTGGCCAAAAAGGGCATATGCGTTTTTTCCTGAATATATTCAGGAAAAAACGCATACGCCCTTTTTGGCCAAGGGCATCATTGTCGACATTTTGCAACTTTTCATGTGCTTTAAAGGCGATTCGAATCTACCTCCTGAAACCTGTTTCCTGCAATTCTGCCTTGCTTTCAAATCCTCTTCATTGCCTTCCCTCAATATATTTGTGGACGAGAGTTATCATTTATAACTCTGTGGGTTTGTGAATGGCAGTCTCCCTGGGCTCCATTTTTCAACTCGCTTTTTTGGGAGCTGGCCGCAAGAGCGCGGGATTGCCTCAGGCCCTATTCTGCTTCTGGGCGGCAGGCTGAGCCGTGGTTAATTCTTCTTCCTGATGGGAAAATAGAGTGACCTGTGCCTGTCCCAAAACCTAGATCTAGTCTCTCATTGGTTGCCCCTCTTCCCTTTCATCCTCAGGACAAATTGCAACCTGTACGGAACAGGAGGTTAAAGGTGTTGATTCTCCAAGTAGGGAGATTGCTAGTAAAGTAGCTGGAATGGCGAACCCGAACACAAGGAGATGAGAAATGAGGTGCGTTTTAGAAACCTTTCAAAATCACACGGTGTACCATCTTCTTGGTTTCTCATGCATGTTTTCGATGTAGGAAGATGCCCTTGAACCTGGAGATTTGGGACCCATGGGATGGGTACCACGCAGTATTACTTTAAAGGGTCTGTGTTTGCTCACCCAACCTCACCCAACCTCGCAGCCCCAAGTGTGTCCACCCTTATGTCTCATCCAGCTGTGGGTCTAGATATGGTCAATCCAGGTTGCATCACAGCCTCTGAACGAATTTTGTAAGAATTTCTCTCTCTTTCACTGTCTTTGTTTTACGGGTTTTTAAAAGTAATTTATTTTTATAATGGGGTTTAGCTGCTTTTCATGGCTGTGTTTATGCGGCGTTACACCCACTTGACTCACTTCCAGACAGATATCAATATATAGGTTTTAAGATTCTTACTAGTCACATATATTCTTGTGCGGTGAATAGGGGGTGTTGAGTCCAGTTCTCTGAGCAATGAGTCGGTCTTTTCTATTACATATTGGGTGTATGGAACGGTATCTGAGCGAATTTGAAACCCTTGTTTTATGCATCACCCCACCTCACCTTTCCCGTTAAGCAGCCATAGTGTGTTTTCTAAACGTGTGACTCTGTTCTGTTTTGTAACTCAGTTCAAGTGTAGCGGTTTTTACATTCCCTCTATAAGTGATAGCTTATGATAAGTGTCTTTTTCTGTGTGACTTATTTCACTTAGAATCATCGTACCTAAGTCGACTCATCTTGCTTCTTCTAGCCTTATGATATTGATTTCATGTCTGCGTGATATTCCATTGTACATTAGGACCACAACTTCTTTATCCATTTTTCTCCTTCCTGGGATATTTAAGGTGTCATGAAGTGGAGGTTCTTGTCAACAGAGCAGCCCTAAACTTTGTGGTGCCTGTGTCTTGCTGATTTTTAGTTTTCCCAATTTATACGCCCATGAGTGGACGTGCCCTATGCTCCCTAAGCTGTGTGTTTTAGATGTTTCAGGACACACCGTACACTTCTCCAGAGTGGCTGTTGGCAATTTACATCCCGCCCATCAGCGTAGCAAGGCTGCCATTTCTCCATGGTCTGTCCTGCATTTCTGGTTTTGACACTTTTTGCAGCATGGCCCTTTTGACCGATGGGAAGCGAGACTACTTTGTAGCGCTGATTTGCCTTTCCAGGTTGCTTGGTTGGCCAAAAAGGGCGTATGCGTTTTTTGCTGAATATATTCAGGAAAAAACGCATACGCCCTTTTTGGCCAAGGGCATCATTGTCGATATTTTGCAACTTTTCATGTGCTTTAAAGGCGATTCGAATCTACCTCCTGAAACCTGTTTCCTGTAATTCTGCCTTGCTTTCAATTCCTCTTCGTTGCCTTCCCTCAATATATTTTTGGACGAGAGTTATCATTTATAACTCAGCAGGTTTGTGAATTGCCGTGCCCCTGAGCTCCATTTTTCAACTGTCTGTTTTGGGAGCTGGCCGCAAACGCACGGGATTGCCTAAGGCCCTATTCTGGTTACCGGCAGTAGGCTGAGCCTGTGGTTAATTCTTCTTCCTGATGGGAAAATAGAGTGACCTGTGCCTGTCCCAACACCTAGATCTAGTCTCTCATTGGTTGCCCCTCTTCCCTTTCATCCTCAGGACAAATTGCAACCTGTACGGAACAGGAGGTTAAAGGTGTTGATTCTCCAAGTAGGGAGATTGCTAGTAAAGTAGCTGGAATGGCGAACCCGAACACAAGGAGATGAGAAATGAGGAGCGTTTTAGAAACCTTTCAAAATCACACGGTGTACCATCTTCTGGGTTTCTCATGCATGTTTTCGATGTAGGAAGATGCCCTTGAACCTGGAGATTTGGGACCCATGGGATGGGTACCACGCAGTATTACTTTAAAGGGTCTGTGTTTGCTCACCCAACCTCACCCAACCTCGCAGCCCCAAGTGTGTCCACCCTTATGTCTCATCCAGCTGTGGGTCTAGATATGGTCAATCCAGGTTGCATCACAGCCTCTGAACGAATTTTGTAAGAATTTCTCTCTCTTTCACTGTCTTTGTTTTACGGGTTTTTAAAAGTAATTTATTTTTATAATGGGGTTTAGCTGCTTTTCATGGCTGTGTTTATGCGGCGTTACACCCACTTGACTCACTTCCAGACAGATATCAATATATAGGTTTTAAGATTCTTACTAGTCAGATATAATCTTGTGCGGTGAATAGGTGTTGTTGAGTCCAGTTCACTGAGCAAGGAGTCGGTCTTTTCTATTACATATTGGGTGTATGGAACGGTATCTGAGCGAATTTGAAACCCTTGTTTTATGCATCACCCCACCTCACCTTTCCCGTTAAGCAGCCATAGTGTGTTTTCTAAACGTGTGACTCTGTTCTGTTTTGTAATTCAGTTCAAGTGTAGCGGTTTTTACATTCCCTCTATAAGTGATAGCTTATGATAAGTGTCTTTTTCTGTGTGACTTATTTCACTTAGAATTATCGTTCCTAAGTCCACTCACCTTGCTTCTTCTAGCCTTATGACATTGATTTCATGTCTGAGTGATATTCCATTGTACATAAGGACCACAACTTCTTTATCCATTTTTCTCTTTCCTGGGATATTTAAGGTGTCATGAAGTGGAGGTTCTTGTCAACAGAGCAGCCCTAAACTTTGGGGTGCCTGTGTCTTGCTGATTTTTAGTTTTCCCAATTTATACGCCCATGAGTGGACGTGCCCTATGCTCCCTAAGCTGTGTGTTTTAGATGTTTCAGGACACACCGTACACTTCTCTAGAGTGGCTGTTGGCAATTTACATCCCGCCCATCAGCGTAGCAAGGCTGCCATTTCTCCATGGCCTGTCCTGCATTTCTGGTTTTGAAAATTTTTGCAGCATGGCCCTTTTGACCGATGGGAAGCGAGACTTCTTTGTAGCGCTGATTTGCCTTTCCAGGTTGCTTGGTTGGCCAAAAAGGGCGTATGCGTTTTTTCCTGAATATATTCAGGAAAAAACGCATACGCTCTTTTTGGACAAGGTCATCATTGTCGACGTTTTGCCACCTTTCATGTGCTTTAAAGGCGATTCGAATCTACCTCCTGAAATCTGTTTCGTGCAATTCTGCCTTGCTTTCAAATCCTCTTCGTTGCCTTCCCTCAATATATTTTTGGACGAGAGTTATCATTTATAACTCAGCAGGTTTGTGAATTGCCGTGCCCCTGAGCTCCATTTTTCAACTGTCTGTTTTGGGAGCTGGCCGCAAACGCACGGGATTGCCTAAGGCCCTATTCTGGTTACCTGCAGTAGGCTGAGCCTGTGGTTAATTCTTCTTCCTGATGGGAAAATAGAGTGACCTGTGCCTGTCCCAACACCTAGATCTAGTCTCTCATTGGTTGCCCCTCTTCCCTTTCATCCTCAGGACAAATTGCAACCTGTACGGAACAGGAGGTTAAAGGTGTTGATTCTCCAAGTAGGGAGATTGCTAGTAAAGTAGCTGGAATGGCGAACCCGAACACAAGGAGATGAGAAATGAGGTGCGTTTTAGAAACCTTTCAAAATCACACGGTGTACCATCTTCTGGGTTTCTCATGCATGTTTTCGATGTAGGAAGATGCCCTTGAACCTGGAGATTTGGGACCCATGGGATGGGTACCAGGCAGTATTACTTTAAAGATTCTGCGTTTGCTCACCGAACCTCACCCAACCTCTCAGCCCCAAGAGTGTCCACCCTTATGTCTCATCCAGCTGTGGGTCTAGATATGGTCAATCCAGGTTGCATCACAGCCCCTGAACGAATTTTGGAAGAATTTCTCTCTCTTTCACTGTCTTTGTTTAACGGGTTTTTAAAAGTAATTTATTTTTATAATGGGGTTTAGCTGATTTTCATGGCTGTGTTTATGCGGCTTTACACCCACTTGACTCACTTCCAGAGAGATATCAATACATAGGTTTTAAGATTCTTACTAGTCACATATATTGTTGTGCGGTGAATAGGGGGTGTTGAGTCCAGTTCACTGAGCAAGGAGTAGGCCTTGTCTATTACATATTGGGTGTATGGAACGGTATCTGAGCGAATTTGAAACCCTTGTTTTATGCATCACCCCACCTCACCTTTCCCGTTAAGCAGCCATAGTGTGTTTTCTAAACGTATGAATCTATTCTCTTTTGTAATTCAGTTCAAGTGTAGCGGTTTTTACATTCCCTCTATAAGTGATAGCTTATGATAAGTGTCTTTTTCTGTGTGACTTATTTCACTTAGAATCGTTGTACCTAAATCTACTCATCTTGCTTCTACTAGCCTTATGACATTGATTTCATGTCTGAGTGATATTCCATTGTACATAAGGACCACGACTTCTTTATCCATTTTTCTCTTTCCTGGGATATTTAAGGTGTCATGAAGTGGAGGTTCTTGTCAACAGAGCAGCCCTAAACTTTAGGGTGCCTGTGTCTTGCTGATTTTTAGTTTTCCCAATTTATACGCCCATGAGTGGACGTGCCCTATGCTCCCTAAGCTGTGTGTTTTAGATGTTTCAGGACACACCGTACACTTCTCCAGAGTGGCTGTTGGCAATTTACATCCCGCCCATCAGCGTAGCAAGGCTGCCATTTCTCCATGGTCTGTCCTGCATTTCTGGTTTTGACACTTTTTGCAGCATGGCCCTTTTGACCGATGGGAAGCGAGACTACTTTGTAGCGCTGATTTGCCTTTCCAGGTTGCTTGGTTGGCCAAAAAGGGCGTATGCGTTTTTTCCTGAATATATTCAGGAAAAAACGCATACGCCCTTTTTGGCCAAGGGCATCATTGTCGACATTTTGCAACTTTTCATGTGCTTTAAAGGCGATTCGAATCTACCTCCTGAAACCTGTTTCCTGCAATTCTGCCTTGCTTTCAAATCCTCTTCATTGCCTTCCCTCAATATATTTGTGGACGAGAGTTATCATTTATAACTCTGTGGGTTTGTGAATGGCAGTCTCCCTGGGCTCCATTTTTCAACTCGCTTTTTTGGGAGCTGGCCGCAAGAGCGCGGGATTGCCTCAGGCCCTATTCTGCTTCTGGGCGGCAGGCTGAGCCGTGGTTAATTCTTCTTCCTGATGGGAAAATAGAGTGACCTGTGCCTGTCCCAAAACCTAGATCTAGTCTCTCATTGGTTGCCCCTCTTCCCTTTCATCCTCAGGACAAATTGCAACCTGTACGGAACAGGAGGTTAAAGGTGTTGATTCTCCAAGTAGGGAGATTGCTAGTAAAGTAGCTGGAATGGCGAACCCGAACACAAGGAGATGAGAAATGAGGTGCGTTTTAGAAACCTTTCAAAATCACACGGTGTACCATCTTCTTGGTTTCTCATGCATGTTTTCGATGTAGGAAGATGCCCTTGAACCTGGAGATTTGGGACCCATGGGATGGGTACCACGCAGTATTACTTTAAAGGGTCTGTGTTTGCTCACCCAACCTCACCCAACCTCGCAGCCCCAAGTGTGTCCACCCTTATGTCTCATCCAGCTGTGGGTCTAGATATGGTCAATCCAGGTTGCATCACAGCCTCTGAACGAATTTTGTAAGAATTTCTCTCTCTTTCACTGTCTTTGTTTTACGGGTTTTTAAAAGTAATTTATTTTTATAATGGGGTTTAGCTGCTTTTCATGGCTGTGTTTATGCGGCGTTACACCCACTTGACTCACTTCCAGACAGATATCAATATATAGGTTTTAAGATTCTTACTAGTCACATATATTCTTGTGTGGTGAATAGGGGGTGTTGAGTCCAGTTCTCTGAGCAATGAGTCGGTCTTTTCTATTACATATTGGGTGTATGGAACGGTATCTGAGCGAATTTGAAACCCTTGTTTTATGCATCACCCCACCTCACCTTTCCCGTTAAGCAGCCATAGTGTGTTTTCTAAACGTGTGACTCTGTTCTGTTTTGTAACTCAGTTCAAGTGTAGCGGTTTTTACATTCCCTCTATAAGTGATAGCTTATGATAAGTGTCTTTTTCTGTGTGACTTATTTC
The DNA here is from genome assembly GCF_028021215.1 of Eschrichtius robustus. Lineage (NCBI taxonomy): Eukaryota > Metazoa > Chordata > Mammalia > Artiodactyla > Eschrichtiidae > Eschrichtius > Eschrichtius robustus. The sequence goes on from NW_027175427.1 coordinate 772,393, forward strand.
ACTTAGAATCATCGTACCTAAGTCGACTCATCTTGCTTCTTCTAGCCTTATGATATTGATTTCATGTCTGCGTGATATTCCATTGAACATTAGGACCACAACTTCTTTATCCATTTTTCTCCTTCCTGGGATATTTAAGGTGTCATGAAGTGGAGGTTCTTGTCAACAGAGCAGCCCTAAACTTTGTGGTGCCTGTGTCTTGCTGATTTTTAGTTTTCCCAATTTATACGCCCATGAGTGGACGTGCCCTATGCTCCCTAAGCTGTGTGTTTTAGAAGTTTCAGGACACACCGTACACTTCTCCAGAGTGGCTGTTGGCAATTTACATCCCGCCCATCAGCGTAGCAAGGCTGCCATTTCTCCATGGTCTGTCCTGCATTTCTGGTTTTGACACTTTTTGCAGCATGGCCCTTTTGACCGATGGGAAGCGAGACTACTTTGTAGCGCTGATTTGCCTTTCCAGGTTGCTTGGTTGGCCAAAAAGGGCGTATGCGTTTTTTGCTGAATATATTCAGGAAAAAACGCATACGCCCTTTTTGGCCAAGGGCATCATTGTCGACATTTTGCAACTTTTCATGTGCTTTAAAGGCGATTCGAATCTACCTCCTGAAACCTGTTTCCTGTAATTCTGCCTTGCTTTCAAATCCTCTTCGTTGCCTTCCCTCAATATATTTGTGTACGAGAGTTATCATTTATAACTCAGCAGGTTTGTGAATTGCAGTGACCCTGAGCTCCATTTTTCAACTGTCTTTTTTGGGAGCTGGCCGCAAAAGCACGGGATTGCCTCAGGCCCTATTCTGGTTCCCTGCAGCAGGCTGAGCCTGTGTTTAATTCTTCTTCCTGATGGGAAAATAGAGTGACCTGTGCCTGTCCCAACACCTAGATCTAGTCTCTCATTGGTTGCCCCTCTTCCCGTTCATCCTCAGGACAAATTGCAACCTGTAGGGAACAGGAGCTTAAAGGTGCTGATTCTCCAAGTAGGGAGATTGCTAGTAAAGTAGCTGGAAAGGCGAACCCGAGCACAAGGAGATGAGAAATGAGGTGCGTATTAGAAACCTTTCAAAATCACACGGTGTACCATCTTCTGGGTTTCTCATGCATGTTTTCGATGTAGGAAGATGCCCTTGAACCTGGAGATTTGGGACCCATGGGATGGGTACCATGCAGTATTACTTTAAAGGGTCTGCGTTTGCTCACCCAACCTCACCCAACCTCTAAGCCCCAAGAGTGTCCACCCTTATGTCTCATCCAGCTGTGGGTCTTGATATGGTCAATCCAGGTTGCATCACAGCCTCTGAACGAATTTTGTAAGAATTTCTCTCTCTTTCACTGTCTTTGTTTTACGGGTTTTTAAAAGTAATTTATTTTTATAATGGGGTTTAGCTGCTTTTCACGGCTGTGTTTATGCAGCTTTACACCCACTTGACACACTTCCAGAGAGATATCAATACATAGGTTTTAAGATTCTTACTAGTCACATATATTCTTGTGCGGTGAATAGGGGGTGTTGAGTCCAGTTCACTGAGCAAGGAGTAGGTCTTGTCTATTACATATTGGGTGTATGGAACGGTATCTGAGCGAATTTGAAACCCTTGTTTTATGCATCACCCCACCTCACCTTTCCCGTTAAGCAGCCATAGTGTGTTTTCTAAACGTGTGACTCTGTTCTGTTTTGTAATTCAGTTCAGGTGTAGCGGTTTTTACATTCCCTCTATAAGTGATAGCTTATGATAAGTGTCTTTTTCTGTGTCACTTATTTCACTTAGAATCGTCATACCTAAATCCACTCATCTTGCTTCTACTAGCCTTATGACATTGATTTCATGTCTGAGTGATATTCCTTTGTACATAAGGACCACAACTTCTTTATCCATTTTTCTCTTTCCTGGGATATTTAAGGTGTCATGAAGTGGAGGTTCTTGTCAACATAGCAGCCCTAAACATTGGGGTGCCTGTGTCTCGCTGATTTTTAATTTTCCCAAATTATACGCCCATGAGTGGACGTGCCCTATGCTCCCTAAGCTGTGTTTTTTCGATGTTTCAGGACACACCGTACACTTCTCCAGAGTGGCTGTTGGCAATTTACATCCCGCCCATCAGCGTAACAAGGCTGCCATTTCTCCATGGCCTGTCCTGCATTTCTGGTTTTGACACTTTTTGCAGCATGGCCCTTTTGACCGATGGGAAGCGAGACCTCTTTGTAGCGCTGATTTGCCTTTCCAGGTTGCTTGGTTGGCCAAAAAGGGCGTATGCGTTTTTTCCTGAATATATTCAGGAAAAAACACATACGCCCTTTTTGGCCAAGGGCATCATTGTCGATGTTTTGCCGCTTTTCATGTGCTTTAAAGGCGATTCGTATCTACCTCCTGAAATCTGTTTCCTGCAATTCTGCCTTGCTTTCAAATCCTCTTCGTTGCCTTCCCTCAATATATCTGTGGATGAGAGTTATCACTTATAACTCTGCGGGTTTGTGAATTGCAGTGTCCCTGAGCTCCATTTTTCAAATCGCTTTTTTGGGAGCTGGCCGCAAAAGCGCGGGATTGCCTCAGGCCCTATTCTGGTTCCTGGCGGCAGGCTGAGCCTGTGGTTAATTCTTCTTCCTGATGGGAAAATAGAGTGACCTGTGCCTGTCCCAACACCTAGATCTAGTCTCTCATTGGTTGCCCCTCTTCCCGTTCATCCTCAGGACAAATTGCAACCTGTAGGGAACAGGAGCTTAAAGGTGCAGATTCTCCAAGTAGGGAGATTGCTAGTAAAGTAGCTGGAAAGGCGAACCCGAGCACAAGGAGATGAGAAATTGGGTGCATTTTAGAAACCTTTCAAAAGCACACGGTGTACCATCTTCTGGGTTTCTCATGCATGTTTTCGATGTAGGAAGATGCCCTTGAACCTGGAGATTTGGGACCCATGGGATGGGTACCACACAGTATTACTTTAAAGGGTCTGCGTTTGCTCACCCAACCTCACCCAAACTCTAAGCCCCAAGAGTGTCCACCCTTATGTCTCATCCAGCTGTGGGTCTAGATATGGTCAATCCAGGTTGCATACCAGCCTCTGAACGAATTTTGGAAGAATTTCTCTCTCTTTCACAGTCTTTGTTTAACGGGTTTTTAAAAGTAATTTATTTTTATAATGGGGTTTAGCTGATTTTCATGGCTGTGTTTATGCGGCTTTACACCCACTTGACTCACTTCCAGAGAGATATCAATACATAGGTTTTAAGATTCTTACTAGTCACATATATTGTTGTGCGGTGAATAGGGGGTGTTGAGTCCAGTTCACTGAGCAAGGAGTAGGCCTTGTCTATTACATATTGGGTGTATGGAACGGTATCTGAGCGAATTTGAAACCCTTGTTTTATGCATCACCCCACCTCACCTTTCCCGTTAAGCAGCCATAGTGTGTTTTCTAAACGTATGAATCTATTCTCTTTTGTAATTCAGTTCAAGTGTAGCGGTTTTTACATTCCCTCTATAAGTGATAGCTTATGATAAGTGTCTTTTTCTGTGTGACTTATTTCACTTAGAATCGTTGTACCTAAATCTACTCATCTTGCTTCTACTAGCCTTATGACATTGATTTCATGTCTGAGTGATATTCCATTGTACATAAGGACCACGACTTCTTTATCCATTTTTCTCTTTCCTGGGATATTTAAGGTGTCATGAAGTGGAGGTTCTTGTCAACAGAGCAGCCCTAAACTTTAGGGTGCCTGTGTCTTGCTGATTTTTAGTTTTCCCAATTTATACGCCCATGAGTGGACGTGCCCTATGCTCCCTAAGCTGTGTGTTTTAGATGTTTCAGGACACACCGTACACTTCTCCAGAGTGGCTGTTGGCAATTTACATCCCGCCCATCAGCGTAGCAAGGCTGCCATTTCTCCATGGTCTGTCCTGCATTTCTGGTTTTGACACTTTTTGCAGCATGGCCCTTTTGACTGATGGGAAGCGAGACTACTTTGTAGCGCTGATTTGCCTTTCCAGGTTGCTTGGTTGGCCAAAAAGGGCGTATGCGTTTTTTCCTGAATATATTCAGGAAAAAACGCATACGCCCTTTTTGGCCAAGGGCATCATTGTCGACATTTTGCAACTTTTCATGTGCTTTAAAGGCGATTCGAATCTACCTCCTGAAACCTGTTTCCTGCAATTCTGCCTTGCTTTCAAATCCTCTTCATTGCCTTCCCTCAATATATTTGTGGACGAGAGTTATCATTTATAACTCTGTGGGTTTGTGAATGGCAGTCTCCCTGGGCTCCATTTTTCAACTCGCTTTTTTGGGAGCTGGCCGCAAGAGCGCGGGATTGCCTCAGGCCCTATTCTGCTTCTGGGCGGCAGGCTGAGCCGTGGTTAATTCTTCTTCCTGATGGGAAAATAGAGTGACCTGTGCCTGTCCCAAAACCTAGATCTAGTCTCTCATTGGTTGCCCCTCTTCCCTTTCATCCTCAGGACAAATTGCAACCTGTACGGAACAGGAGGTTAAAGGTGTTGATTCTCCAAGTAGGGAGATTGCTAGTAAAGTAGCTGGAATGGCGAACCCGAACACAAGGAGATGAGAAATGAGGTGCGTTTTAGAAACCTTTCAAAATCACACGGTGTACCATCTTCTTGGTTTCTCATGCATGTTTTCGATGTAGGAAGATGCCCTTGAACCTGGAGATTTGGGACCCATGGGATGGGTACCACGCAGTATTACTTTAAAGGGTCTGTGTTTGCTCACCCAACCTCACCCAACCTCGCAGCCCCAAGTGTGTCCACCCTTATGTCTCATCCAGCTGTGGGTCTAGATATGGTCAATCCAGGTTGCATCACAGCCTCTGAACGAATTTTGTAAGAATTTCTCTCTCTTTCACTGTCTTTGTTTTACGGGTTTTTAAAAGTAATTTATTTTTATAATGGGGTTTAGCTGCTTTTCATGGCTGTGTTTATGCGGCGTTACACCCACTTGACTCACTTCCAGACAGATATCAATATATAGGTTTTAAGATTCTTACTAGTCACATATATTCTTGTGTGGTGAATAGGGGGTGTTGAGTCCAGTTCTCTGAGCAATGAGTCGGTCTTTTCTATTACATATTGGGTGTATGGAACGGTATCTGAGCGAATTTGAAACCCTTGTTTTATGCATCACCCCACCTCACCTTTCCCGTTAAGCAGCCATAGTGTGTTTTCTAAACGTGTGACTCTGTTCTGTTTTGTAACTCAGTTCAAGTGTAGCGGTTTTTACATTCCCTCTATAAGTGATAGCTTATGATAAGTGTCTTTTTCTGTGTGACTTATTTCACTTAGAATCATCGTACCTAAGTCGACTCATCTTGCTTCTTCTAGCCTTATGATATTGATTTCATGTCTGCGTGATATTCCATTGTACATTAGGACCACAACTTCTTTATCCATTTTTCTCCTTCCTGGGATATTTAAGGTGTCATGAAGTGGAGGTTCTTGTCAACAGAGCAGCCCTAAACTTTGTGGTGCCTGTGTCTTGCTGATTTTTAGTTTTCCCAATTTATACGCCCATGAGTGGACGTGCCCTATGCTCCCTAAGCTGTGTGTTTTAGAAGTTTCAGGACACACCGTACACTTCTCCAGAGTGGCTGTTGGCAATTTACATCCCGCCCATCAGCGTAGCAAGGCTGCCATTTCTCCATGGTCTGTCCTGCATTTCTGGTTTTGACACTTTTTGCAGCATGGCCCTTTTGACCGATGGGAAGCGAGACTACTTTGTAGCGCTGATTTGCCTTTCCAGGTTGCTTGGTTGGCCAAAAAGGGCGTATGCGTTTTTTGCTGAATATATTCAGGAAAAAACGCATACGCCCTTTTTGGCCAAGGGCATCATTGTCGACATTTTGCAACTTTTCATGTGCTTTAAAGGCGATTCGAATCTACCTCCTGAAACCTGTTTCCTGTAATTCTGCCTTGCTTTCAAATCCTCTTCGTTGCCTTCCCTCAATATATTTGTGTACGAGAGTTATCATTTATAACTCAGCAGGTTTGTGAATTGCAGTGACCCTGAGCTCCATTTTTCAACTGTCTTTTTTGGGAGCTGGCCGCAAAAGCACGGGATTGCCTCAGGCCCTATTCTGGTTCCCTGCAGCAGGCTGAGCCTGTGTTTAATTCTTCTTCCTGATGGGAAAATAGAGTGACCTGTGCCTGTCCCAACACCTAGATCTAGTCTCTCATTGGTTGCCCCTCTTCCCGTTCATCCTCAGGACAAATTGCAACCTGTACGGAACAGGAGCTTAAAGGTGCTGATTCTCCAAGTAGGGAGATTGCTAGTAAAGTAGCTGGAAAGGCGAACCCGAGCACAAGGAGATGAGAAATGAGGTGCGTATTAGAAACCTTTCAAAATCACACGGTGTACCATCTTCTGGGTTTCTCATGCATGTTTTCGATGTAGGAAGATGCCCTTGAACCTGGAGATTTGGGACCCATGGGATGGGTACCATGCAGTATTACTTTAAAGGGTCTGCGTTTGCTCACCCAACCTCACCCAACCTCTAAGCCCCAAGAGTGTCCACCCTTATGTCTCATCCAGCTGTGGGTCTTGATATGGTCAATCCAGGTTGCATCACAGCCTCTGAACGAATTTTGTAAGAATTTCTCTCTCTTTCACTGTCTTTGTTTTACGGGTTTTTAAAAGTAATTTATTTTTATAATGGGGTTTAGCTGCTTTTCACGGCTGTGTTTATGCAGCTTTACACCCACTTGACACACTTCCAGAGAGATATCAATACATAGGTTTTAAGATTCTTACTAGTCACATATATTCTTGTGCGGTGAATAGGGGGTGTTGAGTCCAGTTCACTGAGCAAGGAGTAGGTCTTGTCTATTACATATTGGGTGTATGGAACGGTATCTGAGCGAATTTGAAACCCTTGTTTTATGCATCACCCCACCTCACCTTTCCCGTTAAGCAGCCATAGTGTGTTTTCTAAACGTGTGACTCTGTTCTGTTTTGTAATTCAGTTCAGGTGTAGCGGTTTTTACATTCCCTCTATAAGTGATAGCTTATGATAAGTGTCTTTTTCTTTGTCACTTATTTCACTTAGAATCGTCATACCTAAATCCACTCATCTTGCTTCTACTAGCCTTATGACATTGATTTCATGTCTGAGTGATATTCCTTTGTACATAAGGACCACAACTTCTTTATCCATTTTTCTCTTTCCTGGGATATTTAAGGTGTCATGAAGTGGAGGTTCTTGTCAACATAGCAGCCCTAAACATTGGGGTGCCTGTGTCTCGCTGATTTTTAATTTTCCCAAATTATACGCCCATGAGTGGACGTGCCCTATGCTCCCTAAGCTGTGTTTTTTCGATGTTTCAGGACACACCGTACACTTCTCCAGAGTGGCTGTTGGCAATTTACATCCCGCCCATCAGCGTAACAAGGCTGCCATTTCTCCATGGCCTGTCCTGCATTTCTGGTTTTGACACTTTTTGCAGCATGGCCCTTTTGACCGATGGGAAGCGAGACCTCTTTGTAGCGCTGATTTGCCTTTCCAGGTTGCTTGGTTGGCCAAAAAGGGCGTATGCGTTTTTTCCTGAATATATTCAGGAAAAAACACATACGCCCTTTTTGGCCAAGGGCATCATTGTCGATGTTTTGCCGCTTTTCATGTGCTTTAAAGGCGATTCGAATCTACCTCCTGAAATCTGTTTCCTGCAATTCTGCCTTGCTTTCAAATCCTCTTCGTTGCCTTCCCTCAATATATCTGTGGATGAGAGTTATCACTTATAACTCTGCGGGTTTGTGAATTGCAGTGTCCCTGAGCTCCATTTTTCAAATCGCTTTTTTGGGAGCTGGCCGCAAAAGCGCGGGATTGCCTCAGGCCCTATTCTGGTTCCTGGCGGCAGGCTGAGCCTGTGGTTAATTCTTCTTCCTGATGGGAAAATAGAGTGACCTGTGCCTGTCCCAACACCTAGATCTAGTCTCTCATTGGTTGCCCCTCTTCCCGTTCATCCTCAGGACAAATTGCAACCTGTAGGGAACAGGAGCTTAAAGGTGCAGATTCTCCAAGTAGGGAGATTGCTAGTAAAGTAGCTGGAAAGGCGAACCCGAGCACAAGGAGATGAGAAATTGGGTGCATTTTAGAAACCTTTCAAAAGCACACGGTGTACCATCTTCTGGGTTTCTCATGCATGTTTTCGATGTAGGAAGATGCCCTTGAACCTGGAGATTTGGGACCCATGGGATGGGTACCACACAGTATTACTTTAAAGGGTCTGCGTTTGCTCACCCAACCTCACCCAAACTCTAAGCCCCAAGAGTGTCCACCCTTATGTCTCATCCAGCTGTGGGTCTAGATATGGTCAATCCAGGTTGCATACCAGCCTCTGAACGAATTTTGTAAGAATTTCTCTCTATTTCACTGTCTTTGTTTTACGGGTTTTTAAAAGTAATTTATTTTTATAATGGGGTTTAGCTGCTTTTCACGGCTGTGTTTATGCGGCTTTACACCCCCTTCACTCACTTCCAGAGAGATATCAATATATAGGTTTTAAGATTCTTACTAGTCACATATATTCTTGTGCGGTGAATAGGGGGTGTTGAGTCCAGTTCACTGAGCAAGGAGTAGGTCTTGTCTATTACATATTGGGTGTATGGAACGGTATCTGAGCGAATTTGAAACCCTTGTTTTATGCATCACCCCACCTCACCTTTCCCGTTAAGCAGCCATAGTGTGTTTTCTAAACGTGTGACTCTGTTCTGTTTTGTAATTCAGTTCAGGTGTAGCGGTTTTTACATTCCCTCTATAAGTGATAGCTTATGATAAGTGTCTTTTTCTGTGTCACTTATTTCACTTAGAATCGTCATACCTAAATCCACTCATCTTCCTTCTACTAGCCATATGACATTGATTTCATGTCTGAGTGATATTCCTTTGTACATAAGGACCACAGCTTCTTTATCCATTTTTCTCTTTCCTGGGATATTTAAGGTGTCATGAAGTGGAGGTTCTTGACAACATAGCAGCCCTAAACATTAGGGTGCCTGTGTCTTGCTGATTTTTAGTTTTCCCAATTTATACGCCCATGAGTGGACGTGCCCTATGCTCCCTAAGCTGTGTTTTTTCGATGTTTCAGGACACACCGTACACTTCTCCAGAGTGGCTGTTGGCAATTTACATCCCGCCCATCAGCGTAGCAAGGCTGCCATTTCTCCATGGCCTGTCCTGCATTTCTGGATTTGACACTTTTTGCAGCATGGCCCTTTTGACCGATGGGATGCGAGACGTCTTTGTAGCGCTGATTTGCCTTTCCAGGTTGCTTGGTTGGCCAAAAAGGGCGTATGCGTTTTTTCCTGAATATATTCAGGAAAAAACGCATACGCCCTTTTTGGCCAAGGGCATCATTGTCGACGTTTTGCCGCTTTTCATGTGCTTTAAAGGCGATTCGAATCTACCTCCTGAAATCTCTTTCCTGCAATTCTGCCTTGCTTTCAAATCCTCTTCGTTGCCTTCCCTCAATATATCTGTGGATGAGAGTTATCATTTATAACTCTGCGGGTTTTTGAATTGTAGTGTCCCTGAGCTCCATTTTTCAACTCGCTTTTTTGGGAGCTGGCCGCAAAAGCGCGGGATTGCCTCAGGCCCTATTCTGGTTCCTGGAGGCAGGCAGAGCCTGTGGTTAATTCTTCTTCCTGATGGGAAAATAGAGTGACCTGTGCCTGTCCCAACACCTAGATCTAGTCTCTGATTGGTTGCCCCTCTTCCCGTTCATCCTTAGGACAAATTGCAACCTGTAGGGAACAGGAGCTTAAAGGTGCTGATTCTCCAAGTAGGGAGATTGCTAGTAAAGTAGCTGGAAAGGCGAACCCGAGCACAAGGTGATGAGAAATTGGGTGCGTTTTAGAAACCTTTCAAAATCACACGGTGTACCATCTTCTGGGTTTCTCATGCATGTTTTCGATGTAGGAAGATGCCCTTGAACCTGGAGATTTGGGACCCATGGGATGGGTACCACACAGTATTACTTTAAAGGGTCTGCGTTTGCTCACCCAACCTCACCCAACCTCTAAGCCCCAAGAGTGTTCACCCTTATGTCTCATCCAGCTGTGGGTGTAGATATGGTCAATCCAGGTTGCATCACAGCCTCTGAACGAATTTTGTAAGAACTGCTCTCTCTTTCACTGTCTTTGTTTTACGGGTTTTTAAAAGTAATTTATTTTTATAATGGGGTTTAGCTGCTTTTCACGGCTGTGTTTATGCGGCTTTACACCCACTTGACTCACTTCCAGACAGATATCAATACATAGGTTTTAAGATTGTTACTAGTCACATATATTCTTGTGCGGTGAATAGGGGGTGTTGAGTCCAGTTCACTGAGCAAGGAGTAGGTCTTGTCTATTACATATTGGGTGTATGGAACGGTATCTGAGCGAATTTGAAACCCTTGTTTTATGCATCACCCCACCTCACCTTTCCCGTTAAGCAGCCATAGTGTGTTTTCTAAACGTGTGACTCTGTTCTGTTTTGTAATTCAGTTCAGGTGTAGCGGTTTTTACATTCCCTCTATAAGTGATAGCTTATGATAAGTGTCTTTTTCTGTGTCACTTATTTCACTTAGAATCGTCATACCTAAATCCACTCATCTTGCTTCTACTAGCCTTATGACATTGATTTCATGTCTGAGTGATATTCCTTTGTACATAAGGACCACAACTTCTTTATCCATTTTTCTCTTTCCTGGGATATTTCAGGTGTCATGAAGTGGAGGTTCTTGTCAACATAGCAGCCCTAAACATTGGGGTGCCTGTGTCTCGCTGATTTTTAGTTTTCCCAATTTATACGCCCATGAGTGGACGTGCCCTATGCTCCCTAAGCTGTGTTTTTTCGATGTTTCAGGACACACCGTACACTTCTCCAGAGTGGCTGTTGGCAATTTACATCCCGCCCATCAGCGTAGCAAGGCTGCCATTTCTCCATGGCCTGTCCTGCATTTCTGGTTTTGACACTTTTTGCAGCATGGCCCTTTTGACCGATGGGAAGCGAGACCTCTTTGTAGCGCTGATTTGCCTTTCCAGGTTGCTTGGTTGGCCAAAAAGGGCGTATGCGTTTTTTCCTGAATATATTCAGGAAAAAACACATACGCCCTTTTTGGCCAAGGGCATCATTGTCGACGTTTTGCCGCTTTTCATGTGCTTTAAAGGCGATTCGAATCTACCTCCTGAAATCTGTTTCCTGCAATTCTGCCTTGCTTTCAAATCCTCTTCGTTGCCTTCCCTCAATATATCTGTGGATGAGAGTTATCACTTATAACTCTGCGGGTTTGTGAATTGCAGTGTCCCTGAGCTCCATTTTTCAACTCGCTTTTTTGGGAGCTGGCCGCAAAAGCGCGGGATTGCCTCAGGCCCTATTCTGGTTCCTGGCGGCAGGCTGAGCCTGTGGTTAATTCTTCTTCCTGATGGGAAAATAGAGTGACCTGGGCCTGTCCCAACACCTAGATCTAGTCTCTCATTGGTTGCCCCTCTTCCCGTTCATCCTCAGGACAAATTGCAACCTGTAGGGAACAGGAGCTTAAAGGTGCAGATTCTCCAAGTAGGGAGATTGCTAGTAAAGTAGCTGGAAAGGCGAACCCGAGCACAAGGAGATGAGAAATTGGGTGCGTTTTAGAAACCTTTCAAAATCACACGGTGTACCATCTTCTGGGTTTCTCATGCATGTTTTCGATGTAGGAAGATGCCCTTGAACCTGGAGATTTGGGACCCATGGGATGGGTACCACACAGTATTACTTTAAAGGGTCTGCGTTTGCTCACCCAACCTCACCCAACCTCTAAGCCCCAAGAATGTCCACCCTTATGTCTCATCCAGCTGTGGGTCTAGATATGGTCAATCCAGGTTGCATCAAGGCCTCTGAACGAATTTTGTAAGAATTTCTCTCTCTTTCACTGTCTTTGTTTTACGGGTTTTTAAAAGTAATTTATTTTTATAATGGGGTTTAGCTGCTTTTCACGGCTGTGTTTATGCGGCTTTACACCCCCTTGACTCACTTCCAGACAGATATCAATACATAGGTTTTAAGATTCTTACTAGTCACATATATTCTTCTGCGGTGAATAGGGGGTGTTGAGTCCAGTTCACTGAGCAAGGAGTAGGTCTTTTCTATTACATATTGGGTGTATGGAACGGTATCTGAGCGAATTTGAAACCCTTGTTTTATGCATCACCCCACCTCACCTTTCCCGTTAAGCAGCCATAGTGTGTTCTCTAAACGTGTGACTCTGTTCTGTTTTGTAATTCAGTTCAGGTGTAGCGGTTTTTACATTCCCTCTATAAGTGATAGCTTATGATAAGTGTCTTTTTCTGTGTCACTTATTTCACTTAGAATCGTCATAACTAAATCCACTCATCTTGCTTCTACTAGCCTTATGACATTGATTTCATGTCTGAGTGATATTCCTTTGTACATAAGGACCACAACTTCTTTATCCATTTTTCTCTTTCCTGGGATATTTAAGGTGTCATGAAGTGGAGGTTCTTGTCAACATAGCAGCCCTAAACATTGGGGTGCCTGTGTCTTGCTGATTTTTAGTTTTCCCAATTTATACGCCCATGAGTGGACGTGCCCTATGCTCCCTAAGCTGTGTTTTTTCGATGTTTCAGGACACACCGTACACTTCTCCAGAGTGGCTGTTGGCAATTTACATCCCGCCCATCAGCGTAGCAAGGCTGCCATTTCTCCATGGCCTGTCCTGCATTTCTGGTTATGACACTTTTTGCAGCATGGCCCTTTTGACCGATGGGAAGCGAGACGTCTTTGTAGCGCTGATTTGCCTTTCCAGGTTGCTTGGTTGGCCAAAAAGGGCGTATGCGTTTTTTCCTGAATATATTCAGGAAAAAACGCATACGCCCTTTTTGGCCAAGGGCATCATTGTCGACGTTTTGCCGCTTTTCATGTGCTTTAAAGGCGATTCGAATCTACCTCCTGAAATCTCTTTCCTGCAATTCTGCCTTGCTTTCAAATCCTCTTCGTTGCCTTCCCTCAATATATCTGTGGATGAGAGTTATCATTTATAACTCTGCGGGTTTGTGAATTGTAGTGTCCCTGAGCTCCATTTTTCAACTCGCTTTTTTGGGAGCTGGCCGCAAAAGCGCGGGATTGCCTCAGGCCCTATTCTGGTTCCTGGAGGCAGGCAGAGCCTGTGGTTAATTCTTCTTCCTGATGGGAAAATAGAGTGACCTGTGCCTGTCCCAACACCTAGATCTAGTCTCTGATTAGTTGCCCCTCTTCCCGTTCATCCTCAGGACAAATTGCAACCTGTAGGGAACAGGAGCTTAAAGGTGCTGATTCTCCAAGTAGGGAGATTGCTAGTAAAGTAGCTGGAAAGGCGAACCCGAGCACAAGGTGATGAGAAATTGGGTGCGTTTTAGAAACCTTTCAAAATCACACGGTGTACCATCTTCTGGGTTTCTCATGCATGTTTTCGATGTAGGAAGATGCCCTTGAACCTGGAGATTTGGGACCCATGGGATGGGTACCACACAGTATTACTTTAAAGGGTCTGCGTTTGCTCACCCAACCTCACCCAACCTCTAAGCCCCAAGAGTGTCCACCCTTATGTCTCATCCAGCTGTGGGTCTAGATATGGTCAATCCAGGTTGCATCACAGCCTCTGAACGAATTTTGTAAGAATTTCTCTCTCTTTCACTGTCTTTGTTTTACGGGTTTTTAAAAGTAATTTATTTTTATAATGGGGTTTAGCTGCTTTTCACGGCTATGTTTATGCAGCTTTACACCCACTTGACACACTTCCAGAGAGATATCAATACATAGGTTTTAAGATTCTTACTAGTCACATATATTCTTGTGCGGTGAATAGGGGGTGTTGAGTCCAGTTCACTGAGCAAGGAGTAGGTCTTGTCTATTACATATTGGGTGTATGGAACGGTATCTGAGCGAATTTGAAACCCTTGTTTTATGCATCACCCCACCTCACCTTTCCCGTTAAGCAGCCATAGTGTGTTTTCTAAACGTGTGACTCTGTTCTGTTTTGTAATTCAGTTCAGGTGTAGCGGTTTTTACATTCCCTCTATAAGTGATAGCTTATGATAAGTGTCTTTTTCTGTGTCACTTATTTCACTTAGAATCGTCATACCTGAATCCACTCATCTTGCTTCTACTAGCCTTATGACATTGATTTCATGTCTGAGTGATATTCCTTTGTACATAAGGACCACAACTTCTTTATCCATTTTTCTCTTTCCTGGGATATTTAAGGTGTCATGAAGTGGAGGTTCTTGTCAACATAGCAGCCCTAAACATTGGGGTGCCTGTGTCTTGCTGATTTTTAGTTTTCCCAATTTATACGCCCATGAGTGGACGTGCCCTATGCTCCCTAAGCTGTGTTTTTTCGATGTTTCAGGACACACCGTACACTTCTCCAGAGTGGCTGTTGGCAATTTACATCCCGCCCATCAGCGTAGCAAGGCTGCCATTTCTCCATGGCCTGTCCTGCATTTCTGGTTTTGACACTTTTTGCAGCATGGCCCTTTTGACCGATGGGAAGCGAGACCTCTTTGTAGCGCTGATTTGCCTTTCCAGGTTGCTTGGTTGGCCAAAAAGGGCGTATGCGTTTTTTCCTGAATATATTCAGGAAAAAACGCATACGCCCTTTTTGGCCAAGGGCATCATTGTCGACGTTTTGCCGCTTTTCATGTGCTTTAAAGGCGATTCGAATCTATCTCCTGAAACCTGTTTCCTGCAATTCTGCCTTGCTTTCAAATCCTCTTCGTTGCCTTCCCTCAATATATCTGTGGATGAGAGTTATCACTTATAACTCTGCGGGTTTGTGAATTGCAGTGTCCCTGAGCTCCATTTTTCAACTCGCTTTTTTGGGAGCTGGCCGCAAAAGCGCGGGATTACCTCAGGCCCTATTCTGCTTCTGGGCGGCAGGCTGAGCCTGTGGTTAATTCTTCTTCCTGATGGGAAAATAGAGTGACCTGGGCCTGTCCCAACACCTAGATCTAGTCTCTCATTGGTTGCCCCTCTTCCCGTTCATCCTCAGGACAAATTGCAACCTGTAGGGAACAGGAGCTTAAAGGTGCTGATTCTCCAAGTAGGGAGATTGCAAGTAAACTAGCTGGAAAGGCGAACCCGAGCACAAGGAGATGAGAAATTGGGTGCGTTTTAGAAACCTTTCAAAATCACACGGTGTACCATCTTCTGGGTTTCTCATGCATGTTTTCGATGTAGGAAGATGCCCTTGAACCTGGAGATTTGGGACCCATGGGATGGGTACCACACAGTATTACTTTAAAGGGTCTGCGTTTGCTCACCCAACCTCACCCAACCTCTAAGCCCCAAGAGTGTCCACCCTTATGTCTCATCCAGCTGTGGGTCTAGATATGGTCAATCCAGGTTGCATCACAGCCTCTGAACGAATTTTGTAAGAATTTCTCTCTCTTTCACTGTCTTTGTTTTACGGGTTTTTAAAAGTAATTTATTTTTATAATGGGGTTTAACTGCTTTTCACGGCTGTGTTTATGCGGCTTTACACCCACTTGACTAACTTCCAGACAGATATCAATACATAGGTTTTAAGATTCTTACTAGTCACATATATTCTTGTGCGGTGAATAGGGGGTGTTGAGTCCAGTTCACTGAGCAAGGAGTAGGTCTTGTCTATTACATATTGGGTGTATGGAACGGTATCTGAACGAATTTGAAACCCTTGTTTTATGCATCACCCCACCTCACCTTTCCCGTTAAGCAGCCATAGTGTGTTTTCTAAACGTGTGACTCTGTTCTGTTTTGTAATTCAGTTCAGGTGTAGCGGTTTTTACATTCCCTCTATAAGTGATAGCTTATGATAAGTGTCTTTTTCTGTGTCACTTATTTCACTTAGAATCGTCATACCTAAATCCACTCATCTTGCTTCTACTAGCCTTATGACATTGATTTCATGTCTGAGTGATATTCCTTTGTACATAAGGACCACAACTTCTTTATCCATTTTTCTCTTTCCTGGGATATTTAAGGTGTCATGAAGTGGAGGTTCTTGTCAACATAGCAGCCCTAAACATTGGGGTGCCTGTATCTTGCTGATTTTTAGTTTTCCCAATTTATACGCATATGAGTGGACGTGCCCTATGCTCCCTAAGCTGTGTTTTTTCGATGTTTCAGGACACACCGTACACTTCTCCAGAGTGGCTGTTGGCAATTTACATCCCGCCCATCAGCGTAGCAAGGCTGCCATTTCTCCATGGCCTGTCCTGCATTTCTGGTTTTGACATTTTTGCAGCATGGCCCTTTTGACCGATGGGAAGCGAGACGTCTTTGTAGCGCTGATTTGCCTTTCCAGGTTGCTTGGTTGGCCAAAAAGGGCGTATGCGTTTTTTCCTGAATATATTCAGGAAAAAACGCATACGCCCTTTTTGGCCAAGGGCATCATTGTCGACGTTTTGCCGCTTTTCATGTGCTTTAAAGGCGATTCGAATCTACCTCCTGAAATCTCTTTCCTGCAATTCTGCCTTGCTTTCAAATCCTCTTCGTTGCCTTCCCTCAATATATCTGTGGATGAGAGTTATCATTTATAACTCTGCGGGTTTGTGAATTGCAGTGTCCCTGAGCTCCATTTTTCAACTCGCTTTTTTGGGAGCTGGCCACAAAAGCGCGAGATTGCCTCAGGCCCTATTCTGGTTCCTGGAGGCAGGCTGAGCCTGTGGTTAATTCTTCTTCCTGATGGGAAAATAGAGTGACCTGTGCCTGTCCCAACACCTAGATCTATTCTCTCATTGGTTGCCCCTCTTCCCGTTCATCTTCAGGACAAATTGCAACCTGTAGGGAACAGGAGCTTAAAGGTGCTGCTTCTCCAAGTAGGGAGATTGCTAGTAAAGTAGCTGGAAAGGCGAACCCTAGCACAAGGAGATGAGAAATGGGGTGCGTTTTAGAAACCTTTCAAAATCACACGGTTTACCATCTTCTGGGTTTCTCATGCATGTTTTCGATGTAGGAAGATGCCCTTGAACCTGGAGATTTGGGGCCCATGGGATGGGTACCACACAGTATTACTTTAAAGGGTCTGCGTTTGCTCACCCAACCTCACCCAACCTCTCAGCCCCAAGAGTGTCCACCCTTATGTCTCATCCAGGTGTGGGTCTAGATATGGTCAATCCAGGTTGCATCACAGCCCCTGAACGAATTTTGTAAGAATTTCTCTCTCTTTCTCTGTCTTTGTTTTACGGGTTTTTAAAAGTAATTTATTTTATAATGGGGTTTAGCTGCTTTTCACGGCTGTGTTTATGCGGCTTTACACCCCCTTGACTCACTTCCAGACAGATATCAATACATAGGTTTTAAGATTCTTACTAGTCACATATATTCTTGTGCGGTGAATAGGGGCTGTTGAGTCCAGTTCACTGAGCAAGGAGTAGGTCTTTTCTATTACATATTGGGTGTATGGAACGGTATCTGAGCGAATTTGAAACCCTTGTTTTATGCATCAACCCACCTCACCTTTCCCGTTAAGCAGCCATAGTGTGTTCTCTAAACGTGTGACTCTGTTCTGTTTTGTAATTCAGTTCAGGTGTAGCGGTTTTTACATTCCCTCTATAAGTGATAGCTTATGATAAGTGTCTTTTTCTGTGTCACTTATTTCACTTAGAATCGTCATACCTAAATCCACTCATCTTGCTTCTACTAGCCTTATGACATTGATTTCATGTCTGAGTGATATTCCTTTGTACATAAGGACCACAACTTCTTTATCCATTTTTCTCTTTCCTGGGATATTTAAGGTGTCATGAAGTGGAGGTTCTTGTCAACATAGCAGCCCTAAACATTGGGGTGCCTGTGTCTTGCTGATTTTTAGTTTTCCCAATTTATACGCCCATGAGTGGACGTGCCCTATGCTCCCTAAGCTGTGTTTTTTCGATGTTTCAGGACACACCGTACACTTCTCCAGAGTGGCTGTTGGCAATTTACATCCCGCCCATCAGCGTAGCAAGGCTGCCATTTCTCCATGGCCTGTCCTGCATTTCTGGTTTTGACACTTTTTGCAGCATGGCCCTTTTGACCGATGGGAAGCGAGACGTCTTTGTAGCGCTGATTTGCCTTTCCAGGTTGCTTGGTTGGCCAAAAAGGGCGTATGCGTTTTTTCCTGAATATATTCAGGAAAAAACGCATACGCCCTTTTTGGCCAAGGGCATCATTGTCGACGTTTTGCCGCTTTTCATGTGCTTTAAAGGCGATTCGAATCTACCTCCTGAAATCTCTTTCCTGCAATTCTGCCTTGCTTTCAAATCCTCTTCGTTGCCTTCCCTCAATATATCTGTGGATGAGAGTTATCATTTATAACTCTGCGGGTTTGTGAATTGTAGTGTCCCTGAGCTCCATTTTTCAACTCGCTTTTTTGGGAGCTGGCCGCAAAAGCGCGGGATTGCCTCAGGCCCTATTCTGGTTCCTGGAGGCAGGCAGAGCCTGTGGTTAATTCTTCTTCCTGATGGGAAAATAGAGTGACCTGTGCCTGTCCCAACACCTAGATCTAGTCTCTGATTAGTTGCCCCTCTTCCCGTTCATCCTCAGGACAAATTGCAACCTGTAGGGAACAGGAGCTTAAAGGTGCTGATTCTCCAAGTAGGGAGATTGCTAGTAAAGTAGCTGGAAAGGCGAACCCGAGCACAAGGTGATGAGAAATTGGGTGCGTTTTAGAAACCTTTCAAAATCACACGGTGTACCATCTTCTGGGTTTCTCATGCATGTTTTCGATGTAGGAAGATGCCCTTGAACCTGGAGATTTGGGACCCATGGGATGGGTACCACACAGTATTACTTTAAAGGGTCTGCGTTTGCTCACCCAACCTCACCCAACCTCTAAGCCCCAAGAGTGTCCACCCTTATGTCTCATCCAGCTGTGGGTCTAGATATGGTCAATCCAGGTTGCATCACAGCCTCTGAACGAATTTTGTAAGAATTTCTCTCTCTTTCACTGTCTTTGTTTTACGGGTTTTTAAAAGTAATTTATTTTTATAATGGGGTTTAGCTGCTTTTCACGGCTATGTTTATGCAGCTTTACACCCACTTGACACACTTCCAGAGAGATATCAATACATAGGTTTTAAGATTCTTACTAGTCACATATATTCTTGTGCGGTGAATAGGGGGTGTTGAGTCCAGTTCACTGAGCAAGGAGTAGGTCTTGTCTATTACATATTGGGTGTATGGAACGGTATCTGAGCGAATTTGAAACCCTTGTTTTATGCATCACCCCACCTCACCTTTCCCGTTAAGCAGCCATAGTGTGTTTTCTAAACGTGTGACTCTGTTCTGTTTTGTAATTCAGTTCAGGTGTAGCGGTTTTTACATTCCCTCTATAAGTGATAGCTTATGATAAGTGTCTTTTTCTGTGTCACTTATTTCACTTAGAATCGTCATACCTGAATCCACTCATCTTGCTTCTACTAGCCTTATGACATTGATTTCATGTCTGAGTGATATTCCTTTGTACATAAGGACCACAACTTCTTTATCCATTTTTCTCTTTCCTGGGATATTTAAGGTGTCATGAAGTGGAGGTTCTTGTCAACATAGCAGCCCTAAACATTGGGGTGCCTGTGTCTTGCTGATTTTTAGTTTTCCCAATTTATACGCCCATGAGTGGACGTGCCCTATGCTCCCTAAGCTGTGTTTTTTCGATGTTTCAGGACACACCGTACACTTCTCCAGAGTGGCTGTTGGCAATTTACATCCCGCCCATCAGCGTAGCAAGGCTGCCATTTCTCCATGGCCTGTCCTGCATTTCTGGTTTTGACACTTTTTGCAGCATGGCCCTTTTGACCGATGGGAAGCGAGACCTCTTTGTAGCGCTGATTTGCCTTTCCAGGTTGCTTGGTTGGCCAAAAAGGGCGTATGCGTTTTTTCCTGAATATATTCAGGAAAAAACGCATACGCCCTTTTTGGCCAAGGGCATCATTGTCGATGTTTTGCCGCTTTTCATGTGCTTTAAAGGCGATTCGAATCTATCTCCTGAAACCTGTTTCCTGCAATTCTGCCTTGCTTTCAAATCCTCTTCGTTGCCTTCCCTCAATATATCTGTGGATGAGAGTTATCACTTATAACTCTGCGGGTTTGTGAATTGCAGTGTCCCTGAGCTCCATTTTTCAACTCGCTTTTTTGGGAGCTGGCCGCAAAAGCGCGGGATTACCTCAGGCCCTATTCTGCTTCTGGGCGGCAGGCTGAGCCTGTGGTTAATTCTTCTTCCTGATGGGAAAATAGAGTGACCTGGGCCTGTCCCAACACCTAGATCTAGTCTCTCATTGGTTGCCCCTCTTCCCGTTCATCCTCAGGACAAATTGCAACCTGTAGGGAACAGGAGCTTAAAGGTGCTGATTCTCCAAGTAGGGAGATTGCAAGTAAACTAGCTGGAAAGGCGAACCCGAGCACAAGGAGATGAGAAATTGGGTGCGTTTTAGAAACCTTTCAAAATCACACGGTGTACCATCTTCTGGGTTTCTCATGCATGTTTTCGATGTAGGAAGATGCCCTTGAACCTGGAGATTTGGGACCCATGGGATGGGTACCACACAGTATTACTTTAAAGGGTCTGCGTTTGCTCACCCAACCTCACCCAACCTCTAAGCCCCAAGAGTGTCCACCCTTATGTCTCATCCAGCTGTGGGTCTAGATATGGTCAATCCAGGTTGCATCACAGCCTCTGAACGAATTTTGTAAGAATTTCTCTCTCTTTCACTGTCTTTGTTTTACGGGTTTTTAAAAGTAATTTATTTTTATAATGGGGTTTAACTGCTTTTCACGGCTGTGTTTATGCGGCTTTACACCCACTTGACTCACTTCCAGACAGATATCAATACATAGGTTTTAAGATTCTTACTAGTCACATATATTCTTGTGCGGTGAATAGGGGGTGTTGAGTCCAGTTCACTGAGCAAGGAGTAGGTCTTGTCTATTACATATTGGGTGTATGGAACGGTATCTGAACGAATTTGAAACCCTTGTTTTATGCATCACCCCACCTCACCTTTCGCGTTAAGCAGCCATAGTGTGTTTTCTAAACGTGTGACTCTGTTCTGTTTTGTAATTCAGTTCAGGTGTAGCGGTTTTTACATTCCCTCTATAAGTGATAGCTTATGATAAGTGTCTTTTTCTGTGTCACTTATTTCACTTAGAATCGTCATACCTAAATCCACTCATCTTGCTTCTACTAGCCTTATGACATTGATTTCATGTCTGAGTGATATTCCTTTGTACATAAGGACCACAACTTCTTTATCCATTTTTCTCTTTCCTGGGATATTTAAGGTGTCATGAAGTGGAGGTTCTTGTCAACATAGCAGCCCTAAACATTGGGGTGCCTGTATCTTGCTGATTTTTAGTTTTCCCAATTTATACGCATATGAGTGGACGTGCCCTATGCTCCCTAAGCTGTGTTTTTTCGATGTTTCAGGACACACCGTACACTTCTCCAGAGTGGCTGTTGGCAATTTACATCCCGCCCATCAGCGTAGCAAGGCTGCCATTTCTCCATGGCCTGTCCTGCATTTCTGGTTTTGACATTTTTGCAGCATGGCCCTTTTGACCGATGGGAAGCGAGACGTCTTTGTAGCGCTGATTTGCCTTTCCAGGTTGCTTGGTTGGCCAAAAAGGGCGTATGCGTTTTTTCCTGAATATATTCAGGAAAAAACGCATACGCCCTTTTTGGCCAAGGGCATCATTGTCGACGTTTTGCCGCTTTTCATGTGCTTTAAAGGCGATTCGAATCTACCTCCTGAAATCTCTTTCCTGCAATTCTGCCTTGCTTTCAAATCCTCTTCGTTGCCTTCCCTCAATATATCTGTGGATGAGAGTTATCATTTATAACTCTGCGGGTTTGTGAATTGCAGTGTCCCTGATCTCCATTTTTCAACTCGCTTTTTTGGGAGCTGGCCACAAAAGCGCGAGATTGCCTCAGGCCCTATTCTGGTTCCTGGAGGCAGGCTGAGCCTGTGGTTAATTCTTCTTCCTGATGGGAAAATAGAGTGACCTGTGCCTGTCCCAACACCTAGATCTATTCTCTCATTGGTTGCCCCTCTTCCCGTTCATCTTCAGGACAAATTGCAACCTGTAGGGAACAGGAGCTTAAAGGTGCTGCTTCTCCAAGTAGGGAGATTGCTAGTAAAGTAGCTGGAAAGGCGAACCCTAGCACAAGGAGATGAGAAATGGGGTGCGTTTTAGAAACCTTTCAAAATCACACGGTTTACCATCTTCTGGGTTTCTCATGCATGTTTTCGATGTAGGAAGATGCCCTTGAACCTGGAGATTTGGGGCCCATGGGATGGGTACCACACAGTATTACTTTAAAGGGTCTGCGTTTGCTCACCCAACCTCACCCAACCTCTCAGCCCCAAGAGTGTCCACCCTTATGTCTCATCCAGGTGTGGGTCTAGATATGGTCAATCCAGGTTGCATCACAGCCCCTGAACGAATTTTGTAAGAATTTCTCTCTCTTTCTCTGTCTTTGTTTTACGGGTTTTTAAAAGTAATTTATTTTATCATGGGGTTTAGCTGCTTTTCACGGCTGTGTTTATGCGGCTTTACACCCACTTGACTCACTTCCAGACAGATATCAATACATAGGTATTAAGATTCTTACTAGTCACATATATTCTTGTGCGGTGAATAGGGGGTGTTGAGTCCAGTTCACTGAGCAAGGAGTAGGTCTTGTCTATTACATATTGGGTGTATGGAACGGTATCTGAGCGAATTTGAAGCCCTTGTTTTATGCATCACCCCACCTCACCTTTCCCGTTAAGCAGCCATAGTGTGTTTTCTAAACGTGTGACTCTGTTCTGTTTTGTAATTCAGTTCAGGTGTAGCGGTTTTTACATTCCCTCTATAAGTGATAGCTTATGATAAGTGTCTTTTTCTGTGTCACTTATTTCACTTAGAATCGTCATACCTAAATCCACTCATCTTGCTTCTACTAGCCTTATGACATTGATTTCATGTCTGAGGGATATTCCTTTGTACATAAGGACCACAACTTCTTTATCCATTTTTCTCTTTCCTGGGATATTTAAGGTGTCATGAAGTGGAGGTTCTTGTCAACATAGCAGCCCTAAACATTGGGGTGCCTGTGTCTTGCTGATTTTTAGTTTTCCCAATTTATACGCCCATGAGTGGACGTGCCCTATGCTCCCTAAGCTGTGTTTTTTCGATGTTTCAGGACACACCGTACACTTCTCCAGAGTGGCTTTTGGCAATTTACATCCCGCCCATCAGCGTAGCAAGGCTGCCATTTCTCCATGGCCTGTACTGCATTTCTGGTTTTGACACTTTTTGCAGCATGGCCCTTTTGACCGATGGGAAGCGAGACTTCTTTGTAGCGCTGATTTGCCTTTCCAGGTTGCTTGGTTGGCCAAAAAGGGCGTATGCGTTTTTTCCTGAATATATTCAGGAAAAAACGCATACGCCCTTTTTGGCCAAGGGCATCATTGTCGACCTTTTGCCGCTTTTCATGTGCTTTAAAGGCGATTCGAATCTACCTCCTGAAATCTGCTTCCTGCAATTCTGCCTTGCTTTCAAATCCTCTTCGTTGCCTTCCCTCAATATATCTGTGGATGAGAGTTATCCTTTATAACTCTGCGGGTTTGTGAATTGCAGTGTCCCTGAGCTCCATTTTTCAACTCGCTTTTTTGGGAGCTGGCCACAAAAGCGTGAGATTGCCTCAGGCCTTATTCTGGTTCCTGGCGGCAGGCTGAGCCTGTGGTTAATTCTTCTTCCTGATGGGAAAATAGAGTGACCTGTGCCTGTCCCAACACCTAGATCTAGTCTCTCATTGGTTGCCCCTCTTCCCGTTCATCCTCAGGACAAATTGCAACCTGTAGGGAACAGGAGCTTAAAGGTGCTGATTCTCCAAGTAGGGAGATTGCTAGTAAAGTAGCTGGAAAGGCGAACCCTAGCACAAGGAGATGAGAAATGGGGTGCGTTTTAGAAACCTTTCAAAATCACACGGTGTACCATCTTCTGAGTTTCTCATGCATGTTTTCGATGTAGGAAGATGCCCTTGAACCTGGAGACGTGGGACCCATGGGATGGGTACCACGCAGTATTACTTTAAAGGGTCTGCATTTGCTCACCCAACCTAACCCAACCTTTCAGCCCCAAGAGTGTCCACCCTTATGTCTCATCCAGGTGTGGGTCTAGATATGGTCAATCCAGGTTGCATCACAGCCCCTGAACGAATTTTGTAAGAATTTCTCTCTCTTTAACTGTCTTTGTTTTACGGATTTTTAAAAGTAATTTATTTTTATAATGGGGTTTAGCTGCTTTTCACGGCTGTGTTTATGCGGCTTTACACCCACTTGGCTCACTTCCAGAGAGATATCAATACATAGGTTTTACGATTCTTACTAGTCACATATATTCTTGTGCGGTGAATAGGGGGTGTTGAGTCCAGTTCACTGAGCAAGGAGTAGGTCTTGTCTATTACATATTGGGTGTATGGAACAGTATCTGAGCGAATTTGAAACCCTTGTTTTATGCATCACCCCACCTCACCTTTCCCGTTAAGCAGCCATAGTGTGTTTTCTAAACGTGTGACTCTGTTCTGTTTTGTAATTCAGTTCAAGTGTAGCGGTTTTTACATTCCCTCTATAAGTGATAGCTTATGATAAGTGTCTTTTTCTGTGTGACTTATTTCACTTAGAATCGTCATAACTAAATCCACTCATCTTGCTTCTACTAGCCTTATGACATTGATTTCATGTCTGAGGGATATTCCTTTGTACATAAGGACCACAACTTCTTTATCCATTTTTCTCTTTCCTGGGATATTTAAGGTGTCATGAAGTGGAGGTTCTTGTCAACATAGCAGCCCTAAACATTGGGGTGCCTGTGTCTTGCTGATTTTTAGTTTTCCCAATTTATACGCCCATGAGTGGACGTGCCCTATGCTCCCTAAGCTGTGTTTTTTCGATGTTTCAGGACACACCGTACACTTCTCCAGAGTGGCTGTTGGCAATTTACATCCCGCCCATCAGCGTAGCAAGGCTGCCATTTCTCCATGGCCTGTCCTGCATTTCTGGTTTTGACACTTTTTGCAGCATGGCCCTTTTGACCGATGGGAAGCGAGACCTCTTTGTAGCGCTGATTTGCCTTTCCAGGTTGCTTGGTTGGCCAAAAAGGGCGTATGCGTTTTTTCCTGAATATATTCAGGAAGAAACGCATACGCCCTTTTTGGCCAAGGGCATCATTGTCGACGTTTTGCCGCTTTTCATGTGCTTTAAAGGCGATTCGAATCTACCTCCTGAAATCTGCTTCCTGCAATTCTGCCTTGCTTTCAAATCCTCTTCGTTGCCTTCCCTCAATATATCTGTGGATGAGAGTTATCATTTATAACTCTGCGGGTTTGTGAATTGCAGTGTCCCTGAGCTCCATTTTTCAACTCGCTTTTTTGGGAGCTGGCCGCAAAAGCGCGGGATTGCCTCAGGGCCTATTCTGGTTCCTGGGGGCAGGCTGAGCCTGTGGTTAATTCTTCTTCCTGATGGGAAAATAGAGTGACCTGGGCCTGTCCCAACACCTAGATCTAGTCTCTCATTGTTTGCCCCGCTTCCCGTTCATCCTCAGGACAAATTGCAACCTGTAGGGAACAGGAGCTTAAAGGTGCTGATTCTCCAAGTAGGGAGATTGCTAGTAAAGTAGCTGGAAAGGCGAACCCGAGCACAAGGAGATGAGAAATTGGGTGCGTTTTAGAAACCTTTCAAAATCACACGGTGTACCATCTTCTGGGTTTCTCATGCATGTTTTCGATGTAGGACGATGCCCTTGAACCTGGAGATTTGGGACCCATGGGATGGGTACCACACACTATTACTTTAAAGGGTCTGCGTTTGCTCACCCAACCTCACCCAACCTCGAAGCCCCAAGAGTGTCCACCCTTATGTCTCATCCAGCTGTGGGTCTAGATATGGTCAATCCAGGTTGCATCTCAGCCTCTGAACGAATTTTGTAAGAATTTCTCTCTCTTTCACTGTCTTTGTTTTACGGGTTTTTAAAAGTAATTTATTTTTATAATGGGGTTTAGCTGCTTTTCACGGCTGTGTTTATGCGGCTTTACACCCACTTGACTCACTTCCAGACAGATATCAATACATAGGTTTTAAGATTCTTACTAGTCATATATATTCTTGTGCGGTGAATAGGTGGTGTTGAGTCCAGTTCACTGAGCAAGGAGTAGGTCTTGTCTATTACATATTGGGTGTATGGAACGGTATCTGAGCGAATTTGAAACCCTTGTTTTATGCATCACCCCACCTCACCTTTCCCGTTAAGCAGCCATAGTGTGTTTTCTAAACGTGTGACTCTGTTCTGTTTTGTAATTCAGTTCAGGTGTAGCGGTTTTTACATTCCCTCTATAAGTGATAGCTTATGATAAGTGTCTTTTTCTGTGTCACTTATTTCACTTAGAATCGTCATACCTAAATCCACTCATCTTGCTTCTACTACCCTTATGACATTGATTTCATGTCTGAGTGATATTCCATTGTACATAAGGACCACAACTTCTTTATCCATTTTTCTCTTTCCTGGGATATTTAAGGTGTCATGAAGTGGAGGTTCTTGTCAACATAGCAGCCCTAAACATTGGGGTGCCTGTGTCTTGCTGATTTTTAGTTTTCCCAATTTATACGCCCATGAGTGGACGTGCCCTATGCTCCCTAAGCTGTGTTTTTTCGATGTTTCAGGACACACCGTACACTTCTCCAGAGTGGCTTTTGGCAATTTACATCCCGCCCATCAGCGTAGCAAGGCTGCCATTTCTCCATGGCCTGTACTGCATTTCTGGTTTTGACACTTTTTGCAGCATGGCCCTTTTGACCGATGGGAAGCGAGACTTCTTTGTAGCGCTGATTTGCCTTTCCAGGTTGCTTGGTTGGCCAAAAATGGCGTATGCGTTTTTTCCTGAATATATTCAGGAAAAAACGCATACGCCCTTTTTGGCCAAGGGCATCATTGTCGACGTTTTGCCGCTTTTCATGTGCTTTAAAGGCGATTCGAATCTACCTCCTGAAATCTCTTTCCTGCAATTCTGCCTTGCTTTCAAATCCTCTTCGTTGCCTTTCCTCAATATATCTGTGGATGAGAGTTATCATTTATAACTCTGCGTGTTTGTGAATTGCAGTGTCCCTGAGCTCCATTTTTCAACTCGCTTTTTTGGGAGCTGGCCGCAAAAGCGCGGGATTGCCTCAGGCCCTATTCTGGTTCCTGGAGGCAGGCAGAGCCTGTGGTTAATTCTTCTTCCTGATGGGAAAATAGAGTGACCTGGGCCTGTCCCAACACCTAGATCTAGTCTCTCATTGGTTGCCCCTCTTCCCGTTCATCCTCAGGACAAATTGCAACCTGTAGGGAACAGGAGCTTAAAGGTGCTGATTCTCCAAGTAGGGAGATTGCTAGTAAAGTAGCTGGAAAGGCGAACCCGAGCACAAGGTGATGAGAAATTGGGTGCGTTTTAGAAACCTGTCAAAATCACACGGTGTACCATCTTCTGGGTTTCTCATGCATGTTTTCGATGTAGGAAGATGCCCTTGAACCTGGAGATTTGGGACCCATGGGATGGGTACCACACAGTATTACTTTAAAGGGTCTGCGTTTGCTCACCCAACCTCACCCAACCTCTAAGCCCCAAGAGTGTCCACCCTTATGTCTCATCCAGCTGTGGGTCTAGATATGGTCAGTCCAGGTTGCATCACAGCCTCTGAACGAATTTTGTAAGAATTTCTCTCTCTTTCACTGTCTTTGTTTTACGGGTTTTTAAAAGTAATTTATTTTTATAATGGGGTTTAGCTGCTTTTCACGGCTGTGTTTATGCAGCTTTACACCCACTTGACACACTTCCAGAGAGATATCAATACATAGGTTTTAAGATTCTTACTAGTCACATATATTCTTGTGCGGTGAATAGGGGGTGTTGAGTCCAGTTCACTGAGCAAGGAGTAGGTCTTGTCTATTACATATTGGGTGTATGGAACGGTATCTGAGCGAATTTGAAACCCTTGTTTTATGCATCACCCCACCTCACCTTTCCCGTTAAGCAGCCATAGTGTGTTTTCTAAACGTGTGACTCTGTTCTGTTTTGTAATTCAGTTCAGGTGTAGCGGTTTTTACATTCCCTCTATAAGTGATAGCTTATGATAAGTGTCTTTTTCTGTGTCACTTATTTCACTTAGAATCGTCATACCTAAATCCACTCATCTTGCTTCTACTAGCCTTATGACATTGATTTCATGTCTGAGTGATATTCCTTTGTACATAATGACCACAACTTCTTTATCCATTTTTCTCTTTCCTGGGATATTTAAGGTGTCATGAAGTGGAGGTTCTTGTCAACATAGCAGCCCTAAACATTGGGGTGCCTGTGTCTCGCTGATTTTTAGTTTTCCCAAATTATACGCCCATGAGTGGACGTGCCCTATGCTCCCTAAGCTGTGTTTTTTCGATGTTTCAGGACACACCGTACACTTCTCCAGAGTGGCTGTTGGCAATTTACATCCCGCCCATCAGCGTAGCAAGGCTGCCATTTCTCCATGGTCTGTCCTGCATTTCTGGTTTTGACACTTTTTGCAGCATGGCCCTTTTGACCGATGGGAAGCGAGACTACTTTGTAGCGCTGATTTGCCTTTCCAGGTTGCTTGGTTGGCCAAAAAGGGCATATGCGTTTTTTCCTGAATATATTCAGGAAAAAACGCATACGCCCTTTTTGGCCAAGGGCATCATTGTCGACATTTTGCAACTTTTCATGTGCTTTAAAGGCGATTCGAATCTACCTCCTGAAACCTGTTTCCTGCAATTCTGCCTTGCTTTCAAATCCTCTTCATTGCCTTCCCTCAATATATTTGTGGACGAGAGTTATCATTTATAACTCTGTGGGTTTGTGAATGGCAGTCTCCCTGGGCTCCATTTTTCAACTCGCTTTTTTGGGAGCTGGCCGCAAGAGCGCGGGATTGCCTCAGGCCCTATTCTGCTTCTGGGCGGCAGGCTGAGCCTGTGGTTAATTCTTCTTCCTGATGGGAAAATAGAGTGACCTGTGCCTGTCCCAAAACCTAGATCTAGTCTCTCATTGGTTGCCCCTCTTCCCTTTCATCCTCAGGACAAATTGCAACCTGTACGGAACAGGAGGTTAAAGGTGTTGATTCTCCAACTAGGGAGATTGCTAGTAAAGTAGCTGGAATGGCGAACCCCAACACAAGGAGATGAGAAATGAGGTGCGTTTTAGAAACCTTTCAAAATCACACGGTGTACCATCTTCTTGGTTTCTCATGCATGTTTTCGATGTAGGAAGATGCCCTTGAACCTGGAGATTTGGGACCCATGGGATGGGTACCACGCAGTATTACTTTAAAGGGTCTGTGTTTGCTCACCCAACCTCACCCAACCTCGCAGCCCCAAGTGTGTCCACCCTTATGTCTCATCCAGCTGTGGGTCTAGATATGGTCAATCCAGGTTGCATCACAGCCTCTGAACGAATTTTGTAAGAATTTCTCTCTCTTTCACTGTCTTTGTTTTACGGGTTTTTAAAAGTAATTTATTTTTATAATGGGGTTTAGCTGCTTTTCATGGCTGTGTTTATGCGGCGTTACACCCACTTGACTCACTTCCAGACAGATATCAATACATATGTTTTAAGATTCTTACTAGTCACATATATTCTTGTGCGGTGAATAGGGGGTGTTGAGTCCAGTTCTCTGAGCAATGAGTCGGTCTTTTCTATTACATATTGGGTGTATGGAACGGTATCTGAGCGAATTTGAAACCCTTGTTTTATGCATCACCCCACCTCACCTTTCCCGTTAAGCAGCCATAATGTGTTTTCTAAACGTGTGACTCTGTTCTGTTTTGTAACTCAGTTCAAGTGTAGCGGTTTTTACATTCCCTCTATAAGTGATAGCTTATGATAAGTGTCTTTTTCTGTGTGACTTATTTCACTTAGAATCATCGTACCTAAGTCGACTCATCTTGCTTCTTCTAGCCTTATGATATTGATTTCATGTCTGCGTGATATTCCATTGTACATTAGGACCACAACTTCTTTATCCATTTTTCTCCTTCCTGGGATATTTAAGGTGTCATGAAGTGGAGGTTCTTGTCAACAGAGCAGCCCTAAACTTTGTGGTGCCTGTGTCTTGCTGATTTTTAGTTTTCCCAATTTATACGCCCATGAGTGGACGTGCCCTATGCTCCCTAAGCTGTGTGTTTTAGATGTTTCAGGACACACCGTACACTTCTCCAGAGTGGCTGTTGGCAATTTACATCCCGCCCATAAGCGTAGCAAGGCTGCCATTTCTCCATGGTCTGTCCTGCATTTCTGGTTTTGACACTTTTTGCAGCATGGCCCTTTTGACCGATGGGAAGCGAGACTACTTTGTAGCGCTGATTTGCCTTTCCAGGTTGCTTGGTTGGCCAAAAAGGGCGTATGCGTTTTTTGCTGAATATATTCAGGAAAAAACGCATACGCCCTTTTTGGCCAAGGGCATCATTGTCGACATTTTGCAACTTTTCATGTGCTTTAAAGGCGATTCGAATCTACCTCCTGAAACCTGTTTCCTGTAATTCTACCTTGCTTTCAATTCCTCTTCGTTGCCTTCCCTCAATATATTTGTGGACGAGAGTTATCATTTATAACTCTGCAAGTTTGTGAATTGCAGTGCCCCTGAGCTCCATTTTTCAACTGTCTTTTTTGGGAGCTGGCCGCAAAAGCACGGGATTGCCTCAGGCCCTATTCTGGTTCCGGGCGGCAGGCTGAGCCTGTGGTTAATTCTTCTTCCTGATGGGAAAATAGAGTGACCTGTGCCTGTCCCAACACCTAGATCTAGTCTCTCATTGGTTGCCCCTCTTCCCGTTCATCCTCAGTACAAATTGCAACCTGTAGGGAACAGGAGGTTAAAGGTGCTGATTCTCCAAGTAGGGAGATTGCTAGTAAAGTACCTGGAATGGCGAACCCGAGCACAAGGAGATGAGAAATGAGGTGCGTTTTAGAAACCTTTCAAAATCACACGGTGTACCATCTTCTGGGTTTCTCATGCATGTTTTCGATGTAGGATGATGCCCTTGAACCTGGAGATTTGGGACCCATGGAATGGGTACCACGCAGTATTACTTTAAAGGGTGTGTGTTTGCTCACCCAACCTCACCCAACCTCTCAGCCCCAAGAGTGTCCACCCTTATGTCTCATCCAGCTGTGGGTCTAGATATGGTCAATCCAGGTTGCATCACAGCTTCTGAACGAATTTTGTAAGAATTTCTCTCCCTTTCAGTGTCTTTGTTTTACGGGTTTTTAAAAGTAATTTATTTTTCTAATGGGGTTTAGCTGCTTTTCACGGCTGTGTTTATGCGGCTTTACACCCACTTGACTCACTTCCAGACAGATTTCAATACATAGGTTTTAAGATTCTTACTAGTCACATATATTCTTGTGCGGTGAATAGGGGGTGTTGAGTCCAGTTCACTGAGCAAGGAGTAGGTCTTGTCTATTACTTATTGGGTGTATGGAACGGTATCTGAGCGAATTTGAACCCCTTGTTTTATGCATCACCCCACCTCACCTTTCCCGTTAAGCAGCCATAGTGTGTTTTCTAAACGTGTGACTCTGTTCTGTTTTGTAACTCAGTTCAAGTGTAGCGGTTTTTACATTCCCTCTATAAGTGATAGCTTATGATAAGTGTCTTTTTCTGTGTGACTTATTTCACTTAGAATCATCGTACCTAAGTCCACTCATCTTGCTTCTTCTAGCATTATGATATTGATTTCATGTCTGCGTGATATTCCATTGTACATAAGGACCACAACTTCTTTATCCATTTTTCTCTTTCCTGGGATATTTAAGGTGTCATGAAGTGGAGGTTCTTGTCAACAGAGCAGCCCTAAACTTTGGGGTGCCTGTGTCTTGCTGATTTTTAGTTTTCCCAATTTATACGCCCATGAGTGGACGTGCCCTATGCTCCCTAAGCTGTGTGTTTTAGATGTTTCAGGACACACCGTACACTTCTCCAGAGTGGCTGTTGGCAATTTACATCCCACCCCTCAGCGTAGCAAGGCTGCCATTTCTCCATGGCCTATCCTGCATTTCTGGTTTTGACACTTTTTGCAGCATGGCCCTTTTGACCGATGGGAAGCGAGACTAATTGGTAGCGCTGATTTGCCTTTCCAGGTTGCTTGGTTGGCCAAAAAGGGCGTATGCGTTTTTTCCTGAATATATTCAGGAAAAAACGCATACGCCCTTTTTGGCCAAGGGCATCATTGTCGACGTTTTGCGACTTTTCATGTGCTTTAAAGGCGATTCGAATCTACCTCCTGAAACCTGTTTCCTGCAATTCTGCCTTGCTTTCAAATCCTCTTCGTTGCCTTCCCTCAATATATTTGTGGACGAGAGTTATCATTTATAACTCTGCGGGTTTGTGAATGGCAGTGTCCCTGGGCTCCATTTTTCAACTCGCTTTTTTGGGAGCTGGCCGTAAGAGCGCTGGATTGCCTCAGGCCCTATTCTGCTTCTGGGCGGCAGGCTGAGCCTGTGGTTAATTCTTCTTCCTGATGGGAAAATAGAGTGACCTGTGCCTGTCCCAACACCTAGATCTAGTCTCTCATTGGTTGCCCCTCTCCCCGTTCATCCTCAGGACAAATTGCAACCTGTAGGGAACAGGAGGTTAAAGGTGCTGATTCTCCAAGTAGGGAGATTGCTAGTAACGTACCTGGAATGGCGAACCCGAGCACAAGGAGATGAGAAATGAGGTGCGTTTTAGAAACCTTTCAAAATCACACGGTGTACCATCTTCTGGGTTTCTCATGCATGTTTTCGATGTAGGAAGATGCCCTTGAACCTGGAGATTTGGGACCCATGGAATGGGTACCACGCAGTATTACTTTAAAGGGTGTGTGTTTGCTCACCCAACCTCACCCAACCTCTCAGCCCCAAGTGTGTCCACCCTTATGTCTCATCCAGCTGTGGGTCTAGATATGTTCAATCCAGGTTGCATCACAGCCTCTGAACGAATTTTTTAAGAATTTCTCTCTCTTTCACTGTCTTTGTATTACGGGTTTTTAAAAGTAATTTATTTTTATAATGGGGTATAGCTGCTTTTCCCGGCTGTGTTTATGCGGCTTTACACCCACTTGACTCACTTCCAGACAGATATCAATACATAGGTTTTAAGATTCTTACTAGTCACATATATTCTTGTGCGGTGAATAGGGGGTGTTGAGTCCAGTTCACTGAGCAAGGAGTCGGTCTTTTCTATTACATATTGGGTGTATGGAACGGTATGTGAGCGAATTTGAAACCCTTGTTTTATGCATCACCCCACCTCACCTTTCCCGTTAAGCAGCCATAGTGTGTTTAATAAACGTGTGACTCTGTTCTGTTTTGTAACTCAGTTCAAGTGTAGCGGTTTTTACATTCCCTCTATAAGTGATAGCTTATGATAAGTGTCTTTTTCTGTGTGACTTATTTCACTTAGAATCATCGTACCTAAGTCCACTCATCTTGCTTCTTCTAGCCTTATGATATTGATTTCATGTCTGCGTGATATTCCATTGTACATAAGGACCACAACTTCTTTATCCATTTTTCTCCTTCCTGGGATATTTAAGGTGTCATGAAGTGGAGGTTCTTGTCAACAGAGCAGCCCTAAACTTTGGGGTGCCTGTGTCTTGCTGATTTTTAGTTTTCCCAATTTATACGCCCATGAGTGGACGTGCCCTATGCTCCCTAAGCTGTGTGTTTAAGATGTTTCAGGACACACCGTACACTTCTTCAGAGTGGCTGTTGGCAATTTACATCCCGCCCATCAGCGTAGCAAGGCTGCCATTTCTCCATGGCCTGTCCTGCATTTCTGGTTTTGAAACATTTTGCAGCATGGCCCTTTTGACCGATGGGAAGCGAGACTACTTTGTAGCGCTGATTTGCCTTTCCAGGTTGCTTGGTTGGCCAAAAAGGGCGTATGCGTTTTTTCCTGAATATATTCAGGAAAAAACGCATACGCCCTTTTTGGCCAAGGGCATCATTGTCGACGATTTGCGACTTTTCATGTGCTTTAAAGGCGATTCGAATCTACCTCCTGAAACCTGTTTCCTGCAATTCTGCCTTGCTTTCAAATCCTCTTCATTGCCTTCCCTCAATATATTTGTGGACGAGAGTTATCATTTATAACTCTGCGGGTTTGTGAAAGGCAGTGTCCCTGGGCTCCATTTTGCAACTCGCTTTTTTGGGAGCTGGCCGCAAGAGCGCGGGATTGCCTCAGGCCCTATTCTGCTTCTGGGCGGCAGGCTGAGCCTGTGGTTAATTCTTCTTCCTGATGGGAAAATAGAGTGACCTGTGCCTGTCCCAACACCTAGATCTAGTCTCTCATTGGTTGCCCCTCTTCCCGTTCATCCTCAGGACAAATTGCAACCTGTAGGGAACAGGAGGTTAAAGGTGCTGATTCTCCAAGTAGGGAGATTGCTAGTAAAGTACCTGGAATGGCGAACCCGAGCACAAGGAGATGAGAAATGAGGTGCGTTTTAGAAACCTTTCAAAATCACACGGTGTACCATCTTCTTGGTTTCTCATGTATGTTTTCGATGTAGGAAGATGCCCTTGAACCTGGAGATTTGGGACCCATGGGATGCGTACCACGCAGTATTACTTTAAAGGTTGTGCGTTTGCTCACCCAACCTCACCCAAGCTCTCAGCCCCAAGAGTGTCCACCCTTATGTCTCATCCAGGTGTGGGTCTAGATATGGTCAATCCAGGTTGCATCACAGCCCCTGACCGAATTTTGGAAGGATTTCTCTCTCTTTCACTGTCTTTGTTTTACGGGTTTTTAAAAGTAATTTATTTTTATAATGGGGTTTAGCGGCCTTTCACGGCTGTGTTGATGCGGCTTTACACCCACTTGACTCACTTCCAGAGAGATATCAATACATAGGTTTTACGATTCTTACTAGTCAGATATATTCTTGTGCGGTGAATAGGGGGTGTTGTGTCCAGTTCACTAAGCAAGGTGTAGGTCTTGTCTATTACATATTGGGTGTATGGAACGGTATGTGAGCGAATTTGAAACCCTTGTTTTATGCATCACCCCACCTCACCTTTCCCGTTAAGCAGCCATAGTGTGTTTTCTAAACGTGTGACTCTGTTCTGTTTTGTAATTCAGTTCAAGTGTAGCGGTTTTTACATTCCCTCTATAAGTGATAGCTTATGATAAGTGTCTTTTTCTGTGTGACTTATTTCACTTAGAATCGTCGTTCCTAAATCCACTCATCTTGCTTCTACTAGCCTTATGACATTTCTTTCATGTCTGAGTGATATTCCATTTTACATCAGGACCACAACTTCTTTATCCATTTTTCTCTTTCCTGGGATATTTAAGGTGTCATGAAGTGGAGGTTCTTGTCAACAGAGCAGCCCTAAACTTTGGGGTGCCTGTGTCTTGCTGATTTTTAGTTTTCCCAATTTATACGCCCATGAGTGGACGTGCCCTATGCTCCCTAAGCTGTGTGTTTTAGATGTTTCAGGACACACCGTACACTTCTCTAGAGTGGCTGTTGGCAATTTACATCCCGCCCATCAGCGTAGCAAGGCTGCCATTTCTCCATGGCCTGTCCTGCATTTCTGGTTTTGAAAATTTTTGCAGCATGGCCCTTTTGACCGATGGGAAGCGAGACTTCTTTGTAGCGCTGATTTGCCTTTCCAGGTTGCTTGGTTGGCCAAAAAGGGCGTATGCGTTTTTTCCTGAATATATTCAGGAAAAAACGCATACGCTCTTTTTGGACAAGGTCATCATTGTCGACGTTTTGCCACCTTTCATGTGCTTTAAAGGCGATTCGAATCTACCTCCTGAAATCTGTTTCGTGCAATTCTGCCTTGCTTTCAAATCCTCTTCGTTGCCTTCCCTCAATATATTTTTGGACGAGAGTTATCATTTATAACTCAGCAGGTTTGTGAATTGCCGTGCCCCTGAGCTCCATTTTTCAACTGTCTGTTTTGGGAGCTGGCCGCAAACGCACGGGATTGCCTAAGGCCCTATTCTGGTTACCGGCAGTAGGCTGAGCCTGTGGTTAATTCTTCTTCCTGATGGGAAAATAGAGTGACCTGTGCCTGTCCCAACACCTAGATCTAGTCTCTCATTGGTTGCCCCTCTTCCCTTTCATCCTCAGGACAAATTGCAACCTGTACGGAACAGGAGGTTAAAGGTGTTGATTCTCCAAGTAGGGAGATTGCTAGTAAAGTAGCTGGAATGGCGAACCCGAACACAAGGAGATGAGAAATGAGGTGCGTTTTAGAAACCTTTCAAAATCACACGGTGTACCATCTTCTGGGTTTCTCATGCATGTTTTCGATGTAGGAAGATGCCCTTGAACCTGGAGATTTGGGACCCATGGGATGGGTACCACGCAGTATTACTTTAAAGGGTCTG
The DNA here is from genome assembly GCF_028021215.1 of Eschrichtius robustus. Lineage (NCBI taxonomy): Eukaryota > Metazoa > Chordata > Mammalia > Artiodactyla > Eschrichtiidae > Eschrichtius > Eschrichtius robustus. Next base: position 808,774 of record NW_027175427.1, read on the forward strand.
TGTTTGCTCACCCAACCTCACCCAACCTCGCAGCCCCAAGTGTGTCCACCCTTATGTCTCATCCAGCTGTGGGTCTAGATATGGTCAATCCAGGTTGCATCACAGCCTCTGAACGAATTTTGTAAGAATTTCTCTCTCTTTCACTGTCTTTGTTTTACGGGTTTTTAAAAGTAATTTATTTTTATAATGGGGTTTAGCTGCTTTTCATGGCTGTGTTTATGCGGCGTTACACCCACTTGACTCACTTCCAGACAGATATCAATATATAGGTTTTAAGATTCTTACTAGTCACATATATTCTTGTGCGGTGAATAGGGGGTGTTGAGTCCAGTTCTCTGAGCAATGTGTCGGTCTTTTCTATTACATATTGGGTGTATGGAACGGTATCTGAGCGAATTTGAAACCCTTGTTTTATGCATCACCCCACCTCACCTTTCCCGTTAAGCAGCCATAGTGTGTTTTCTAAACGTGTGACTCTGTTCTGTTTTGTAACTCAGTTCAAGTGTAGCGGTTTTTACATTCCCTCTATAAGTGATAGCTTATGATAAGTGTCTTTTTCTGTGTGACTTATTTCACTTAGAATCATCGTACCTAAGTCGACTCATCTTGCTTCTTCTAGCTTTATGATATTGATTTCATGTCTGCGTGATATTCCATTGTACATTAGGACCACAACTTCTTTATCCATTTTTCTCCTTCCTGGGATATTTAAGGTGTCATGAAGTGGAGGTTCTTGTCAACAGAGCAGCCCTAAACTTTGGGGTGCCTGTGTCTTGCTGATTTTTAGTTTTCCCAATTTATACGCCCATGAGTGGACGTGCCCTATGCTCCCTAAGCTGTGTGTTTTAGATGTTTCAGGACACACCGTACACTTCTCCAGAGTGGCTGTTGGCAATTTACATCCCGCCCATCAGCGTAGCAAGGCTGCCATTTCTCCATGGTCTGTCCTGCATTTCTGGTTTTGACACTTTTTGCAGCATGGCCCTTTTGACCGATGGGAAGCGAGACTACTTTGTAGCGCTGATTTGCCATTCGAGGTTGCTTGGTTGGCCAAAAAGGGCGTATGCGTTTTTTCCTGAATATATTCAGGAAAAAACGCATACGCCCTTTTTGGCCAAGGGCATCATTGTCGACATTTTGCAACTTTTCATGTGCTTTAAAGGCGATTCGAATCTACCTCCTGAAACCTGTTTCCTGCAATTCTGCCTTGCTTTCAAATCCTCTTCATTGCCTTCCCTCAATATATTTGTGGACGAGAGTTATCATTTATAACTCTGCGGGTTTGTGAATGGCAGTCTCCCTGGGCTCCATTTTTCAACTCGCTTTTTTGGGAGCTGTCCGCAAGAGCGCGATATTGCCTCAGGCCCTATTCTGCTTCTGGGCGGCAGGCTGAGCCTGTGGTTAATTCTTCTTCCTGATGGGAAAATAGAGTGACCTGGGCCTGTCCCAACACCTAGATCTAGTCTCTCATTGGTTGCCCCTCTTCCCGTTCATCCTCAGTACAAATTGCAACCTGTAGGGAACAGGAGGTTAAAGGTGCTGATTCTCCAAGTAGGGAGATTGCTAGTAAAGTACCTGGAATGGCGAACCCGAGCACAAGGAGATGAGAAATGAGGTGCGTTTTAGAAACCTTTCAAAATCACACGGTGTACCATCTTCTGGGTTTCTCATGCATGTTTTCGATGTAGGAAGATGCCCTTGAACCTGGAGATTTGGGACCCATGGGATGGGTACCAGGCAGTATTACTTTAAAGATTCTGCGTTTGCTCACCGAACCTCACCCAACCTCTCAGCCCCAAGAGTGTCCACCCTTATGTCTCATCCAGCTGTGGGTCTAGATATGGTCAATCCAGGTTGCATCACAGCCCCTGAACGAATTTTGGAAGAATTTCTCTCTCTTTCACTGTCTTTGTTTAACGGGTTTTTAAAAGTAATTTATTTTTATAATGGGGTTTAGCTGATTTTCATGGCTGTGTTTATGCGGCTTTACACCCACTTGACTCACTTCCAGAGAGATATCAATACATAAGTTTTAAGATTCTTACTAGTCACATATATTGTTGTGCGGTGAATAGGGGGTGTTGAGTCCAGTTCACTGAGCAAGGAGTAGGCCTTGTCTATTACATATTGGGTGTATGGAACGGTATCTGAGCGAATTTGAAACCCTTGTTTTATGCATCACCCCACCTCACCTTTCCCGTTAAGCAGCCATAGTGTGTTTTCTAAACGTATGAATCTATTCTCTTTTGTAATTCAGTTCAAGTGTAGCGGTTTTTACAATCCCTCTATAAGTGATAGCTTATGATAAGTGTCTTTTTCTGTGTGACTTATTTCACTTAGAATCGTTGTACCTAAATCTACTCATCTTGCTTCTACTAGCCTTATGACATTGATTTCATGTCTGAGTGATATTCCATTGTACATAAGGACCACGACTTCTTTATCCATTTTTCTCTTTCCTGGGATATTTAAGGTGTCATGAAGTGGAGGTTCTTGTCAACAGAGCAGCCCTAAACTTTGGGGTGCCTGTGTCTTGCTGATTTTTAGTTTTCCCAATTTATACGCCCATGAGTGGACGTGCCCTATGCTCCCTAAGCTGTGTGTTTTAGATGTTTCAGGACACACCGTACACTTCTCCAGAGTGGCTGTTGGCAATTTACATCCCGCCCATCAGCGTAGCAAGGCTGCCATTTCTCCATGGTCTGTCCTGCATTTCTGGTTTTGACACTTTTTGCAGCATGGCCCTTTTGACCGATGGGAAGCGAGACTACTTTGTAGCGCTGATTTGCCTTTCCAGGTTGCTTGGTTGGCCAAAAAGGGCATATGCGTTTTTTCCTGAATATATTCAGGAAAAAACGCATACGCCCTTTTTGGCCAAGGGCATCATTGTCGACATTTTGCAACTTTTCATGTGCTTTAAAGGCGATTCGAATCTACCTCCTGAAACCTGTTTCCTGCAATTCTGCCTTGCTTTCAAATCCTCTTCATTGCCTTCCCTCAATATATTTGTGGACGAGAGTTATCATTTATAACTCTGTGGGTTTGTGAATGGCAGTCTCCCTGGGCTCCATTTTTCAACTCGCTTTTTTCGGAGCTGGCCTCAAGAGCGCGGGATTGCCTCAGGTCCTATTCTGCTTCTGGGCGGCAGGCTGAGCCGTGGTTAATTCTTCTTCCTGATGGGAAAATAGAGTGACCTGTGCCTGTCCCAAAACCTAGATCTAGTCTCTCATTGGTTGCCCCTCTTCCCTTTCATCCTCAGGACAAATTGCAACCTGTACGGAACAGGAGGTTAAAGGTGTTGATTCTCCAAGTAGGGAGATTGCTAGTAAAGTAGCTGGAATGGCGAACCCGAACACAAGGAGATGAGAAATGAGGTGCGTTTTAGAAACCTTTCAAAATCACACGGTGTACCTTCTTCTTGGTTTCTCATGCATGTTTTCGATGTAGGAAGATGCCCTTGAACCTGGAGATTTGGGACCCATGGGATGGGTACCACGCAGTATTACTTTAAAGGGTCTGTGTTTGCTCACCCAACCTCACCCAACCTCGCAGCCCCAAGTGTGTCCACCCTTATGTCTCATCCAGCTGTGGGTCTAGATATGGTCAATCCAGGTTGCATCACAGCCCCTGAACGAATTTTGTAAGAATTTCTCTCTCTTTCACTGTCTTTGTTTTACGGGTTTTTAAAAGTAATTTATTTTTATAATGGGGTTTAGCTGCTTTTCATGGCTGTGTTTATGCGGCGTTACACCCACTTGACTCACTTCCAGACAGATATCAATATATAGGTTTTAAGATTCTTACTAGTCACATATATTCTTGTGTGGTGAATAGGGGGTGTTGAGTCCAGTTCTCTGAGCAATGAGTCGGTCTTTTCTATTACATATTGGGTGTATGGAACGGTATCTGAGCGAATTTGAAACCCTTGTTTTATGCATCACCCCACCTCACCTTTCCCGTTAAGCAGCCATAGTGTGTTTTCTAAACGTGTGACTCTGTTCTGTTTTGTAACTCAGTTCAAGTGTAGCGGTTTTTACATTCCCTCTATAAGTGATAGCTTATGATAAGTGTCTTTTTCTGTGTGACTTATTTCACTTAGAATCATCGTACCTAAGTCGACTCATCTTGCTTCTTCTAGCCTTATGATATTGATTTCATGTCTGCGTGATATTCCATTGTACATTAGGACCACAACTTCTTTATCCATTTTTCTCCTTCCTGGGATATTTAAGGTGTCATGAAGTGGAGGTTCTTGTCAACAGAGCAGCCCTAAACTTTGTGGTGCCTGTGTCTTGCTGATTTTTAGTTTTCCCAATTTATACGCCCATGAGTGGACGTGCCCTATGCTCCCTAAGCTGTGTGTTTTAGAAGTTTCAGGACACACCGTACACTTCTCCAGAGTGGCTGTTGGCAATTTACATCCCGCCCATCAGCGTAGCAAGGCTGCCATTTCTCCATGGTCTGTCCTGCATTTCTGGTTTTGACACTTTTTGCAGCATGGCCCTTTTGACCGATGGGAAGCGAGACTACTTTGTAGCGCTGATTTGTCTTTCCAGGTTGCTTGGTTGGCCAAAAAGGGCGTATGCGTTTTTTGCTGAATATATTCAGGAAAAAACGCCTACGCCCTTTTTGGCCAAGGGCATCATTGTCGACATTTTGCAACTTTTCATGTGCTTTAAAGGCGATTCGAATCTACCTCCTGAAACCTGTTTCCTGTAATTCTGCCTTGCTTTCAATTCCTCTTCGTTGCCTTCCCTCAATATATTTTTGGACGAGAGTTATCATTTATAACTCAGCAGGTTTGTGAATTGCCGTGCCCCTGAGCTCCATTTTTCAACTGTCTGTTTTGGGAGCTGGCCGCAAACGCACGGGATTGCCTAAGGCCCTATTCTGGTTACCGGCAGTAGGCTGAGCCTGTGGTTAATTCTTCTTCCTGATGGGAAAATAGAGTGACCTGTGCCTGTCCCAACACCTAGATCTAGTCTCTCATTGGTTGCCCCTCTTCCCTTTCATCCTCAGGACAAATTGCAACCTGTACGGAACAGGAGGTTAAAGGTGTTGATTCTCCAAGTAGGGAGATTGCTAGTAAAGTAGCTGGAATGGCGAACCCGAACACAAGGAGATGAGAAATGAGGTGCGTTTTAGAAACCTTTCAAAATCACACGGTGTACCATCTTCTGGGTTTCTCATGCATGTTTTCGATGTAGGAAGATGCCCTTGAACCTGGAGATTTGGGACCCATGGGATGGGTACCACGCAGTATTACTTTAAAGGGTCTGTGTTTGCTCACCCAACCTCACCCAACCTCGCAGCCCCAAGTGTGTCCACCCTTATGTCTCATCCAGCTGTGGGTCTAGATATGGTCAATCCAGGTTGCATCACAGCCTCTGAACGAATTTTGTAAGAATTTCTCTCTCTTTCACTGTCTTTGTTTTACGGGTTTTTAAAAGTAATTTATTTTTATAATGGGGTTTAGCTGCTTTTCATGGCTGTGTTTATGCGGCGTTACACCCACTTGACTCACTTCCAGACAGATATCAATATATAGGTTTTAAGATTCTTACTAGTCACATATATTCTTGTGCGGTGAATAGGGGGTGTTGAGTCCAGTTCTCTGAGCAATGAGTCGGTCTTTTCTATTGCATATTGGGTGTATGGAACGGTATCTGAGCGAATTTGAAACCCTTGTTTTATGCATCACCCCACCTCACCTTTCCCGTTAAGCAGCCATAGTGTGTTTTCTAAACGTGTGACTCTGTTCTGTTTTGTAACTCAGTTCAAGTGTAGCGGTTTTTACATTCCCTCTATAAGTGATAGCTTATGATAAGTGTCTTTTTCTGTGTGACTTATTTCACTTAGAATCATCGTACCTAAGTCGACTCATCTTGCTTCTTCTAGCCTTATGATATTGATTTCAAGTCTGCGTGATATTCCATTGTACATTAGGACCACAACTTCTTTATCCATTTTTCTCCTTCCTGGGATATTTAAGGTGTCATGAAGTGGAGGTTCTTGTCAACAGAGCAGCCCTAAACTTTGTGGTGCCTGTGTCTTGCTGATTTTTAGTTTTCCCAATTTATACGCCCATGAGTGGACGTGCCCTATGCTCCCTAAGCTGTGTGTTTTAGATGTTTCAGGACACACCGTACACTTCTCCAGAGTGGCTGTTGGCAATTTACATCCCGCCCATCAGCGTAGCAAGGCTGCCATTTCTCCATGGTCTGTCCTGCATTTCTGGCTTTGACACTTTTTGCAGCATGGCCCTTTTGACCGATGGGAAGCGAGACTACTTTGTAGCGCTGATTTGCCTTTCCAGGTTGCTTGGTTGGCCAAAAAGGGCGTATGCGTTTTTTCCTGAATATATTCAGGAAAAAACGCATACGCCCTTTTTGGCCAAGGGCATCACTGTCGACGTTTTGCCACTTTTCATGTGCTTTAAAGGCGATTCGAATCTACCTCCTGAAAACTGTTTCCTGCAATTCTGCCTTGCTTTCAAATCCTCTTCGTTGCCTTCCCTCAATATATTTGTGTACGAGAGTTATCATTTATAACTCAGCAGGTTTGTGAATTGCAGTGACCCTGAGCTCCATTTTTCAACTGTCTTTTTTGGGAGCTGGCCGCAAAAGCACGGGATTGCCTCAGGCCCTATTCTGGTTCCCTGCAGCAGGCTGAGCCTGTGTTTAATTCTTCTTCCTGATGGGAAAATAGAGTGACCTGTGCCTGTCCCAACACCTAGATCTAGTCTCTCATTGGTTGCCCCTCTTCCCGTTCATCCTCAGGACAAATTGCAACCTGTAGGGAACAGGAGCTTAAAGGTGCTGATTCTCCAAGTAGGGAGATTGCTAGTAAAGTAGCTGGAAAGGCGAACCCGAGCACAAGGAGATGAGAAATGAGGTGCGTATTAGAAACCTTTCAAAATCACACGGTGTACCATCTTCTGGGTTTCTCATGCATGTTTTCGATGTAGGAAGATGCCCTTGAACCTGGAGATTTGGGACCCATGGGATGGGTACCATGCAGTATTACTTTAAAGGGTCTGCGTTTGCTCACCCAACCTCACCCAACCTCTAAGCCCCAAGAGTGTCCACCCTTATGTCTCATCCAGCTGTGGGTCTTGATATGGTCAATCCAGGTTGCATCACAGCCTCTGAACGAATTTTGTAAGAATTTCTCTCTCTTTCACTGTCTTTGTTTTACGGGTTTTTAAAAGTAATTTATTTTTATAATGGGGTTTAGCTGCTTTTCACGGCTGTGTTTATGCAGCTTTACACCCACTTGACACACTTCCAGAGAGATATCAATACATAGGTTTTAAGATTCTTACTAGTCACATATATTCTTGTGCGGTGAATAGGGGGTGTTGAGTCCAGTTCACTGAGCAAGGAGTAGGTCTTGTCTATTACATATTGGGTGTATGGAACGGTATCTGAGCGAATTTGAAACCCTTGTTTTATGCATCACCCCACCTCACCTTTCCCGTTAAGCAGCCATAGTGTGTTTTCTAAACGTGTGACTCTGTTCTGTTTTGTAATTCAGTTCAGGTGTAGCGGTTTTTACATTCCCTCTATAAGTGATAGCTTATGATAAGTGTCTTTTTCTGTGTCACTTATTTCACTTAGAATCGTCATACCTAAATCCACTCATCTTGCTTCTACTAGCCTTATGACATTGATTTCATGTCTGAGTGATATTCCTTTGTACATAAGGACCACAACTTCTTTATCCATTTTTCTCTTTCCTGGGATATTTAAGGTGTCATGAAGTGGAGGTTCTTGTCAACATAGCAGCCCTAAACATTGGGGTGCCTGTGTCTCGCTGATTTTTAGTTTTCCCAAATTATACGCCCATGAGTGGACGTGCCCTATGCTCCCTAAGCTGTGTTTTTTCGATGTTTCAGGACACACCGTACACTTCTCCAGAGTGGCTGTTGGCAATTTACATCCCGCCCATCAGCGTAACAAGGCTGCCATTTCTCCATGGCCTGTCCTGCATTTCTGGTTTTGACACTTTTTGCAGCATGGCCCTTTTGACCGATGGGAAGCGAGACCTCTTTGTAGCGCTGATTTGCCTTTCCAGGTTGCTTGGTTGGCCAAAAAGGGCGTATGCGTTTTTTCCTGAATATATTCAGGAAAAAACGCATACGCCCTTTTTGGCCAAGGCCATCATTGTCGATGTTTTGCCGCTTTTCATGTGCTTTAAAGGCGATTCGAATCTACCTCCTGAAATCTGTTTCCTGCAATTCTGCCTTGCTTTCAAATCCTCTTCGTTGCCTTCCCTCAATATATCTGTGGATGAGAGTTATCACTTATAACTCTGCGGGTTTGTGAATTGCAGTGTCCCTGAGCTCCATTTTTCAAATCGCTTTTTTGGGAGCTGGCCGCAAAAGCGCGGGATTGCCTCAGGCCCTATTCTGGTTCCTGGCGGCAGGCTGAGCCTGTGGTTAATTCTTCTTCCTGATGGGAAAATAGAGTGACCTGTGCCTGTCCCAACACCTAGATCTAGTCTCTCATTGGTTGCCCCTCTTCCCGTTCATCCTCAGGACAAATTGCAACCTGTAGGGAACAGGAGCTTAAAGGTGCAGATTCTCCAAGTAGGGAGATTGCTAGTAAAGTAGCTGGAAAGGCGAACCCGAGCACAAGGAGATGAGAAATTGGGTGCGTTTTAGAAACCTTTCAAAAGCACACGGTGTACCATCTTCTGGGTTTCTCATGCATGTTTTCGATGTAGGAAGATGCCCTTGAACCTGGAGATTTGGGACCCATGGGATGGGTACCACACAGTATTACTTTAAAGGGTCTGCGTTTGCTCACCCAACCTCACCCAAACTCTAAGCCCCAAGAGTGTCCACCCTTATGTCTCATCCAGCTGTGGGTCTAGATATGGTCAATCCAGGTTGCATACCAGCCTCTGAACGAATTTTGTAAGAATTTCTCTCTATTTCACTGTCTTTGTTTTACGGGTTTTTAAAAGTAATTTATTTTTATAATGGGGTTTAGCTGCTTTTCACGGCTGTGTTTATGCGGCTTTACACCCCCTTGACTCACTTCCAGAGAGATATCAATATATAGGTTTTAAGATTCTTACTAGTCACATATATTCTTGTGCGGTGAATAGGGGGTGTTGAGTCCAGTTCACTGAGCAAGGAGTAGGTCTTGTCTATTACATATTGGGTGTATGGAACGGTATCTGAGCGAATTTGAAACCCTTGTTTTATGCATCACCCCACCTCACCTTTCCCGTTAAGCAGCCATAGTGTGTTTTCTAAACGTGTGACTCTGTTCTGTTTTGTAATTCAGTTCAGGTGTAGCGGTTTTTACATTCCCTCTATAAGTGATAGCTTATGATAAGTGTCTTTTTCTGTGTCACTTATTTCACTTAGAATCGTCGTACCTAAGTCCACTCATCTTGCTTCTACTAGCCTTATGACATTGATTTCATGTCTGAGTGATATTGCATTGTACATAAGGACCACAACTTCTTTATCCATTTTTCTCTTTCCTGGGATATTTAAGGTGTCATGAAGTGGAGGTTCTTGTCAACAGAGCAGCCCTAAACTTTGGGGTGCCTGTGTCTTGCTGATTTTTAGTTTTCCCAATTTATACGCCCATGAGTGGACGTGCCCTATGCTCCCTAAGCTGTGTTTTTTCGATGTTTCAGGACACACCGTACACTTCTCCAGAGTGGCTGTTGGCAATTTACATCCCGCCCATCAGCGTAGCAAGGCTGCCATTTCTCCATGGCCTGTCCTGCATTTCTGGATTTGACACTTTTTGCAGCATGGCCCTTTTGACCGATGGGATGCGAGACGTCTTTGTAGCGCTGATTTGCCTTTCCAGGTTGCTTGGTTGGCCAAAAAGGGCGTATGCGTTTTTTCCTGAATATATTCAGGAAAAAACGCATACGCCCTTTTTGGCCAAGGGCATCATTGTCGACGTTTTGCCGCTTTTCATGTGCTTTAAAGGCGATTCGAATCTACCTCCTGAAATCTCTTTCCTGCAATTCTGCCTTGCTTTCAAATCCTCTTCGTTGCCTTCCCTCAATATATCTGTGGATGAGAGTTATAATTTATAACTCTGCGTGTTTGTGAATTGTAGTGTCCCTGAGCTCCATTTTTCAACTCGCTTTTTTGGGAGCTGGCCGCAAAAGCGCGGGATTGCCTCAGGCCCTATTCTGGTTCCTGGAGGCAGGCAGAGCCTGTGGTTAATTCTTCTTCCTGATGGGAAAATAGAGTGACCTGTGCCTGTCCCAACACCTAGATCTAGTCTCTGATTGGTTGCCCCTCTTCCCGTTCATCCTCAGGACAAATTGCAACCTGTAGGGAACAGGAGCTTAAAGGTGCTGATTCTCCAAGTAGGGAGATTGCTAGTAAAGTAGCTGGAAAGGCGAACCCGAGCACAAGGTGATGAGAAATTGGGTGCGTTTTAGAAACCTTTCAAAATCACACGGTGTACCATCTTCTGGGTTTCTCATGCATGTTTTCGATGTAGGAAGATGCCCTTGAACCTGGAGATTTGGGACCCATGGGATGGGTTCCACACAGTATTACTTTAAAGGGTCTGCGTTTGCTCACCCAACCTCACCCAACCTCTAAGCCCCAAGAGTGTTCACCCTTATGTCTCATCCAGCTGTGGGTGTAGATATGGTCAATCCAGGTTGCATCACAGCCTCTGAACGAATTTTGTAAGAATTTCTCTCTCTTTCACTGTCTTTGTTTTACGGGTTTTTAAAAGTAATTTATTTTTATAATGGGGTTTAGCTGCTTTTCACGGCTGTGTTTATGCGGCTTTACACCCACTTGACTCACTTCCAGACAGATATCAATACATAGGTTTTAAGATTCTTACTAGTCACATATATTCTTGTGCGGTGAATAGGGGGTGTTGAGTCCAGTTCACTGAACAAGGAGTAGGTCTTGTCTATTACATATTGGGTGTATGGAACGGTATCTGAGCGAATTTGAAACCCTTGTTTTATGCATCACCCCACCTCACCTTTCCCGTTAAGCAGCCATAGTGTGTTTTCTAAACGTGTGACTCTGTTCTGTTTTGTAATTCAGTTCAGGTGTAGCGGTTTTTACATTCCCTCTATAAGTGATAGCTTATGATAAGTGTCTTTTTCTGTGTGACTTATTTCACTTAGAATCGTCATACCTAAATCCACTCATCTTGCTTCTACTAGCCTTATGACATTGATTTCATGTCTGAGTGATATTCCTTTGTACATAAGGACCACAACTTCTTTATCCATTTTTCTCTTTCCTGGGATATTTCAGGTGTCATGAAGTGGAGGTTCTTGTCAACATAGCAGCCCTAAACATTGGGGTGCCTGTGTCTCGCTGATTTTTAGTTTTCCCAATTTATACGCCCATGAGTGGACGTGCCCTATGCTCCCTAAGCTGTGTTTTTTCGATGTTTCAGGACACACCGTACACTTCTCCAGAGTGGCTGTTGGCAATTTACATCCCGCCCATCAGCGTAGCAAGGCTGCCATTTCTCCATGGCCTGTCCTGCATTTCTGGTTTTGACACTTTTTGCAGCATGGCCCTTTTGACCGATGGGAAGCGAGACCTCTTTGTAGCGCTGATTTGCCTTTCCAGGTTGCTTGGTTGGCCAAAAAGGGCGTATGCGTTTTTTCCTGAATATATTCAGGAAAAAACACATACGCCCTTTTTGGCCAAGGGCATCATTGTCGACGTTTTGCCGCTTTTCATGTGCTTTAAAGGCGATTCGAATCTACCTCCTGAAATCTGTTTCCTGCAATTCTGCCTTGCTTTCAAATCCTCTTCGTTGCCTTCCCTCAATATATCTGTGGATGAGAGTTATCACTTATAACTCTGCGGGTTTGTGAATTGCAGTGTCCCTGAGCTCCATTTTTCAACTCGCTTTTTTGGGAGCTGGCCGCAAAAGCGCGGGATTGCCTCAGGCCCTATTCTGGTTCCTGGAGGCAGGCAGAGCCTGTGGTTAATTCTTCTTCCTGATGGGAAAATAGAGTGACCTGTGCCTGTCCCAACACCTAGATCTAGTCTCTGATTGGTTGCCCCTCTTCCCGTTCATCCTCAGGACAAATTGCAACCTGTAGGGAACAGGAGCTTAAAGGTGCTGATTCTCCAAGTAGGGAGATTGCTAGTAAAGTAGCTGGAAAGGCGAACCCGAGCACAAGGTGATGAGAAATTGGGTGCGTTTTAGAAACCTTTCAAAATCACACGGTGTACCATCTTCTGGGTTTCTCATGCATGTTTTCGATGTAGGAAGATGCCCTTGAACCTGGAGATTTGGGACCCATGGGATGGGTACCACACAGTATTACTTTAAAGGGTCTGCGTTTGCTCACCCAACCTCACCCAACCTCTAAGCCCCAAGAGTGTCCACCCTTATGTCTCATCCAGCTGTGGGTCTAGATATGGTCAATCCAGGTTGCATCACAGCCTCTGAACGAATTTTGTAAGAATTTCTCTCTCTTTCACTGTCTTTGTTTTACGGGTTTTTAAAAGTAATTTATTTTTATAATGGGGTTTAGCTGCTTTTCACGGCTATGTTTATGCAGCTTTACACCCACTTGACACACTTCCAGAGAGATATCAATACATAGGTTTTAAGATTCTTACTAGTCACATATATTCTTGTGCGGTGAATAGGGGGTGTTGAGTCCAGTTCACTGAGCAAGGAGTAGGTCTTGTCTATTACATATTGGGTGTATGGAACGGTATCTGAGCGAATTTGAAACCCTTGTTTTATGCATCACCCCACCTCACCTTTCCCGTTAAGCAGCCATAGTGTGTTTTCTAAACGTGTGACTCTGTTCTGTTTTGTAATTCAGTTCAGGTGTAGCGGTTTTTACATTGCCTCTATAAGTGATAGCTTATGATAAGTGTCTTTTTCTGTGTCACTTATTTCACTTAGAATCGTCATACCTGAATCCACTCATCTTGCTTCTACTAGCCTTATGACATTGATTTCATGTCTGAGTGATATTCCTTTGTACATAAGGACCACAACTTCTTTATCCATTTTTCTCTTTCCTGGGATATTTAAGGTGTCATGAAGTGGAGGTTCTTGTCAACATAGCAGCCCTAAACATTGGGGTGCCTGTATCTTGCTGATTTTTAGTTTTCCCAATTTATACGCCCATGAGTGGACGTGCCCTATGCTCCCTAAGCTGTGTTTTTTCGATGTTTCAGGACACACCGTACACTTCTCCAGAGTGGCTGTTGGCAATTTACATCCCGCCCATCAGCGTAGCAAGGCTGCCATTTCTCCATGGCCTGTCCTGCATTTCTGGTTTTGACACTTTTTGCAGCATGGCCCTTTTGACCGATGGGAAGCGAGACCTCTTTGTAGCGCTGATTTGCCTTTCCAGGTTGCTTGGTTGGCCAAAAAGGGCGTATGCGTTTTTTCCTGAATATATTCAGGAAAAAACGCATACGCCCTTTTTGGCCAAGGGCATCATTGTCGATGTTTTGCCGCTTTTCATGTGCTTTAAAGGCGATTCGAATCTACCTCCTGAAACCTGTTTCCTGCAATTCTGCCTTGCTTTCAAATCCTCTTCGTTGCCTTCCCTCAATATATCTGTGGATGAGAGTTATCACTTATAACTCTGCGGGTTTGTGAATTGCAGTGTCCCTGAGCTCCATTTTTCAACTCGCTTTTTTGGGAGCTGGCCGCAAAAGCGCGGGATTACCTCAGGCCCTATTCTGCTTCTGGGCGGCAGGCTGAGCCTGTGGTTAATTCTTCTTCCTGATGGGAAAATAGAGTGACCTTGGCCTGTCCCAACACCTAGATCTAGTCTCTCATTGGTTGCCCCTCTTCCCGTTCATCCTCAGGACAAATTGCAACCTGTAGGGAACAGGAGCTTAAAGGTGCTGATTCTCCAAGTAGGGAGATTGCAAGTAAACTAGCTGGAAAGGCGAACCCGAGCACAAGGAGATGAGAAATTGGGTGCGTTTTAGAAACCTTTCAAAATCACACGGTGTATCATCTTCTGGGTTTCTCATGCATGTTTTCGATGTAGGAAGATGCCCTTGAACCTGGAGATTTGGGACCCATGGGATGGGTACCACACAGTATTACTTTAAAGGGTCTGCGTTTGCTCACCCAACCTCACCCAACCTCTAAGCCCCAAGAGTGTCCACTCTTATGTCTCATCCAGCTGTGGGTCTAGATATGGTCAATCCAGGTTGCATCACAGCCTCTGAACGAATTTTGTAAGAATTTCTCTCTCTTTCACTGTCTTTGTTTTACGGGTTTTTAAAAGTAATTTATTTTTATAATGGGGTTTAACTGCTTTTCACGGCTGTGTTTATGCGGCTTTACACCCACTTGACTCACTTCCAGACAGATATCAATACATAGGTTTTAAGATTCTTACTAGTCACATATATTCTTGTGCGGTGAATAGGGGGTGTTGAGTCCAGTTCACTGAGCAAGGAGTAGGTCTTGTCTATTACATATTGGGTGTATGGAACGGTATCTGAACGAATTTGAAACCCTTGTTTTATGCATCACCCCACCTCACCTTTCCCGTTAAGCAGCCATAGTGTGTTTTCTAAACGTGTGACTCTGTTCTGTTTTGTAATTCAGTTCAGGTGTAGCGGTTTTTACATTCCCTCTATAAGTGATAGCTCATGATAAGTGTCTTTTTCTGTGTCACTTATTTCACTTAGAATCGTCATACCTAAATCCACTCATCTTGCTTCTACTAGCCTTATGACATTGATTTCATGTCTGAGTGATATTCCTTTGTACATAAGGACCACAACTTCTTTATCCATTTTTCTCTTTCCTGGGATATTTAAGGTGTCATGAAGTGGAGGTTCTTGTCAACATAGCAGCCCTAAACATTGGGGTGCCTGTATCTTGCTGATTTTTAGTTTTCCCAATTTATACGCATATGAGTGGACGTGCCCTATGCTCCCTAAGCTGTGTTTTTTCTATGTTTCAGGACACACCGTACACTTCTCCAGAGTGGCTGTTGGCAATTTACATCCCGCCCATCAGCGTAGCAAGGCTGCCATTTCTCCATGGCCTGTCCTGCATTTCTGGTTTTGACACTTTTTGCAGCATGGCCCTTTTGACCGATGGGAAGCGAGACGTCTTTGTAGCGCTGATTTGCCTTTCCAGGTTGCTTGGTTGGCCAAAAAGGGCGTATGCGTTTTTTCCTGAATATATTCAGGAAAAAACGCATACGCCCTTTTTGGCCAAGGGCATCATTGTCGACGTTTTGCCGCTTTTCATGTGCTTTAAAGGCGATTCGAATCTACCTCCTGAAATCTCTTTCCTGCAATTCTGCCTTGCTTTCAAATCCTCTTCGTTGCCTTCCCTCAATATATCTGTGGATGAGAGTTATCCTTTATAACTCTGCGGGTTTGTGAATTGCAGTGTCCCTGAGCTCCATTTTTCAACTCGCTTTTTTGGGAGCTGGCCACAAAAGCGTGAGATTGCCTCAGGCCTTATTCTGGTTCCTGGCGGCAGGCTGAGCCTGTGGTTAATTCTTCTTCCTGATGGGAAAATAGAGTGACCTGTGCCTGTCCCAACACCTAGATCTAGTCTCTCATTGGTTGCCCCTCTTCCCGTTCATCCTCAGGACAAATTGCAACCTGTAGGGAACAGGAGCTTAAAGGTGCTGATTCTCCAAGTAGGGAGATTGCTAGTAAAGTAGCTGGAAAGGCGAACCCTAGCACAAGGAGATGAGAAATGGGGTGCGTTTTAGAAACCTTTCAAAATCACACGGTGTACCATCTTCTGAGTTTCTCATGCATGTTTTCGATGTAGGAAGATGCCCTTGAACCTGGAGACTTGGGACCCATGGGATGGGTACCACGCAGTATTACTTTAAAGGGTCTGCATTTGCTCACCCAACCTAACCCAACCTTTCAGCCCCAAGAGTGTCCACCCTTATGTCTCATCCAGGTGTGGGTCTAGATATGGTCAATCCAGGTTGCATCACAGCCCCTGAACGAATTTTGTAAGAATTTCTCTCTCTTTAACTGTCTTTGTTTTACCGATTTTTAAAAGTAATTTATTTTTATATTGGGGTTTAGCTGCTTTTCACGGCTGTGTTTATGCGGCTTTACACCCACTTGGCTCACTTCCAGAGAGATATCAATACATAGGTTTTACGATTCTTACTAGTCACATATATTCTTGTGCGGTGAATAGGGGGTGTTGAGTCCAGTTCACTGAGCAAGGAGTAGGTCTTGTCTATTACATATTGGGTGTATGGAACAGTATCTGAGGGAATTTGAAACCCTTGTTTTATGCATCACCCCACCTCACCTTTCCCGTTAAGCAGCCATAGTGTGTTTTCTAAACGTGTGACTCTGTTCTGTTTTGTAATTCAGTTCAAGTGTAGCGGTTTTTACATTCCCTCTATAAGTGATAGCTTATGATAAGTGTCTTTTTCTGTGTGACTTATTTCACTTAGAATCGTCATACCTAAATCCACTCATCTTGCTTCTACTAGCCTTATGACATTGATTTCATGTCTGAGGGATATTCCTTTGTACATAAGGACCACAACTTCTTTATCCATTTTTCTCTTTCCTGGGATATTTAAGGTGTCATGAAGTGGAGGTTCTTGTCAACATAGCAGCCCTAAACATTGGGGTGCCTGTGTCTTGCTGATTTTTAGTTTTCCCAATTTATACGCCCATGAGTGGACGTGCCCTATGCTCCCTAAGCTGTGTTTTTTCGATGTTTCAGGACACACCGTACACTTCTCCAGAGTGGCTGTTGGCAATTTACATCCCGCCCATCAGCGTAGCAAGGCTGCCATTTCTCCATGGCCTGTCCTGCATTTCTGGTTTTGACACTTTTTGCAGCATGGCCCTTTTGACCGATGGGAAGAGAGACCTCTTTGTAGCGCTGATTTGCCTTTCCAGGTTGCTTGGTTGGCCAAAAAGGGCGTATGCGTTTTTTCCTGAATATATTCAGGAAGAAACGCATACGCCCTTTTTGGCCAAGGGCATCATTGTCGACGTTTTGCCGCTTTTCATGTGCTTTAAAGGCGATTCGAATCTACCTCCTGAAATCTGCTTCCTGCAATTCTGCCTTGCTTTCAAATCCTCTTCGTTGCCTTCCCTCAATATATCTGTGGATGAGAGTTATCATTTATAACTCTGCGGGTTTGTGAATTGCAGTGTCCCTGAGCTCCATTTTTCAACTCGCTTTTTTGGGAGCTGGCCGCAAAAGCGCGGGATTGCCTCAGGGCCTATTCTGGTTCCTGGGGGCAGGCTGAGCCTGTGGTTAATTCTTCTTCCTGATGGGAAAATAGAGTGACCTGGGCCTGTCCCAACACCTAGATCTAGTCTCTCATTGGTTGCCCCTCTTCCCGTTCATCCTCAGGACAAATTGCAACCTGTAGGGAACAGGAGCTTAAAGGTGCTGATTCTCCAAGTAGGGAGATTGCTAGTAAAGTAGCTGGAAAGGCGAACCCGAGCACAAGGAGATGAGAAATTGGGTGCGTTTTAGAAACCTTTCAAAATCACACGGTGTACCATCTTCTGGGTTTCTCATGCATGTTTTCGATGTAGGACGATGCCCTTGAACCTGGAGATTTGGGACCCATGGGATGGGTACCACACACTATTACTTTAAAGGGTCTGCGTTTGCTCACCCAACCTCACCCAACCTCGAAGCCCCAAGAGTGTCCACCCTTCTGTCTCATCCAGCTGTGGGTCTAGATATGGTCAATCCAGGTTGCATCTCAGCCTCTGAACGAATTTTGTAAGAATTTCTCTCTCTTTCACTGTCTTTGTTTTACGGGTTTTTAAAAGTAATTTATTTTTATAATGGGGTTTAGCTGCTTTTCACGGCTGTGTTTATGCGGCTTTACACCCACTTGACTCACTTCCAGACAGATATCAATACATAGGTTTTAAGATTCTTACTAGTCACATATATTCTTGTGCGGTGAATAGGGGGTGTTGAGTCCAGTTCACTGAGCAAGGAGTAGGTCTTGTCTATTACATATTGGGTGTATGGAACGGTATCTGAGCGAATTTGAACCCCTTGTTTTATGCATCACCCCACCTCACCTTTCCCGTTAAGCAGCCATAGTGTGTTTTCTAAACGTGTGACTCTGTTCTGTTTTGTAATTCAG
This sequence comes from Eschrichtius robustus, assembly GCF_028021215.1. Lineage (NCBI taxonomy): Eukaryota > Metazoa > Chordata > Mammalia > Artiodactyla > Eschrichtiidae > Eschrichtius > Eschrichtius robustus. The sequence goes on from NW_027175427.1 coordinate 826,870, forward strand.
TTCAGGTGTAGCGGTTTTTACATTCCCTCTATAAGTGATAGCTTATGATAAGTGTCTTTTTCTGTGTCACTTATTTCACTTAGAATCGTCATACCTAAATCCACTCATCTTGCTTCTACTACCCTTATGACATTGATTTCATGTCTGAGTGATATTCCATTGTACATAAGGACCACAACTTCTTTATCCATTTTTCTCTTTCCTGGGATATTTAAGGTGTCATGAAGTGGAGGTTCTTGTCAACATAGCAGCCCTAAACATTGGGGTGCCTGTGTCTTGCTGATTTTTAGTTTTCCCAATTTATACGCCCATGAGTGGACGTGCCCTATGCTCCCTAAGCTGTGTTTTTTCGATGTTTCAGGACACACCGTACACTTCTCCAGAGTGGCTTTTGGCAATTTACATCCCGCCCATCAGCGTAGCAAGGCTGCCATTTCTCCATGGCCTGTACTGCATTTCTGGTTTTGACACTTTTTGCAGCATGGCCCTTTTCACCGATGGGAAGCGAGACTTCTTTGTAGCGCTGATTTGCCTTTCCAGGTTGCTTGGTTGGCCAAAAAGGGCGTATGCGTTTTTTCCTGAATATATTCAGGAAAAAACGCATACGCCCTTTTTGGCCAAGGGCATCATTGTCGACGTTTTGCCGCTTTTCATGTGCTTTAAAGGCGATTCGAATCTACCTCCTGAAATCTCTTTCCTGCAATTCTGCCTTGCTTTCAAATCCTCTTCGTTGCCTTTCCTCAATATATCTGTGGATGAGAGTTATCATTTATAACTCTGCGTGTTTGTGAATTGCAGTGTCCCTGAGCTCCATTTTTCAACTCGCTTTTTTGGGAGCTGGCCGCAAAAGCGCGGGATTGCCTCAGGCCCTATTCTGGTTCCTGGAGGCAGGCAGAGCCTGTGGTTAATTCTTCTTCCTGATGGGAAAATAGAGTGACCTGGGCCTGTCCCAACACCTAGATCTAGTCTCTCATTGGTTGCCCCTCTTCCCGTTCATCCTCAGGACAAATTGCAACCTGTAGGGAACAGGAGCTTAAAGGTGCTGATTCTCCAAGTAGGGAGATTGCTAGTAAAGTAGCTGGAAAGGCGAACCCGAGCACAAGGTGATGAGAAATTGGGTGCGTTTTAGAAACCTGTCAAAATCACACGGTGTACCATCTTCTGGGTTTCTCATGCATGTTTTCGATGTAGGAAGATGCCCTTGAACCTGGAGATTTGGGACCCATGGGATGGGTACCACACAGTATTACTTTAAAGGGTCTGCGTTTGCTCACCCAACCTCACCCAACCTCTAAGCCCCAAGAGTGTCCACCCTTATGTCTCATCCAGCTGTGGGTCTAGATATGGTCAGTCCAGGTTGCATCACAGCCTCTGAACGAATTTTGTAAGAATTTCTCTCTCTTTCACTGTCTTTGTTTTACGGGTTTTTAAAAGTAATTTATTTTTATAATGGGGTTTAGCTGCTTTTCACGGCTGTGTTTATGCAGCTTTACACCCACTTGACACACTTCCAGAGAGATATCAATACATAGGTTTTAAGATTCTTACTAGTCACATATATTCTTGTGCGGTGAATAGGGGGTGTTGAGTCCAGTTCACTGAGCAAGGAGTAGGTCTTGTCTATTACATATTGGGTGTATGGAACGGTATCTGAGCGAATTTGAAACCCTTGTTTTATGCATCACCCCACCTCACCTTTCCCGTTAAGCAGCCATAGTGTGTTTTCTAAACGTGTGACTCTGTTCTGTTTTGTAATTCAGTTCAGGTGTAGCGGTTTTTACATTCCCTCTATAAGTGATAGCTTATGATAAGTGTCTTTTTCTGTGTCACTTATTTCACTTAGAATCGTCATACCTAAATCCACTCATCTTGCTTCTACTAGCCTTATGACATTGATTTCATGTCTGAGTGATATTCCTTTGTACATAAGGACCACAACTTCTTTATCCATTTTTCTCTTTCCTGGGATATTTAAGGTGTCATGAAGTGGAGGTTCTTGTCAACATAGCAGCCCTAAACATTGGGGTGCCTGTGTCTCGCTGATTTTTAGTTTTCCCAAATTATACGCCCATGAGTGGACGTGCCCTATGCTCCCTAAGCTGTGTTTTTTCGATGTTTCAGGACACACCGTACACTTCTCCAGAGTGGCTGTTGGCAATTTACATCCCGCCCATCAGCGTAGCAAGGCTGCCATTTCTCCATGGCCTGTCCTGCATTTCTGGTTTTGACACTTTTTGCAGCATGGCCCTTTTGACCGATGGGAAGCAAGACCTCTTTGTAGCGCTGATTTGCCTTTCCAGGTTGCTTGGTTGGCCAAAAAGGGCGTATGCGTTTTTTCCTGAATATAATCAGGAAAAAACACATACGCCCTTTTTGGCCAAGGGCATCATTGTCGATGTTTTGCCGCTTTTCATGTGCTTTAAAGGCGATTCGAATCTACCTCCTGAAACCTGTTTCCTGCAATTCTGCCTTGCTTTCAAATCCTCTTCGTTGCCTTCCCTCAATATATCTGTGGATGAGAGTTATCACTTATAACTCTGCGGGTTTGTGAATTGCAGTGTCCCTGAGCTCCATTTTTCAACTCGCTTTTTTGGGAGCTGGCCGCAAAAGCGCGGGATTGCCTCAGGCCCTATTCTGGTTCCTGGCGGCAGGCTGAGCCTGTGGTTAATTCTTCTTCCTGATGGGAAAATAGAGTGACCTGGGCCTGTCCCAACACCTAGATCTAGTCTCTCATTGGTTGCCCCTCTTCCCGTTCATCCTCAGGACAAATTGCAACCTGTAGGGAACAGGAGCTTAAAGGTGCTGATTCTCCAATTAGGGAGATTGCTAGTAAAGTAGCTGGAAAGGCGAACCCGAGCACAAGGAGATGAGAAATTGGGTGCGTTTTAGAAACCTTTCAAAATCACACGGTGTACCATCTTCTGGGTTTCTCATGCATGTTTTCGATGTAGGAAGATGCCCTTGAACCTGGAGATTTGGGACCCATGGGATGGGTACCACACAGTATTACTTTAAAGGGTCTGCGTTTGCTCACCCAACCTCACCCAACCTCTAAGCCCCAAGAGTGTCCACCCTTATGTCTCATCCAGCTGTGGGTCTAGATATGGTCAATCCAGGTTGCATCACAGCCTCTGAACGAATTTTGTAAGAATTTCTCTCTCTTTCACTGTCTTTGTTTTACGGGTTTTTAAAAGTAATTTATTTTTATAATGGGGTTTAGCTGCTTTTCACGGCTGTGTTTATGCGGCTTTACACCCACTTGACTCACTTCCAGACAGATATCAATACATAGGTTTTAATATTCTTACTAGTCACATATATTCTTGTGCGGTGAATAGGGGGTGTTGAGTCCAGTTCACTGAGCAAGGAGTAGGTCTTGTCTATTACATATTGGGTGTATGGAACGGTATCTGAGCGAATTTGAAACCCTTGTTTTATGCATCACCCCACCTCACCTTTCCCGTTAAGCAGCCATAGTGTGTTTTCTAAACGTGTGACTCTGTTCTGTTTTGTAATTCAGTTCAGGTGTAGCGGTTTTACATTCCCTCTATAAGTGATAGCTTATGATAAGTGTCTTTTTCTGTGTCACTTATTTCACTTAGAATCGTCATACCTAAATCCACTCATTTTGCTTCTACTAGCCTTATGACATTGATTTCATGTCTGAGTGATATTCCGTTGTACATAAGGACCACAAGTTCTTTATCCATTTTTCTCTTTCCTGGGATATTTAAGGTGTCATGAAGTGGAGGTTCTTGTCAACATAGCAGCCCTAAACATTGGGGTGCCTGTGTCTTGCTGATTTTTAGTTTTCCCAATTTATACGCCCATGAGTGGACGTGCCCTATGCTCCCTAAGCTGTGTTTTTTCGATGTTTCAGGACACACCGTACACTTCTCCAGAGTGGCTGTTGGCAATTTACATCCCGCCCATCAGCGTAGCAAGGCTGCCATTTCTCCATGGCCTGTACTGCATTTCTGGTTTTGACACTTTTTGCAGCATGGCCCTTTTGACCGATGGGAAGCGAGACGTCTTTGTAGCGCTGATTTGCCTTTCCAGGTTGCTTGGTTGGCCAAAAAGGGCGTATGCGTTTTTTCCTGAATATATTCAGGAAAAAACGCATACGCCCTTTTTGGCCAAGGGCATCATTGTCGACGTTTTACCGCTTTTCATGTGCTTTAAAGGCGATTCGAATCTACCTCCTGAAATCTCTTTCCTGCAATTCTGCCTTGCTTTCAAATCCTCTTCGTTGCCTTCCCTCAATATATCTGTGGATGAGAGTTATCATTTATAACTCTGCGGGTTTGTGAATTGCAGTGTCCCTGAGCTCCATTTTTCAACTCGCTTTTTTGGGAGCTGGCCACAAAAGCGCGAGATTGCCTCAGGCCCTATTCTGGTTCCTGGAGGCAGGCTGAGCCTGTGGTTAATTCTTCTTCCTGATGGGAAAATAGAGTGACCTGTGCCTGTCCCAACACCTAGATCTAGTCTCTCATTGGTTGCCCCTCTTCCCGTTCATCTTCAGGACAAATTGCAACCTGTAGGGAACAGGAGCTTAAAGGTGCTGATTCTCCAAGTAGAGAGATTGCTAGTAAAGTAGCTGGAAAGGCGAACCCTAGCACAAGGAGATGAGAAATGGGGTGCGTTTTAGAAACCTTTCAAAATCACACGGTGTACCATCTTCTGGGTTTCTCATGCATGTTTTCGATGTAGGAAGATGCCCTTGAACCTGGAGATTTGGGACCCATGGGATGGGTACCACGCAGTATTACTTTAAAGGGTCTGAGTTTGCTCACCCAACCTCACCCAACCTCTCAGCCCCAAGAGTGTCCACCCTTATGTCTCATCCAGGTGTGGGTCTAGATATGGTCAATCCAGGTTGCATCACAGCCCCTGAACGAATTTTGTAAGAATTTCTCTCTCTTTCACTGTCTTTGTTTTACGGGTTTTTAAAAGTAATTTATTTTTATAATGGGGTTTAGCTGCTTTTCACGGCTGTGTTTATGCGGCTTTACACCCACTTGACTCACTTCCAGACAGATATCAATACATAGGTTTTAAGATTCTTACTAGTCACATATATTCTTGTGCGGTGAATAGGGGGTGTTGAGTCCAGTTCACTGAGCAAGGAGTAGGTCTTGTCTATTACATATTGGGTGTATGGAACGGTATCTGAGCAAATTTGAAGCCCTTGTTTTATGCATCACCCCACCTCACCTTTCCCGTTAAGCAGCCATAGTGGGTTTTCTAAACGTGTGACTCTGTTCTGTTTTGTAATTCAGATCAGGTGTAGCGGTTTTTACATTCCCTCTATAAGTGATAGCTTATGATAAGTGTCTTTTTCTGTGTCACTTATTTCACTTAGAATCGTCATACCTAAATCCACTCATCTTGCTTCTACTAGCCTTATGACATTGATTTCATGTCTGAGGGATATTCCTTTGTACATAAGGACCACAACTTCTTTATCCATTTTTCTCTTTCCTGGGATATTTAAGGTGTCATGAAGTGGAGGTTCTTGTCAACATAGCAGCCCTAAACATTGGGGTGCCTGTGTCTTGCTGATTTTTAGTTTTCCCAATTTATACGCCCATGAGTGGACGTGCCCTATGCTCCCTAAGCTGTGTTTTTTCGATGTTTCAGGACACACCGTACACTTCTCCAGAGTGGCTTTTGGCAATGTACATCCCGCCCATCAGCGTAGCAAGGCTGCCATTTCTCCATGGCCTGTACTGCATTTCTGGTTTTGACATTTTTGCAGCATGGCCCTTTTGACCAATGGGAAGCGAGACTTCTTTGTAGCGCTGATTTGCCTTTCCAGGTTGCTTGGTTGGCCAAAAAGGGCGTATGCGTTTTTTCCTGAATATATTCAGGAAAAAACGCATACGCCCTTTTTGGCCAAGGGCATCATTGTCGACATTTTGCCGCTTTTCATGTGCTTTAAAGGCGATTCGAATCTATCTCCTGAAATCTCTTTCCTGCAATTCTGCCTTGCTTTCAAATCCTCTTCGTTGCCTTCCCTCAATATATCTGTGGATGAGAGTTATCATTTATAACTCTGCGGGTTTGTGAATTGCAGTGTCCCTGAGCTCCATTTTTCAACTCGCTTTTTTGGGAGCTGGCTGCAAAAGCGCGGGATTGCCTCAGGCCCTATTGTGCTTCTGGGCGGCAGGCTGAGCCTGTGGTTAATTCTTCTTCCTGATGGCAAATTAGAGTGACCTGTGCCTGTCCCAACACCTAGATCTAGTCTCTCATTGGTTGCCCCTCTTCCCGTTCATCCTCAGGACAAATTGCAACCTGTACGGAACAGGAGGTTAAAGGTGCTGATTCTCCAAGTAGGGAGATTGCTAGTAAAGTAGCTGGAATGGCGAACCCGAGCACAAGGAGATGAGAAATGAGGTGCGTTTTAGAAACCTTTCAAAATCACACGGTGTACCATCTTCTGAGTTTCTCATGCATGTTTTCGATGTAGGAAGATGCCCTTGAACCTGGAGACTTGTGACCCATGGGATGGGTACCACGCGGTATTATTTAAAGGGTCTGCGTTTGCTCACCCAACCTAACCCAACCTTTCAGCCCCAAGAGTGTCCACCCTTATGTCTTATCCAGTTGTGCGTGTAGATATGGTCAATCCAGGTTGCATCACAGCCTCTGAACGAATTTTGTAAGAATTTCTCTCTCTTTCACTGTCTTTGTTTTACGGGTTTTTAAAAGTAATTTATTTTTATAATGGGGTTTAGCTGCTTTTCACGGCTGTGTTTATGCGGCTTTACACCCACTTGACTCACGTCCAGACATATATCAATACATAGGTTTTAAGATTCTTACTAGTCACATATATTCTTGTGCGGTGAATAGGGGGTGTTGAGTCCAGTTCACTGAGCAAGGAGTAGGTCTTGTCTATTACATATTGGGTGTATGGAACGGTATCTGAGCGAATTTGAAACCCTTGTTTTATGCATCACCCCACCTCACCTTTCCCGTTAAGCAGCCATAGTGTGTTTTCTAAACGTGTGACTCTGTTCTGTTTTGTAATTCAGTTCAGGTGTAGCGGTTTTTACATTCCCTCTATAAGTGATAGCTTATGATAAGTGTCTTTTTCTGTGTGACTTATTTCACTTAGAATCGTCGTACCTAACTCCACTCATCTTGCTTCTACTAGCCTTATGACATTGATTTCATGTCTGAGTGATATTCCATTGTACATAAGGACCACGACTTCTTTATCCATTTTTCTCTTTCCTGGGATATTTAAGTTGTCATGAAGTGGAGGTTCTTGTCAACAGAGCAGCCCTAAACTTTGGGGTGCCTGTGTCTTGCTGATTTTTCTTTTTCCCAATTTATACGCCCATGAGTGGACGTGCCCTATGCTCCTAGAGCTGTGTTTTTTCGATGTTTCAGGACACACCGTACACTTCTCCAGAGTGGCTGCTGGCAATTAACATCCCGCCCATCAGCGTAGCAAGGCTGCCATTTCTCCATGGCCTGTCCTGCATTTCTGGTTTTGACACTTTTTGCAGCATGGCCCTTTTGACCGATGGGAAGCGAGACTTCTTTGTAGCGCTGATTTGCCTTTCCAGGTTGCTTGGTTGGCCAAAAAGGGCGTATGCGTTTTTTCCTGAATATATTCAGGAAAAAACGCATACGCCCTTTTTGGCCAAGGGCATCATTGTCGACGTTTTGCCTCTTTTCATGTGCTTTAAAGGTGATTCGAATCTACCTCCTGAAACCTGTTTCCTGCAATTCTGCCTTGCTTTAAAATCCTCTTCGTTGCCTTCCCTCAATATATTTGTGGACGAGAGTTATCAATTATAACTCAGCAGGTTTGTGAATGGCAGTGCCCCTGAGCTCCATTTTTCAACTGTCTTGTTTGGGAGCTGGTCGCAAAAGCACGGGATTGCCTCAGGCCCTATTCTGGTTCGCGGTGGCAGGCTGAGCCTGTGGTTAATTCTTCTTCCTGATGGGAAAATAGAGTGACCTGTGCCTGTCCCAACACCTAGATCTAGTCTCTCATTGGTTGCCCCTCTTCCCGTTCATCCTCAGGACAAATTGCAACCAGTACGGAACAGGAGGTTAAAGGTGCTGATTCTCCAAGTAGGGAGATTGCTTGTAAAGTAGCTGGAATGGCGAACCCGAGCACAAGGAGGTGAGAAATGAGGTGCGTTTTAGAAACCTTTCAAAATCACACGGTGTACCTTCTTCTGGGTTCCTCATGCAAGATTTCAATGTAGGAAGATGCCCTTGAACCTGGAGATTTGGGACCCATGGGATGGGTACTATGCTGTATTACTTTAAAGGGTCTGCGTTTTCTCACCCAACCTCACCCAACCTCTCAGCCCCAAGAGTGTCCACCCTTATGTCTCATCCAGCTGTGGGTCTAGATATGGTCAATCCAGGTTGCATCACAGCCCCTGAACGAATTTTGTAAGAATTTGTCTCTCTTTCACTGTCTTTGTTTTACGGGTTTTTAAAAGTAATTTATTTTTATAATGGGGTTTAGCTGCTTTTCACGGCTGTGTTTATGCGGATTTACACCCACTTGACTCACTTCCTTACAGATATCAATACATAGGATTTAAGATTGTTACTAGTCACATATATTCTTGTGCGGTGAATAGGGGGTGTTGAGTCCAGTTCACTGAGAAAGGAGTAGTTCTTGTCTATTACATATTGGGTGTATGGAACGGTATCTGAGCAAATTTGAACCCCTTGTTTTATGCATCACCCCACCTCACCTTTCCCGTTAAGCAGCCATAGTGTGTTTTCTAAACGTGTGATTCTGTTCTGTTCTGTAATTCAGTTCAAGTGTAGCGGTTTTTACATTCCCTCTATAAGTGATAGCTTATGATAAGTGTCTTTTTCTGTGTGACTTATTTCACTTAGAATCGTCGTACCTAAGTCCACTCATCTTGCTTCTACTAGCCTTATGACATTGATTTCATGTCTGAGTGATATTGCATTGTACATAAGGACCACAACTTCTTTATCCATTTTTCTCTTTCCTGGGATATTTAAGGTGTCATGAAGTGGAGGTTCTTGTCAACAGAGCAGCCCTAAACTTTGGGGTGCCTGTGTCTTGCTGATTTTTAGTTTTCCCAATTTATACGCCCATGAGTGGACGTGCCCTATGCTCCCTAAGCTGTGTTTTTTCGATGTTTCAGGACACACCGTACAGTTCTCCAGAGTGGCTGTTGGCAATTTACATCCCGCTCATCAGCGTAGCAAGGCTGCCATTTCTCCATTGCCTGTCCTGCATTTCTGGTTTTGACACTTTTTGCAGCATGGCCCTTTTGACCGATGGGAAGCGAGACTTCTTTGTAGCGCTGATTTGCCTTTCCAGGTTGCTTGGTTGGCCAAAGAGGGCGTATGCGTTTTTTCCTGAATATATTCAGGAAAAAACGCATACGCCCTTTTTGGCCAAGGGCATCATTGTCGACGTTTTGCCGCTTTTCATGTGCTTTACAGGCGATTCGTATCTACCTCCTGAAATCTGTTTCCTGCAATTCTTCCTTGCTTTCAATTCCTCTTCGTTGCCTTCCCTCAATATACCTGTGGATGAGAGTTATCATTTATAACTCTGCGGGTTTGTGAATTGCAGTGTCCCTGAGCTCCATTTTTCAACTCGCTTTTTTGGGAGCTGGCCGCAAAAGCGCGGGATTACCTCAGGCCCTATTGTGCTTCTGGGCGGCAGGCTGAGCCTGTGATTAATTCTTCTTCCCGATGGGAAAATAGAGTGACCTGTGCCTGTCCCAACACCTAGATCAAGTCTCTCATTGGTTGCCCCTCTTCTCGTTCATCCTCAGGACAAATTGCAACCTGTAGGGAACAGGAGGTTAAAGGTGCTGATCCTCCAAGTAAGGAGATTGCTAGTAAAATAGCTGGAAAGGCGAACCCGAGCACAAGGAGATGATAAATGGGGTGTGTTTTAGAAACCTTTCAAAATCACGCGGTGTACCATCTTCTGAGTTTCTCATGCATGTTTTCGATGTAGGAAGATGCCCTTGAACATGGAGATTTGGGACCCATGGGATGGGTACCACGCAGTATTACTTCAAAGGGTCTGCGTTTGCTCACCCAACCTCACCCAACCTCTCAGCCCCAAGAGTGTCCACCCTTATGTCTCATCCAGCTGTGGGTCTAGATATGGTCAATCCAGGTTGCATCACAGCCCCTGAACGAATTTTGTAAGAATTTGTCTCTCTTTCACTGTCTTTGTTTTACGGGTTTTTAAAAGTAATTTATTTTTATAATGGGGTTTAGCTGCTTTTCACGGCTGTGTTTATGCGGATTTACACCCACTTGACTCACTTCCTTACAGATATCAATACATAGGTTTTAAGATTGTTACTAGTCACATATATTCTTGTGCGGTGAATAGGGGGTGTTGAGTCCAGTTCACTGAGCAAGGAGTAGGTCTTGTCTATTACATATTGGGTGTATGGAACGGTATCTGAGCGAATTTGAAACCCTTGTTTTATGCATCACCCCACCTCACCTTTCCCGTTAAGCAGCCATAGTGTGTTTTCTAAACGTGTGATTCTGTTCTGTTCTGTAATTCAGTTCAATTGTAGCAGGTTTTTACATTCCCTCTATAAGTGATAGCTTATGATAAGTGTCTTTTTCTGTGTGACTTATTTCACTTAGAATCGTCGTACCTAAGTCCACTCATCTTGCTTCTACTAGCCTTATGACATTGATTTCATGTCTGAGTGATATTGCATTGTACATAAGGACCAAAACTTCTTTATCCATTTTTCTCTTTCCTGGGATATTTAAGGTGTCATGAAGTGGAGGTTCTTGTCAACAGAGCAGCCCTAAACTTTGGGGTGCCTGTGTCTTGCTGATTTTTAGTTTTCCCAATTTATACGCCCATGAGTGGACGTGCCCTATGCTCCCTAAGCTGTGTTTTTTCGATGTTTCAGGACACACCGTACACTTCTCCAGAGTGGCTGTTGGCAATTTACATCCCGCTCATCAGCGTAGCAAGGCTGCCATTTCTCCATGGCCTGTCCTGCATTTCTGGTTTTGACACTTTTTGCAGCATGGCCCTTTTGGCCGATGGGAAGCGAGACTTCTTTGTAGCGCTGATTTGCCTTTTCAGGTTGCTTGGTAGGCCAAAAAGGGCGTATGCGTTTTTTCCTGAATATATTCAGGAAAAAACGCATACGCCCTTTTTGGCCAAAGGCATCATTGTCGACGTTTTGCCGCTTTTCATGTGCTTTAAAGGCGATTCGAATCTACCTCCTGAAATCTGTTTTCTGCAATTCTGCCTTGCTTTCAAATCCTCTTCGTTGCCTTCCCTAAATATATCTGTGGATGAGAGTTATCATTTATAACTCTGCGGGTTTGTGAATTGCAGTGTCCCTGAGCTCCATTTTTCAACTCGCTTTTTTGGGAGCTGGCCGCAAAAGCACGGGATTGCCTCAGGCCCTATTGTGCTTCTGGGCGGCAGGCTGAGCCTGTGGTTAATTCTTCTTCCTGATGGGAAAATAGAGTGACCTGGGCCTGTCCCAACACCTAGATCTAGTCTCTCATTGGTTGCCCCTCTTCCCGTTCATCCTCAGGACAAATTGCAACCTGTACAGAAGAGGAGGTTAAAGGTGCTGATTCTCCAAGTAGGGAGATTGCTAGTAAAGTAGCTGGAATGGCGAACCCGAGCACAAGGAAATGAGAAATGAGGTGCGTTTAGAAACCTTTCAAAATCACACGGTGTACCATCTTCTGAGTTTCTCATGCATGTTTTCGATGTAGGAAGATGCCCTTGAACCTGGAGACTTGGGACCCATGGGATGGGTACCACGCAGTATTAATTTAAAGGGTCTGCGTTTGCTCACCCAACCTAACCCAACCTTTCAGCCCGAGGAGTGTCCACCCTTATGTCTCATCCAGCTGTGCGTGTAGATATGGTCAATCCAGGTTGCATCACAGCCTCTGAACGAATTTTGTAAGAATTTCTCTCTCTTTCACTGTCTTTGTTTTACGGGTTTTTAAAAGTAATTTATTTTTATAATGGGGTTTAGCTGCTTTTCACGGCTGTGTTTATGCGGCTTTACACCCACTTGACTCACTTCCAGACATATATCAATACATAGGTTTTAAGATTCTTACTAGTCACCTATATTCTTGTGCGGTGAATAGGGGGTGTTGAGTCCAGTTCACTGAGCAAGGAGTAGGTCTTGTCTATTACTTATTGGGTGTATGGAACGGTATCTGAGCGAATTTGAACCCCTTGTTTTATGCATCACCCCACCTCACCTTTCCCGTTAAGCAGCCATAGTGTGTTTTCTAAACGTGTGACTCTGTTCTGTTTTGTAATTCAGTTCAAGTGTAGCGGTTTTTACATTCCCTCTATAAGTGATAGCTTATGATAAGTGTCTTTTTCTGTGTGACTTATTTCACTTAGAATCGTCGTACCTAACTCCACTCATCTTGCTTCTACTAGCCTTATGACATTGATTTCATGTCTGAGTGATATTCCATTGTACATAAGGACCACGACTTCTTTATCCATTTTTCTCTTTCCTGGGATATTTAAGTTGTCATGAAGTGGAGGTTCTTGTCAACAGAGCAGCCCTAAACTTTGGGGTGCCTGTGTCTTGCTGATTTTTCTTTTTCCCAATTTATACGCCCATGAGTGGACGTGCCCTATGCTCCCTAAGCTGTGTTTTTTCGATGTTTCAGGACACACCGTACACTTCTCCAGAGTGGCTGTTGGCAATTTACATCCCGCCCATCAGCGTAGCAAGGCTGCCATTTCTCCATGGCCTGTCCTGCATTTCTGGTTTTGACACTTTTTGCAGCATGGCCCTTTTGACCGATGGGAAGCGAGACTTCTTTGTAGCGCTGATTTGCCTTTCCAGGTTGCTTGGTTGGCCAAAAAGGGCGTATGCGTTTTTTCCTGAATATATTCAGGAAAAAACGCATACGCCCTTTTTGGCCAAGGGCATCATTGTCGACGTTTTGCCGCTTTTCATGTGCCTTAAAGGCGATTCAAATCTACCTCCTGAAATCTGTTTCCTGCAATTCTGCCTTGCTTTCAAATCCTCTTCGTTGCCTTCCCTCAATATATCTGTGGATGAGAGTTATCACTTATAACTCTGCGGGTTTGTGAATTGCTGTGTCCCTGAGCTCCATTTTTCAACTGTCTTTTTTGAGAGCTGGCCGCAAAAGCACGGGATTGCCTCAGGCCCTATTCTGGTTCCTGGCAGCAGGCTGAGCCTGTGGTTAATTCTTCTTCCTGATGGGAAAATAGAGTGACCTGTGCCTGTCCCAACACCTAGATGTAGTCTCTCATTGGTTGCCCCTCTTCCCGTTCATCCTCAGGACAAATTGCAACCTGTACAGAACAGGAGGTTAAAGGTGCTGATCCTCCAAGTAGGGAGATTGCTAGTAAAGTAGCTGGAATGGCGAACCCGAGCACAAGGAGATGAGAAATGAGGTGCGTTTTAGAAACCTTTCAAAATCACACGGTGTACCTTCTTCTGGGTTCCTCATGCAAGATTTCGATGTAGGAAGATGCCCTTGAACCTGGAGATTTGGGACCCATGGGATGGGTACCACGCAGTATTACTTTAAAGGGTCTGCGTTTGCTCACCCAACCTCACCCAACCTCTCAGCCCCAAGAGTGTCCACCCTTATGTCTCATCCAGCTGTGGGTCTAGATATGGTCAATCCAGGTTGCATCACAGCCCCTGAACGAATTTTGTAAGAATTTGTCTCTCTTTCACTGTCTTTGTTTTACGGGTTTTTAAAAGTAATTTATTTTTATAATGGGGTTTAGCTGCTTTTCACGGCTGTGTTTATGCGGATTTACACCCACTTGACTCACTTCCAGACAGATATCAATACATAGGTTTTAAGATTGTTACTAGTCACATATATTCTTGTGCGGTGAATAGGGGGTGTTGAGTCCACTTCACTGAGCAAGGAGTAGGTCTTGTCTATTACATATTGGGTGTATGGAACGGTATCTGAGCGAATTTGAACCCCTTGTTTTATGCATCACCCCACCTCACCTTTCCCGTTAAGCAGCCATAGTGTGTTTTCTAAACGTGTGATTCTGTTCTGTTCTGTAATTCAGTTCAAGTGTAGCAGTTTTTACATTCCCTCTATAAGTGATAGCTTATGATAAGTGTCTTTTTCTGTGTGACTTATTTCACTTAGAATCGTCGTACCTAAGTCCACTCATCTTGCTTCTACTAGCCTTATGACATTGATTTCATGTCTGAGTGATATTGCATTGTACATAAGGACCACAACTTCTTTATCCATTTTTCTCTTTCCTGGGATATTTAAGGTGTCATGAAGTGGAGGTTCTTGTCAACAGAGCAGCCCTAAACTTTGGGGTGCCTGTGTCTTGCTGATTTTTAGTTTTCCCAATTTATACGCCCATGAGTGGACGTGCCCTATGCTCCCTAAGCTGTGTTTTTTCGATGTTTCAGGACACACCGTACACTTCTCCAGAGTGGCTGTTGGCAATTTACATCCCGCTCATCAGCGTAGCAAGGCTGCCATTTCTCCATTGCCTGTCCTGCATTTCTGGTTTTGACACTTTTTGCAGCATGGCCCTTTTGACCGATGGGAAGCGAGACTTCTTTGTAGCGCTGATTTGCCTTTCCAGGTTGCTTGGTTGGCCAAAAAGGGCGTATGCGTTTTTTCCTGAATATATTCAGGAAAAAACGCATACGCCCTTTTTGGCCAAGGGCATCATTGTCGACGTTTTGCCGCTTTTCATGTGCTTTACAGGCGATTCGTATCTACCTCCTGAAATCTGTTTCCTGCAATTCTTCCTTGCTTTCAATTCCTCTTCGTTGCCTTCCCTCAATATACCTGTGGATGAGAGTTATCATTTATAACTCTGCGGGTTTGTGAATTGCAGTGTCCCTGAGCTCCATTTTTCAACTCGCTTTTTTGGGAGCTGGCCGCAAAAGCGCGGGATTACCTCAGGCCCTATTGTGCTTCTGGGCGGCAGGCTGAGCCTGTGATTAAATCTTCTTCCCGATGGGAAAATAGAGTGACCTGTGCCTGTCCCAACACCTAGATCTAGTCTCTCATTGGTTGCCCCTCTTCTCGTTCATCCTCAGGACAAATTGCAACCTGTAGGGAACAGGAGGTTAAAGGTGCTGATCCTCCAAGTAAGGAGATTGCTAGTAAAATAGCTGGAAAGGCGAACCCGAGCACAAGGAGATGAGAAATGGGGTGTGTTTTAGAAACCTTTCAAAATCACGCGGTGTACCATCTTCTGAGTTTCTCATGCATGTTTTCGATGTAGGAAGATGCCCTTGAACCTGGAGATTTGGGACCCATGGGATGGGTACCACGCAGTATTACTTCAAAGGGTCTGCGTTTGCTCACCCAACCTCACCCAACCTCTCAGCCCCAAGAGTGTCCACCCTTATGTCTCATCCAGCTGTGGGTCTAGATATGGTCAATCCAGGTTGCATCACAGCCCCTGAACGAATTTTGTAAGAATTTGTCTCTCTTTCACTGTCTTTGTTTTACGGGTTTTTAAAAGTAATTTATTTTTATAATGGGGTTTAGCTGCTTTTCACGGCTGTGTTTATGCGGATTTACACCCACTTGACTCACTTCCAGACAGATATCAATACATAGGTTTTAAGATTGTTACTAGTCACATATATTCTTGTGCGGTGAATAGGGGGTGTTGAGTCCAGTTCACTGAGCAAGGAGTAGGTCTTGTCTATTACATATTGGGTGTATGGAACGGTATCTGAGCGAATTTGAACCCCTTGTTTTATGCATCACCCCACCTCACCTTTCCCGTTAAGCAGCCATAGTGTGTTTTCTAAACGTGTGATTCTGTTCTGTTCTGTAATTCAGTTCAAGTGTAGCAGGTTTTTACATTCCCTCTATAAGTGATAGCTTATGATAAGTGTCTTTTTCTGTGTGACTTATTTCACTTAGAATCGTCGTACCTAAGTCCACTCATCTTGCTTCTACTAGCCTTATGACATTGATTTCATGTCTGAGTGATATTGCATTGTACATAAGGACCACAACTTCTTTATCCATTTTTCTCTTTCCTGGGATATTTAAGGTGTCATGAAGTGGAGGTTCTTGTCAACAGAGCAGCCCTAAACTTTGGGGTGCCTGTGTCTTGCTGATTTTTAGTTTTCCCAATTTATACGCCCATGAGTGGACGTGCCCTATGCTCCCTAAGCTGTGTTTTTTCGATGTTTCAGGACACACCGTACACTTCTCCAGAGTGGCTGTTGGCAATTTACATCCCGCTCATCAGCGTAGCAAGGCTGCCATTTCTCCATTGCCTGTCCTGCATTTCTGGTTTTGACACTTTTTGCAGCATGGCCCTTTTGACCGATGGGAAGCGAGACTTCTTTGTAGCGCTGATTTGCCTTTCCAGGTTGCTTGGTTGGCCAAAAAGGGCGTATGCGTTTTTTCCTGAATATATTCAGGAAAAAACGCATACGCCCTTTTTGGCCAAGGGCATCATTGTCGACGTTTTGCCGCTTTTCATGTGCTTTACAGGCGATTCGTATCTACCTCCTGAAATCTGTTTCCTGCAATTCTTCCTTGCTTTCAATTCCTCTTCGTTGCCTTCCCTCAATATACCTGTGGATGAGAGTTATCATTTATAACTCTGCGGGTTTGTGAATTGCAGTGTCCCTGAGCTCCATTTTTCAACTCGCTTTTTTGGGAGCTGGCCGCAAAAGCGCGGGATTACCTCAGGCCCTATTGTGCTTCTGGGCGGCAGGCTGAGCCTGTGATTAAATCTTCTTCCCGATGGGAAAATAGAGTGACCTGTGCCTGTCCCAACACCTAGATCTAGTCTCTCATTGGTTGCCCCTCTTCTCGTTCATCCTCAGGACAAATTGCAACCTGTAGGGAACAGGAGGTTAAAGGTGCTGATCCTCCAAGTAAGGAGATTGCTAGTAAAATAGCTGGAAAGGCGAACCCGAGCACAAGGAGATGAGAAATGGGGTGTGTTTTAGAAACCTTTCAAAATCACGCGGTGTACCATCTTCTGAGTTTCTCATGCATGTTTTCGATGTAGGAAGATGCCCTTGAACCTGGAGATTTGGGACCCATGGGATGGGTACCACGCAGTATTACTTCAAAGGGTCTGCGTTTGCTCACCCAACCTCACCCAACCTCTCAGCCCCAAGAGTGTCCACCCTTATGTCTCATCCAGCTGTGGGTCTAGATATGGTCAATCCAGGTTGCATCACAGCCCCTGAACGAATTTTGTAAGAATTTGTCTCTCTTTCACTGTCTTTGTTTTACGGGTTTTTAAAAGTAATTTATTTTTATAATGGGGTTTAGCTGCTTTTCACGGCTGTGTTTATGCGGATTTACACCCACTTGACTCACTTCCAGACAGATATCAATACATAGGTTTTAAGATTGTTACTAGTCACCTATATTCTTGTGCGGTGAATAGGGGGTGTTGAGTCCAGTTCACTGAGCAAGGAGTAGGTCTTGTCTATTACATATTGGGTGTATGGAACGGTATCTGAGCGAATTTGAACCCCTTGTTTTATGCATCACCCCACCTCACCTTTCCCGTTAAGCAGCCATAGTGTGTTTTCTAAACGTGTGATTCTGTTCTGTTCTGTAATTCAGTTCAAGTGTAGCAGGTTTTTACATTCCCTCTATAAGTGATAGCTTATGATAAGTGTCTTTTTCTGTGTGACTTATTTCACTTAGAATCGTCGTACCTAAGTCCACTCATCTTGCTTCTACTAGCCTTATGACATTGATTTCATGTCTGAGTGATATTCCATTGTACATAAGGACCGCGACTTCTTTATCCATTTTTCTCTTTCCTGGGATATTTAAGTTGTCATGAAGTGGAGGTTCTTGTCAACAGAGCAGCCCTAAACTTTGGGGTGCCTGTGTCTTGCTGATTTTTCTTTTTCCCAATTTATACGCCCATGAGTGGACGTGCCCTATGCTCCCTAAGCTGTGTTTTTTCGATGTTTCAGGACACACCGTACACTTCTCCAGAGTGGCTGTTGGCAATTTACATCCCGCCCATCAGCGTAGCAAGGCTGCCATTTCTCCATGGCCTGTCCTGCATTTCTGGTTTTGACACTTTTTGCAGCATGGCCCTTTTGGCCGATGGGAAGCGAGACTTCTTTGTAGCGCTGATTTGCCTTTCCAGGTTGCTTGGTTGGCCAAAATGGGCGTATGCGTTTTTTCCTGAATATATTCAGGAAAAAACGCATACGCCCTTTTTGGCCAAGGGCATCATTGTCGACGTTTTGCCGCTTTTCATGTGCCTTAAAGGCGATTCGAATCTACCTCCTGAAATCTGTTTCCTGCAATTCTGCCTTGCTTTCAAATCCTCTTCGTTGCCTTCCCTCAATATATCTGTGGATGAGAGTTATCACTTATAACTCTGCGGGTTTGTGAATTGCAGTGTCCCTGAGCTCCATTTTTCAACTGTCTTTTTTGAGAGCTGGCCGCAAAAGCACGGGATTGCCTCAGGCCCTATTCTGGTTCCTGGCAGCAGGCTGAGCCTGAGGTTAATTCTTCTTCCTGATGGGAAAATAGAGTGACCTGTGCCTGTCCCAACACCTAGATCTAGTCTCTCATTGGTTGCCCCTCTTCCCGTTCATCCTCAGGACAAATTGCAACCTGTACAGAAGAGGAGGTTAAAGGTGCTGATCCTCCAAGTAGGGAGATTGCTAGTAAAGTAGCTGGAATGGCGAACCCGAGCACAAAGAGATGAGAAATGAGGTGCGTTTTAGAAACCTTTCAAAATCACACGGTGTACCTTCTTCTGGGTTCCTCATGCAAGATTTCGATGTAGGAAGATGCCCTTGAACCTGGAGATTTGGGACCCATGGGATGGGTACCATGCAGTATTACTTTAAAGGGTCTGCGTTTGCTCACCCAACCTCACCCAACCTCTCAGCCCCAAGAGTGTCCACCCTTATGTCTCATCCAGCTGTGGGTCTAGATATGGTCAATCCAGGTTGCATCACAGCCCCTGAACGAATTTTGTAAGAATTTGTCTCTCTTTCACTGTCTTTGTTTTACGGGTTTTTAAAAGTAATTTATTTTTATAATGGGGTTTAGCTGCTTTTCACGGCTGTGTTTATGCGGATTTACACCCACTTGACTCACTTCCAGACAGATATCAATACATAGGTGTTAAGATTGTTACTAGTCACATATATTCTTGTGCGGTGAATAGGGGGTGTTGAGTCCACTTCACTGAGCAAGGAGTAGGTCTTGTCTATTACATATTGGGTGTATGGAACGGTATCTGAGCGAATTTGAACCCCTTGTTTTATGCATCACCCCACCTCACCTTTCCCGTTAAGCAGCCATAGTGTGTTTTCTAAACGTGTGATTCTGTTCTGTTCTGTAATTCAGTTCAAGTGTAGCAGGTTTTTACATTCCCTCTATAAGTGATAGCTTATGATAAGTGTCTTTTTCTGTGTGACTTATTTCACTTAGAATCGTCGTACCTAAGTCCACTCATCTTGCTTCTACTAGCCTTATGACATTGATTTCATGTCTGAGTGATATTGCATTGTACATAAGGACCACAACTTCTTTATCCATTTTTCTCTTTCCTGGGATATTTAAGGTGTCATGAAGTGGAGGTTCTTGTCAACAGAGCAGCCCTAAACTTTGGGGTGCCTGTGTCTTGCTGATTTTTAGTTTTCCCAATTTATACGCCCATGAGTGGACGTGCCCTATGCTCCCTAAGCTGTGTTTTTTCGATGTTTCAGGACACACCGTAAACTTCTCCAGAGTGGCTGTTGGCAATTTACATCCCGCCCATCAGCGTAGCAAGGCTGCCATTTCTCCATGGCCTGTCCTGCATTTCTGGTTTTGACACTTTTTGCAGCATGGCCCTTTTGGCCGATGGGAAGCGAGACTTCTTTGTAGCGCTGGTTTGCCTTTCCAGGTTGCTTGGTTGGCCAAAAAGGGCGTATGCGTTTTTTCCTGAATATATTCAGGAAAAAACGCATACGCCCTTTTTGGCCAAGGGCATCATTGTCGACGTTTTGCCGCTTTTCATGTGCCTTAAAGGCGATTCGAATCTACCTCCTGAAATCTGTTTCCTGCAATTCTGCCTTGCTTTCAAATCCTCTTCGTTGCCTTCCCTCAATATATCTGTGGATGAGAGTTATCACTTATAACTCTGCGGGTTTGTGAATTGCAGTGTCCCTGAGCTCCATTTTTCAACTGTCTTTTTTGAGAGCTGGCCGCAAAAGCACGGGATTGCCTCAGGCCCTATTCTGGTTCCTGGCAGCAGGCTGAGCCTGTGGTTAATTCTTCTTCCTGATGGGAAAATAGAGTGACCTGTGCCTGTCCCAACACCTAGATCTAGTCTCTCATTGGTTGCCCCTCTTCCCGTTCATCCTCAGGACAAATTGCAACCTGTACAGAACAGGAGGTTAAAGGTGCTGATCCTCCAAGTAGGGAGATTGCTAGTAAAGTAGCTGGAATGGCGAACCCGAGCACAAGGAGATGAGAAATGAGGTGCGTTTTAGAAACCTTTCAAAATCACACGGTGTACCTTCTTCTGGGTTCCTCATGCAAGATTTCGATGTAGGAAGATGCCCTTGAACCTGGAGATTTGGGACCCATGGGATGGGTACCATGCAGTATTACTTTAAAGGGTCTGCGTTTGCTCACCCAACCTCACCCAACCTCTCAGCCCCAAGAGTGTCCACCCTTATGTCTCATCCAGCTGTGGGTCTAGATATGGTCAATCCAGGTTGCATCACAGCCCCTGAACGAATTTTGTAAGAATTTGTCTCTCTTTCACTGTCTTTGTTTTACGGGTTTTTAAAAGTAATTTATTTTTATAATGGGGTTTAGCTGCTTTTCACGGCTGTGTTTATGCGGATTTACACCCACTTGACTCACTTCCAGACAGATATCAATACATAGGTGTTAAGATTGTTACTAGTCACATATATTCTTGTGCGGTGAATAGGGGGTGTTGAGTCCACTTCACTGAGCAAGGAGTAGGTCTTGTCTATTACATATTGGGTGTATGGAACGGTATCTGAGCGAATTTGAACCCCTTGTTTTATGCATCACCCCACCTCACCTTTCCCGTTAAGCAGCCATAGTGTGTTTTCTAAACGTGTGATTCTGTTCTGTTCTGTAATTCAGTTCAAGTGTAGCAGGTTTTTACATTCCCTCTATAAGTGATAGCTTATGATAAGTGTCTTTTTCTGTGTGACTTATTTCACTTAGAATCGTCGTACCTAAGTCCACTCATCTTGCTTCTACTAGCCTTATGACATTGATTTCATGTCTGAGTGATATTGCATTGTACATAAGGACCACAACTTCTTTATCCATTTTTCTCTTTCCTGGGATATTTAAGGTGTCATGAAGTGGAGGTTCTTGTCAACAGAGCAGCCCTAAACTTTGGGGTGCCTGTGTCTTGCTGATTTTTAGTTTTCCCAATTTATACGCCCATGAGTGGACGTGCCCTATGCTCCCTAAGCTGTGTTTTTTCGATGTTTCAGGACACACCGTACACTTCTCCAGAGTGGCTGTTGGCAATTTACATCCCGCCCATCAGCGTAGCAAGGCTGCCATTTCTCCATGGCCTGTCCTGCATTTCTGGTTTTGACACTTTTTGCAGCATGGCCCTTTTGGCCGATGGGAAGCGAGACTTCTTTGTAGCGCTGGTTTGCCTTTCCAGGTTGCTTGGTTGGCCAAAAAGGGCGTATGCGTTTTTTCCTGAATATATTCAGGAAAAAACGCATACGCCCTTTTTGGCCAAGGGCATCATTGTCGACGTTTTGCCGCTTTTCATGTGCCTTAAAGGCGATTCGAATCTACCTCCTGAAATCTGTTTCCTGCAATTCTGCCTTGCTTTCAAATCCTCTTCGTTGCCTTCCCTCAATATATCTGTGGATGAGAGTTATCACTTATAACTCTGCGGGTTTGTGAATTGCAGTGTCCCTGAGCTCCATTTTTCAACTGTCTTTTTTGAGAGCTGGCCGCAAAAGCACGGGATTGCCTCAGGCCCTATTCTGGTTCCTGGCAGCAGGCTGAGCCTGTGGTTAATTCTTCTTCCTGATGGGAAAATAGAGTGACCTGTGCCTGTCCCAACACCTAGATGTAGTCTCTCATTGGTTGCCCCTCTTCCCGTTCATCCTCAGGACAAATTGCAACCTGTACAGAACAGGAGGTTAAAGGTGCTGATCCTCCAAGTAGGGAGATTTCTAGTAAAGTAGCTGGAATGGCGAACCCGAGCACAAGGAGATGAGAAATGAGGTGCGTTTTAGAAACCTTTCAAAATCACACGGTGTACCTTCTTCTGGGTTCCTCATGCAAGATTTCGATGTAGGAAGATGCCCTTGAACCTGGAGATTTGGGACCCATGGGATGGGTACCATGCAGTATTACTTTAAAGGGTCTGCGTTTGCTCACCCAACCTCACCCAACCTCTCAGCCCCAAGAGTGTCCACCCTTATGTCTCATCCAGCTGTGGGTCTAGATATGGTCAATCCAGGTTGCATCACAGCCCCTGAACGAATTTTGTAAGAATTTGTCTCTCTTTCACTGTCTTTGTTTTACGGGTTTTTAAAAGTAATTTATTTTTATAATGGGGTTTAGCTGCTTTTCACGGCTGTGTTTATGCGGATTTACACCCACTTGACTCACTTCCAGACAGATATCAATACATAGGTGTTAAGATTGTTACTAGTCACATATATTCTTGTGCGGTGAATAGGGGGTGTTGAGTCCACTTCACTGAGCAAGGAGTAGGTCTTGTCTATTACATATTGGGTGTATGAAACGGTATCTGAGCGAATTTGAAACCCTTGTTTTATGCATCACCCCACCTCACCTTTCCCGTTAAGCAGCCATAGTGTGTTTTCTAAACGTGTGATTCTGTTCTGTTCTGTAATTCAGTTCAAGTGTAGCAGGTTTTTACATTCCCTCTATAAGTGATAGCTTATGATAAGTGTCTTTTTCTGTGTGACTTATTTCACTTAGAATCGTCGTACCTAAGTCCACTCATCTTGCTTCTACTAGCCTTATGACATTGATTTCATGTCTGAGTGATATTGCATTGTACATAAGGACCACAACTTCTTTATCCATTTTTCTCTTTCCTGGGATATTTAAGGTGTCATGAAGTGGAGGTTCTTGTCAACAGAGCAGCCCTAAACTTTGGGGTGCCTGTGTCTTGCTGATTTTTAGTTTTCCCAATTTATACGCCCATGAGTGGACGTGCCCTATGCTCCCTAAGCTGTGTTTTTTCGATGTTTCAGGACACACCGTACACTTCTCCAGAGTGGCTGTTGGCAATTTACATCCCGCCCATCAGCGTAGCAAGGCTGCCATTTCTCCATGGCCTGTCCTGCATTTCTGGTTTTGACACTTTTTGCAGCATGGCCCTTTTGACCGATGGGAAGCGAGACTTCTTTGTAGCGCTGATTTGCCTTTCCAGGTTGCTTGGTTGTCCAAAAAGTGCGTATGCGTTTTTTCCTGAATATATTCAGGAAAAAACGCATACGCCCTTTTTGGCCAAGGGCATCATTGTCGACGTTTTGCCGCTTTTCATGTGCCTTAAAGGCGATTCGAATCTACCTCCTGAAATCTGTTTCCTGCAATTCTGCCTTGCTTTCAAATCCTCTTCGTTGCCTTCCCTCAATATATCTGTGGATGAGAGTTATCACTTATAACTCTGCGGGTTTGTGAATTGCAGTGTCCCTGAGCTCCATTTTTCAACTGTCTTTTTTGAGAGCTGGCCGCAAAAGCACGGGATTGCCTCAGGCCCTATTCTGGTTCCTGGCAGCAGGCTGAGCCTGTGGTTAATTCTTCTTCCTGATGGGAAAATAGAGTGACCTGTGCCTGTCCCAACACCTAGATCTAGTCTCTCATTGGTTGCCCCTCTTCCCGTTCATCCTCAGGACAAATTGCAACCTGTACAGAACAGGAGGTTAAAGGTGCTGATCCTCCAAGTAGGGAGATTGCTAGTAAAGTAGCTGGAATGGCGAACCCGAGCACAAGGAGATGAGAAATGAGGTGCGTTTTAGAAACCTTTCAAAATCACACGGTGTACCTTCTTCTGGGTTCCTCATGCAAGATTTCGATGTAGGAAGATGCCCTTGAACCTGGAGATTTGGGACCCATGGGATGGGTACCATGCAGTATTACTTTAAAGGGTCTGCGTTTGCTCACCCAACCTCACCCAACCTCTCAGCCCCAAGAGTGTCCACCCTTATGTCTCATCCAGCTGTGGGTCTAGATATGGTCAATCCAGGTTGCATCACAGCCCCTGAACGAATTTTGTAAGAATTTGTCTCTCTTTCACTGTCTTTGTTTTACGGGTTTTTAAAAGTAATTTATTTTTATAATGGGGTTTAGCTGCTTTTCACGGCTGTGTTTATGCGGATTTACACCCACTTGACTCACTTCCAGACAGATATCAATACATAGGTGTTAAGATTGTTACTAGTCACATATATTCTTGTGCGGTGAATAGGGGGTGTTGAGTCCACTTCACTGAGCAAGGAGTAGGTCTTGTCTATTACATATTGGGTGTATGGAACGGTATCTGAGCGAATTTGAACCCCTTGTTTTATGCATCACCCCACCTCACCTTTCCCGTTAAGCAGCCATAGTGTGTTTTCTAAACGTGTGATTCTGTTCTGTTCTGTAATTCAGTTCAAGTGTAGCAGGTTTTTACATTCCCTCTATAAGTGATAGCTTATGATAAGTGTCTTTTTCTGTGTGACTTATTTCACTTAGAATCGTCGTACCTAAGTCCACTCATCTTGCTTCTACTAGCCTTATGACATTGATTTCATGTCTGAGTGATATTGCATTGTACATAAGGACCACAACTTCTTTATCCATTTTTCTCTTTCCTGGGATATTTAAGGTGTCATGAAGTGGAGGTTCTTGTCAACAGAGCAGCCCTAAACTTTGGGGTGCCTGTGTCTTGCTGATTTTTAGTTTTCCCAATTTATACGCCCATGAGTGGACGTGCCCTATGCTCCCTAAGCTGTGTTTTTTCGATGTTTCAGGACACACCGTACACTTCTCCAGAGTGGCTGTTGGCAATTTACATCCCGCCCATCAGCGTAGCAAGGCTGCCATTTCTCCATGGCCTGTCCTGCATTTCTGGTTTTGACACTTTTTGCAGCATGGCCCTTTTGACCGATGGGAAGCGAGACTTCTCTGTAGCGCTGATTTGCCTTTCCAGGTTGCTTGGTTGTCCAAAAAGGGCGTATGCGTTTTTTCCTGAATATATTCAGGAAAAAACGCATACGCCCTTTTTGGCCAAGGGCATCATTGTCGACGTTTTGCCGCTTTTCATGTGCCTTAAAGGCGATTCGAATCTACCTCCTGAAATCTGTTTCCTGCAATTCTGCCTTGCTTTCAAATCCTCTTCGTTGCCTTCCCTCAATATATCTGTGGATGAGAGTTATCACTTATAACTCTGCGGGTTTGTGAATTGCAGTGTCCCTGAGCTCCATTTTTCAACTGTCTTTTTTGAGAGCTGGCCGCAAAAGCACGGGATTGCCTCAGGCCCTATTCTGGTTCCTGGCAGCAGGCTGAGCCTGTGGTTAATTCTTCTTCCTGATGGGAAAATAGAGTGACCTGTGCCTGTCCCAACACCTAGATCTAGTCTCTCATTGGTTGCCCCTCTTCCCGTTCATCCTCAGGACAAATTGCAACCTGTACAGAACAGGAGGTTAAAGGTGCTGATCCTCCAAGTAGGGAGATTGCTAGTAAAGTAGCTGGAATGGCGAACCCGAGCACAAGGAGATGAGAAATGAGGTGCGTTTTAGAAACCTTTCAAAATCACACGGTGTACCTTCTTCTGGGTTCCTCATGCAAGATTTCGATGTAGGAAGATGCCCTTGAACCTGGAGATTTGGGACCCATGGGATGGGTACCATGCAGTATTACTTTAAAGGGTCTGCGTTTGCTCACCCAACCTCACCCAACCTCTCAGCCCCAAGAGTGTCCACCCTTATGTCTCATCCAGCTGTGGGTCTAGATATGGTCAATCCAGGTTGCATCACAGCCCCTGAACGAATTTTGTAAGAATTTGTCTCTCTTTCACTGTCTTTGTTTTACGGGTTTTTAAAAGTAATTTATTTTTATAATGGGGTTTAGCTGCTTTTCACGGCTGTGTTTATGCGGATTTACACCCACTTGACTCACTTCCAGACAGATATCAATACATAGGTGTTAAGATTGTTACTAGTCACATATATTCTTGTGCGGTGAATAGGGGGTGTTGAGTCCACTTCACTGAGCAAGGAGTAGGTCTTGTCTATTACATATTGGGTGTATGGAACGGTATCTGAGCGAATTTGAACCCCTTGTTTTATGCATCACCCCACCTCACCTTTCCCGTTAAGCAGCCATAGTGTGTTTTCTAAACGTGTGATTCTGTTCTGTTCTGTAATTCAGTTCAAGTGTAGCAGGTTTTTACATTCCCTCTATAAGTGATAGCTTATGATAAGTGTCTTTTTCTGTGTGACTTATTTCACTTAGAATCGTCGTACCTAAGTCCACTCATCTTGCTTCTACTAGCCTTATGACATTGATTTCATGTCTGAGTGATATTGCATTGTACATAAGGACCACAACTTCTTTATCCGTTTTTCTCTTTCCTGGGATATTTAAGGTGTCATGAAGTGGAGGTTCTTGTCAACAGAGCAGCCCTAAACTTTGGGGTGCCTGTGTCTTGCTGATTTTTAGTTTTCCCAATTTATACGCCCATGAGTGGACGTGCCCTATGCTCCCTAAGCTGTGTTTTTTCGATGTTTCAGGACACACCGTACACTTCTCCAGAGTGGCTGTTGGCAATTTACATCCCGCCCATCAGCGTAGCAAGGCTGCCATTTCTCCATGGCCTGTCCTGCATTTCTGGTTTTGACACTTTTTGCAGCATGGCCCTTTTGACCGATGGGAAGCGAGACTTCTTTGTAGCGCTGATTTGCCTTTCCAGGTTGCTTGGTTGGCCAAAAAGGGCGTATGCGTTTTTTCCTGAATATATTCAGGAAAAAACGCATACGCCCTTTTTGGCCAAGGGCATCATTGTCGACGTTTTGCCGCTTTTCATGTGCCTTAAAGGCGATTCGAATCTACCTCCTGAAATCTGTTTCCTGCAATTCTGCCTTGCTTTCAAATCCTCTTCGTTGCCTTCCCTCAATATATCTGTGGATGAGAGTTATCACTTATAACTCTGCGGGTTTGTGAATTGCAGTGTCCCTGAGCTCCATTTTTCAACTGTCTTTTTTGAGAGCTGGCCGCAAAAGCACGGGATTGCCTCAGGCCCTATTCTGGTTCCTGGCAGCAGGCTGAGCCTGTGGTTAATTCTTCTTCCTGATGGGAAAATAGAGTGACCTGTGCCTGTCCCAACACCTAGATCTAGTCTCTCATTGGTTGCCCCTCTTCCCGTTCATCCTCAGGACAAATTGCAACCTGTACAGAACAGGAGGTTAAAGGTGCTGATCCTCCAAGTAGGGAGATTGCTAGTAAAGTAGCTGGAATGGCGAACCCGAGCACAAGGAGATGAGAAATGAGGTGCGTTTTAGAAACCTTTCAAAATCACACGGTGTACCTTCTTCTGGGTTCCTCATGCAAGATTTCGATGTAGGAAGATGCCCTTGAACCTGGAGATTTGGGACCCATGGGATGGGTACCATGCAGTATTACTTTAAAGGGTCTGCGTTTGCTCACCCAACCTCACCCAACCTCTCAGCCCCAAGAGTGTCCACCCTTATGTCTCATCCAGCTGTGGGTCTAGATATGGTCAATCCAGGTTGCATCACAGCCCCTGAACGAATTTTGTAAGAATTTGTCTGTCTTTCACTGTCTTTGTTTTACGGGTTTTTAAAAGTAATTTATTTTTATAATGGGGTTTAGCTGCTTTTCACGGCTGTGTTTATGCGGATTTACACCCACTTGACTCACTTCCAGACAGATATCAATACATAGGTTTTAAGATTGTTACTAGTCACATATATTCTTGTGCGGTGAATAGGGGGTGTTGAGTCCACTTCACTGAGCAAGGAGTAGGTCTTGTCTATTACATATTGGGTGTATGGAACGGTATCTGAGCGAATTTGAACCCCTTGTTTTATGCATCACCCCACCTCACCTTTCCCGTTAAGCAGCCATAGTGTGTTTTCTAAACGTGTGATTCTGTTCCGTTCTGTAATTCAGTTCAAGTGTAGCAGGTTTTTACATTCCCTCTATAAGTGATAGCTTATGATAAGTGTCTTTTTCTGTGTGACTTATTTCACTTAGAATCGTCGTACCTAAGTCCACTCATCTTGCTTCTACTAGCCTTATGACATTGATTTCATGTCTGAGTGATATTGCATTGTACATAAGGACCACAACTTCTTTATCCGTTTTTCTCTTTCCTGGGATATTTAAGGTGTCATGAAGTGGAGGTTCTTGTCAACAGAGCAGCCCTAAACTTTGGGGTGCCTGTGTCTTGCTGATTTTTAGTTTTCCCAATTTATACGCCCATGAGTGGACGTGCCCTATGCTCCCTAAGCTGTGTTTTTTCGATGTTTCAGGACACACCGTACACTTCTCCAGAGTGGCTGTTGGCAATTTACATCCCGCCCATCAGCGTAGCAAGGCTGCCATTTCTCCATGGCCTGTCCTGCATTTCTGGTTTTGACACTTTTTGCAGCATGGCCCTTTTGACCGATGGGAAGCGAGACTTCTTTGTAGCGCTGATTTGCCTTTCCAGGTTGCTTGGTTGGCCAAAAAGGGCGTATGCGTTTTTTCCTGAATATATTCAGGAAAAAACGCATACGCCCTTTTTGGCCAAGGGCATCATTGTCGACGTTTTGCCGCTTTTCATGTGCCTTAAAGGCGATTCGAATCTACCTCCTGAAATCTGTTTCCTGCAATTCTGCCTTGCTTTCAAATCCTCTTCGTTGCCTTCCTTCAATATATCTGTGGATGAGAGTTATCACTTATAACTCTGCGGATTTGTGAATTGCAGTGTCCCTGAGCTCCATTTTTCAACTGTCTTTTTTGAGAGCTGGCCGCAAAAGCACGGGATTGCCTCAGGCCCTATTCTGGTTCCTGGCAGCAGGCTGAGCCTGTGGTTAATTCTTCTTCCTGATGGGAAAATAGAGTGACCTGTGCCTGTCCCAACACCTAGATCTAGTCTCTCATTGGTTGCCCCTCTTCCCGTTCATCCTCAGGACAAATTGCAACCTGTACAGAACAGGAGGTTAAAGGTGCTGATCCTCCAAGTAGGGAGATTGCTAGTAAAGTAGCTGGAATGGCGAACCCGAGCACAAGGAGATGAGAAATGAGGTGCGTTTTAGAAACCTTTCAAAATCACACGGTGTACCTTCTTCTGGGTTCCTCATGCAAGATTTCGATGTAGGAAGATGCCCTTGAACCTGGAGATTTGGGACCCATGGGATGGGTACCATGCAGTATTACTTTAAAGGGTCTGCGTTTGCTCACCCAACCTCACCCAACCTCTCAGCCCCAAGAGTGTCCACCCTTATGTCTCATCCAGCTGTGGGTCTAGATATGGTCAATCCATGTTGCATCACAGCCCCTGAACGAATTTTGTAAGAATTTGTCTCTCTTTCACTGTCTTTGTTTTACGGGTTTTTAAAAGTAATTTATTTTTATAATGGGGTTTAGCTGCTTTTCATGGCTGTGTTTATGCGGATTTACACCCACTTGACTCACTTCCAGACAGATATCAATACATAGGTTTTAAGATTGTTACTAGTCACATATATTCTTGTGCGGTGAATAGGGGGTGTTGAGTCCACTTCACTGAGCAAGGAGTAGGTCTTGTCTATTACATATTGGGTGTATGGAACGGTATCTGAGCGAATTTGAACCCCTTGTTTTATGCATCACCCCACCTCACCTTTCCCGTTAAGCAGCCATAGTGTGTTTTCTAAACGTGTGATTCTGTTCTGTTCTGTAATTCAGTTCAAGTGTAGCAGGTTTTTACATTCCCTCTATAAGTGATAGCTTATGATAAGTGTCTTTTTCTGTGTGACTTATTTCACTTAGAATCGTCGTACCTAAGTCCACTCATCTTGCTTCTACTAGCCTTATGACATTGATTTCATGTCTGAGTGATATTGCATTGTACATAAGGACCACAACTTCTTTATCCGTTTTTCTCTTTCCTGGGATATTTAAGGTGTCATGAAGTGGAGGTTCTTGTCAACAGAGCAGCCCTAAACTTTGGGGTGCCTGTGTCTTGCTGATTTTTAGTTTTCCCAATTTATACGCCCATGAGTGGACGTGCCCTATGCTCCCTAAGCTGTGTTTTTTCGATGTTTCAGGACACACCGTACACTTCTCCAGAGTGGCTGTTGGCAATTTACATCCCGCCCATCAGCGTAGCAAGGCTGCCATTTCTCCATGGCCTGTCCTGCATTTCTGGTTTTGACACTTTTTGCAGCATGGCCCTTTTGACCGATGGGAAGCGAGACTTCTTTGTAGCGCTGATTTGCCTTTCCAGGTTGCTTGGTTGGCCAAAAAGGGCGTATGCGTTTTTTCCTGAATATATTCAGGAAAAAACGCATACGCCCTTTTTGGCCAAGGGCATCATTGTCGACGTTTTGCCGCTTTTCATGTGCCTTAAAGGCGATTCGAATCTACCTCCTGAAATCTGTTTCCTGCAATTCTGCCTTGCTTTCAAATCCTCTTCGTTGCCTTCCCTCAATATATCTGTGGATGAGAGTTATCACTTATAACTCTGCGGATTTGTGAATTGCAGTGTCCCTGAGCTCCATTTTTCAACTGTCTTTTTTGAGAGCTGGCCGCAAAAGCACGGGATAGCCTCAGGCCCTATTCTGGTTCCTGGCAGCAGGCTGAGCCTGTGGTTAATTCTTCTTCCTGATGGGAAAATAGAGTGACCTGTGCCTGTCCCAACACCTAGATCTAGTCTCTCATTGGTTGCCCCTCTTCCCGTTCATCCTCAGGACAAATTGCAACCTGTACAGAACAGGAGGTTAAAGGTGCTGATCCTCCAAGTAGGGAGATTGCTAGTAAAGTAGCTGGAATGGCGAACCCGAGCACAAGGAGATGAGAAATGAGGTGCGTTTTAGAAACCTTTCAAAATCACACGGTGTACCTTCTTCTGGGTTCCTCATGCAAGATTTTGATGTAGGAAGATGCCCTTGAACCTGGAGATTTGGGACCCATGGGATGGGTACCATGCAGTATTACTTTAAAGGGTCTGCGTTTGCTCACCCAACCTCACCCAACCTCTCAGCCCCAAGAGTGTCCACCCTTATGTCTCATCCAGCTGTGGGTCTAGATATGGTCAATCCAGGTTGCATCACAGCCCCTGAACGAATTTTGTAAGAATTTGTCTCTCTTTCACTGTCTTTGTTTTACGGGTTTTTAAAAGTAATTTATTTTTATAATGGGGTTTAGCTGCTTTTCACGGCTGTGTTTATGCGGATTTACACCCACTTGACTCACTTCCAGACAGATATCAATACATAGGTTTTAAGATTGTTACTAGTCACATATATTCTTGTGCGGTGAATAGGGGGTGTTGAGTCCACTTCACTGAGCAAGGAGTAGGTCTTGTCTATTACATATTGGGTGTATGGAACGGTATCTGAGCGAATTTGAACCCCTTGTTTTATGCATCACCCCACCTCACCTTTCCCGTTAAGCAGCCATAGTGTGTTTTCTAAACGTGTGATTCTGTTCTGTTCTGTAATTCAGTTCAAGTGTAGCAGGTTTTTACATTCCCTCTATAAGTGATAGCTTATGATAAGTGTCTTTTTCTGTGTGACTTATTTCACTTAGAATCGTCGTACCTAAGTCCACTCATCTTGCTTCTACTAGCCTTATGACATTGATTTCATGTCTGAGTGATATTGCATTGTACATAAGGACCACAACTTCTTTATCCGTTTTTCTCTTTCCTGGGATATTTAAGGTGTCATGAAGTGGAGGTTCTTGTCAACAGAGCAGCCCTAAACTTTGGGGTGCCTGTGTCTTGCTGATTTTTAGTTTTCCCAATTTATACGCCCATGAGTGGACGTGCCCTATGCTCCCTAAGCTGTGTTTTTTCGATGTTTCAGGACACACCGTACACTTCTCCAGAGTGGCTGTTGGCAATTTACATCCCGCCCATCAGCGTAGCAAGGCTGCCATTTCTCCATGGCCTGTCCTGCATTTCTGGTTTTGACACTTTTTGCAGCATGGCCCTTTTGACCGATGGGAAGCGAGACTTCTTTGTAGCGCTGATTTGCCTTTCCAGGTTGCTTGGTTGGCCAAAAAGGGCGTATGCGTTTTTTCCTGAATATATTCAGGAAAAAACGCATACGCCCTTTTTGGCCAAGGGCATCATTGTCGACGTTTTGCCGCTTTTCATGTGCCTTAAAGGCGATTCGAATCTACCTCCTGAAATGTGTTTCCTGCAATTCTGCCTTGCTTTCAAATCCTCTTCGTTGCCTTCCCTCAATATATCTGTGGATGAGAGTTATCACTTATAACTCTGCGGATTTGTGAATTGCAGTGTCCCTGAGCTCCATTTTTCAACTGTCTTTTTTGAGAGCTGGCCGCAAAAGCACGGGATTGCCTCAGGCCCTATTCTGGTTCCTGGCAGCAGGCTGAGCCTGTGGTTAATTCTTCTTCCTGATGGGAAAATAGAGTGACCTGTGCCTGTCCCAACACCTAGATCTAGTCTCTCATTGGTTGCCCCTCTTCCCGTTCATCCTCAGGACAAATTGCAACCTGTACAGAACAGGAGGTTAAAGGTGCTGATCCTCCAAGTAGGGAGATTGCTAGTAAAGTAGCTGGAATGGCGAACCCGAGCACAAGGAGATGAGAAATGAGGTGCGTTTTAGAAACCTTTCAAAATCACACGGTGTACCTTCTTCTGGGTTCCTCATGCAAGATTTCGATGTAGGAAGATGCCCTTGAACCTGGAGATTTGGGACCCATGGGATGGGTACCATGCAGTATTACTTTAAAGGGTCTGCGTTTGCTCACCCAACCTCACCCAACCTCTCAGCCCCAAGAGTGTCCACCCTTATGTCTCATCCAGCTGTGGGTCTAGATATGGTCAATCCAGGTTGCATCACAGCCCCTGAACGAATTTTGTAAGAATTTGTCTCTCTTTCACTGTCTTTGTTTTACGGGTTTTTAAAAGTAATTTATTTTTATAATGGGGTTTAGCTGCTTTTCACGGCTGTGTTTATGCGGCTTTACACCCACTTGACTCACTTCCAGACAGATATCAATACATAGGTTTTAAGATTCCTACTAGTCACATATATTCTTGTGCGGTGAATAGGGGGTGTTGAGTCCAGTTCACTGAGCAAGGAGTAGGTCTTGTCTATTACATATTGGGTGTATGGAACGGTATCTGAGCGAATTTGAACCCCTTGTTTTATGCATCACCCCACCTCACCTTTCCCGTTAAACAGCCATAGTGTGTTTTCTAAACGTGTGACTCTGTTCTGTTTTGTAATTCAGTTCAAGTGTAGCGGTTTTTACATTCCCTCTATAAGTGATAGCTTATGATAAGTGTCTTTTTCTGTGTGACTTATTTCACTTAGAATCGTCGTACCTAAGTCCACTCATCTTGCTTCTACTTGCCTTATGACATTGATTTCATGTCTGAGTGATATTCCATTGTACATAAGGACCACGACTTCTTTATCCATTTTTCTCTTTCCTGGGATATTTAAGTTGTCATGAAGTGGAGGTTCTTGTCAACAGAGCAGCCCTAAACTTTGGGGTGCCTGTGTCTTGCTGATTTTTCTTTTTCCCAATTTATACGCCCATGAGTTGACGTGCCCTACGCTCCCTAAGCTGTGTTTTTTCGATGTTTCAGGACACACCATACACTTCTCCAGAGTGGCTGCTGGCAATTAACATCCCGCCCATCAGCGTAGCAAGGCTGCCATTTCTCCATGGCCTGTCCTGCATTTCTGGTTTTGACACTTTTTGCAGCATGACCCTTTTGACCGATGGGAAGCGAGACTTCTTTGTAGCGCTGATTTGCCTTTCCAGGTTGCTTGGTTGGCCAAAAAGGGCGTATGCGTTTTTTCCTGAATATATTCAGGAAAAAAAGCATACGCCCTTTTTGGCCAAGGGCATCATTGTCGACGTTTTGCCGCTTTTCATGTGCTTTAAAGGCGATTCGAATCTACCTCCTGAAACCTGTTTCCTGCAATTCTGCCTTGCTTTCAAATCCTCTTCGTTGCCTTCCCTCAATATATTTGTGGACGAGAGTTATCATTTATAACTCAGCAGGTTTGTGAATGGCAGTGACCCTGAGCTCCATTTTTCAACTGTCTTGTTTGGGAGCTGGCCGCAATAGCACGGGATTGCCTCAGGCCCTATTCTGGTTCCCGGCGGCAGGCTGAGCCTGTGGTTATTTCTTCTTCCTGATGGGAAAATAGAGTGACCTGTGCCTGTCCCAACACCTAGATCTAGTCTCTCATTGGTTGCCCCTCTTCCCGTTCATCCTCAGGACAAATTGCAACCTGTACAGAACAGGAGGTTAAAGGTGCTGATTCTCCAAGTAGGGAGATTGCTAGTGAAGTAGCTGGAATGGCGAACCCGAGCACAAGGAGATGAGAAATGAGGTGCGTTTTAGAAACCTTTCAAAATCACACGGTGTACCTTCTTCTGGGTTCCTCATGCAAGATTTCGATGTAGGAAGATGCCCTTGAACCTGGAGATTTGGGACCCATGGGATGGGTACCATGCAGTATTACTTTAAAGGGTCTGCGTTTGCTCACCCAACCTCACCCAACCTCTCAGCCCCAAGAGTGTCCACCCTTATGTCTCATCCAGCTGTGGGTCTAGATATGGTCAATCCAGGTTGCATCACAGCCCCTGAACGAATTTTGTAAGAATTTGTCTCTCTTTCACTGTCTTTGTTTTACGGGTTTTTAAAAGTAATTTATTTTTATAATGGGGTTTAGCTGCTTTTCACGGCTGTGTTTATGCGGATTTACACCCACTTGACTCACTTCCAGACAGATATCAATACATAGGTTTTAAGATTGTTACTAGTCACATATATTCTTGTGCGGTGAATAGGGGGTGTTGAGTCCACTTCACTGAGCAAGGAGTAGGTCTTGTCTATTACATATTGGGTGTATGGAACGGTATCTGAGCGAATTTGAACCCCTTGTTTTATGCATCACCCCACCTCACCTTTCCCGTTAAGCAGCCATAGTGTGTTTTCTAAACGTGTGATTCTGTTCTGTTCTGTAATTCAGTTCAAGTGTAGCAGGTTTTTACATTCCCTCTATAAGTGATAGCTTATGATAAGTGTCTTTTTCTGTGTGACTTATTTCACTTAGAATCGTCGTACCTAAGTCCACTCATCTTGCTTCTACTAGCCTTATGACATTGATTTCATGTCTGAGTGATATTGCATTGTACATAAGGACCACAACTTCTTTATCCATTTTTCTCTTTCCTGGGATATTTAAGGTGTCATGAAGTGGAGGTTCTTGTCAACAGAGCAGCCCTAAACTTTGGGGTGCCTGTGTCTTGCTGATTTTTAGTTTTCCCAATTTATACGCCCATGAGTGGACGTGCCCTATGCTCCCTAAGATGTGTTTTTTCGATGTTTCAGGACACACCGTACACTTCTACAGAGTGGCTGTTGGCAATTTACATCCCGCCCATCAGCGTAGCAATGCTGCCATTTGTCGATGGCCTGTCCTGCATTTCTGGTTTTGACACTTTGCAGCATGGCCCTTTTGGCCGATGGGAAGCGAGACTTCTTTGTAGCGCTGATTTGCCTTTCCAGGTTGCTTGGTTGGCCAAAAAGTGCGTATGCGTTTTTTCCTGAATATATTCAGGAAAAAACGCATACGCCCTTTTTGGCCAAGGGCATCATTGTCGACGTTTTGCCGCTTTTCATGTGCCTTAAAGGCGATTCGAATCTACCTCCTGAAATCTCTTTCCTGCAATTCTGCCTTGCTTTCAAATCCTCTTCGTTGCCTTCCCTCAATATATCTGTGGATGAGAGTTATCACTTATAACTCTGCGGGTTTGTGAATTGCAGTGTCCCTGAGCTCCATTTTTCAACTGTCTTTTTTGAGAGCTGGCCGCAAAAGCACGGGATTGCCTCAGGCCCTATTCTGGTTCCTGGCAGCAGGCTGAGCCTGTGGTTAATTCTTCTTCCTGATGGGAAAATAGAGTGACCTGTGCCTGTCCCAACACCTAGATCTAGTCTCTCATTGGTTGCCCCTCTTCCCGTTCATCCTCAGGACAATTGCAACCTGTACAGAACAGGAGGTTAAAGGTGCTGATCCTCCAAGTAGGGAGATTGCTAGTAAAGTAGCTGGAATGGCGAACCCGAGCACAAGGAGATGAGAAATGAGGTGCGTTTTAGAAACCTTTCAAAATCACACGGTGTACCTTCTTCTGGGTTCCTCATGCAAGATTTCGATGGAGGAAGATGTTTGAACCTGGAGATTTGGGACCCATGGGATGGGTACCATGCAGTATTACTTTAAAGGGTCTGCGTTTTGCTCACCCAACCTCACCCAACCTCTCAGCCCAAGAGTGTCCACCCTTATGTCTCATCCAGCTGTGGGTCTAGATATGGTCAATCCAGGTTGCATCACAGCCCCTGAACGAATTTTGTAAGAATTTGTCTCTCTTTCACTGTCTTTGTTTTACGGGTTTTTAAAAGTAATTTATTTTTATAATGGGGTTTAGCTGCTTTTCACGGCTGTGTTTATGCGGATTTACACCCACTTGACTCACTTCCACGACAGATATCAATACATAGGTTTTAAGATTGTTACTAGTCACATATATTCTTGTGCGGTGAAATAGGGGTGTTGAGTCCAGTTCACTGAGCAAGGAGTAGGTCTTGTCTATTACATATTGGGTGTATGGAACTGTATCTGAGCAAATTTGAACCCCTTGTTTTATGCATCACCCCACCTCACCTTTCCCGTTAAGCAGCCATAGTGTGTTTTCTAAACGCGTGATTCTGTTCTGTTCTGTAATTCAGTTCAAGTGTAGCAGGTTTTTACATTCCCTCTATAAGTGATAGCTTATGATAAGTGTCTTTTTCTGTGTGACTTATTTCACTTAGAATCGTCGTACCTAAGTCCACTCATCTTGCTTCTACTAGCCTTATGACATTGATTTCATGTCTGAGTGATATTGCATTGTACATAAGGACCACAACTTCTTTATCCATTTTTCTCTTTCCTGGGATATTTAAGGTGTCATGAAGTGGAGGTTCTTGTCAACAGAGCAGCCCTAAACTTTGGGGTGCCTGTGTCTTGCTGATTTTTAGTTTTCCCAATTTATACGCCCATGAGTGGACGTGCCCTATGCTCCCTAAGCTGTGTTTTTTCGATGTTTCAGGACACACCGTACACTTCTCCAGAGTGGCTGTTGGCAATTTACATCCCGCTCATCAGCGTAGCAAGGCTGCCATTTCTCCATGGCCTGTCCTGCATTTCTGGTTTTGACACTTTTTGCAGCATGGCCCTTTTGACCGATGGGAAGCGAGACTTCTTTGTAGCGCTGATTTGCCTTTTCAGGTTGCTTGGTTGGCCAAAAAGGGCGTATGCGTTTTTTCCTGAATATATTCAGGAAAAAACGCATACGCCCTTTTTGGCCAAGGGCATCATTGTCGACGTTTTGCCGCTTTTCATGTGCTTTAAAGGCGATTCGAATCTACCTCCTGAAATCTGTTTCCTGCAATTCTGCCTTGCTTTCAAATCCTCTTCGTTGCCTTCCCTCAATATATCTGTGGATGAGAGTTATCATTTATAACTCTGCGGGTTTGTGAATTGCAGTGACCCTGAGCTTCATTTTTCAACTCGCTTTTTTGGGAGCTGGCCGCAAAAGCACGGGATTGCCTCAGGCCCTATTGTTCTTCTGGGCGGCAGGCTGAGCCTGTGATTAATTCTTCTTCCTGATGGGAAATTAGAGTGACCTGTGCCTGTCCCAACACCTAGATCTAGTCTCTCATTGGTTGCCCCTCTTCCCGTTCATCCTCAGGACAAATTGCAACCTGTACAGAACAGGAGGTTAAAGGTGCTGATTCTCCAAGTAGGGAGATTGCTAGTAAAGTAGCTGGAATGGCGAACCTGAGCACAAGGTGATGAGAAATGAGTTGCGTTTTAGAAACCTTTCAAAATCACACGGTGTACCATCTTCTGAGTTTCTCATGCATGTTTTCGATGTAGGAAGATGCCCTTGAACCTGGAGACTTGGGACCCATGGGATGGGTACCACGCAGTATTACTTTAAAGTGTCTGCGTTTGCTCACCCAACCTAACCCAACCTTTCAGCCCCAAGAGTGTCCACCCTTATGTCTCATCCAGCTGTGCGTGTAGATATGGTCAATCCAGGTTGCATCACAGCCTCTGAACGAATTTTGTAAGAATTTCTCTCTCTTTCACTGTCTTTGTTTTACGGGTTTTTAAAAGTAATTTATTTTTATAATGGGGTTTAGCTGCTTTTCACGGCTGTGTTTATGCGGCTTTACACCCACTTGACTCACTTCCAGACATATATCAATACATAGGTTTTAAGATTCTTACTAGTCACATATATTCTTGTGCGGTGAATAGGGGGTGTTGAGTCCAGTTCACTGAGCAAGGAGTAGGTCTTGTCTATTACATATTGGGTGTATGGAACGGTATCTGAGCGAATTTGAACCCCTTGTTTTATGCATCACCCCACCTCACCTTTCCCGTTAAGCATCCATAGTGTGTTTTCTAAACGTGTGACTCTGTTCTGTTTTGTAATTCAGTTCAAGTGTAGCGGTTTTTACATTCCCTCTATAAGTGATAGCTTATGATAAGTGTCTTTTTCTGTGTGACTTATTTCACTTAGAATCGTCGTACCTAAGTCCACTCATCTTGCTTCTACTTGCCTTATGACATTGATTTCATGTCTGAGTGATATTCCATTGTACATAAGGACCACGACTTCTTTATCCATTTTTCTCTTTCCTGGGATATTTAAGTTGTCATGAAGTGGAGGTTCTTGTCAACAGAGCAGCCCTAAACTTTGGGGTGCCTGTGTCTTGCTGATTTTTCTTTTTCCCAATTTATACGCCCATGAGTTGACGTGCCCTACGCTCCCTAAGCTGTGTTTTTTCGATGTTTCAGGACACACCATACACTTCTCCAGAGTGGCTGCTGGCAATTAACATCCCGCCCATCAGCGTAGCAAGGCTGCCCTTTCTCCATGGCCTGTCCTGCATTTCTGGTTTTGACACTTTTTGCAGCATGACCCTTTTGACCGATGGGAAGCGAGACTTCTTTGTAGCGCTGATTTGCCTTTCCAGGTTGCTTGGTTGGCCAAAAAGGGCGTATGCGTTTTTTCCTGAATATATTCAGGAAAAAAAGCATACGCCCTTTTTGGCCAAGGGCATCATTGTCGACGTTTTGCTGCTTTTCATGTGCTTTAAAGGCGATTCGAATCTACCTCCTGAAACCTGTTTCCTGCAATTCTGCCTTGCTTTCAAATCCTCTTCGTTGCCTTCCCTCAATATATTTGTGGACGAGAGTTATCATTTATAACTCAGCAGGTTTGTGAATGGCAGTGCCCCTGAGCTCCATTTTTCAACTGTCTTGTTTGGGAGCTGGCCGCAAAAGCACGGGATTGCCTCAGGCCCTATTCTGGTTCCCGGCGGCAGGCTGAGCCTGTGGATAATTCTTCTTCCTGATGGGAAAATAGAGTGACCTGTGCCTGTCCCAACACCTAGATCTAGTCTCTCATTGGTTGCCCCTCTTCCCGTTCATCCTCAGGACAAATTGCAACCTGTACAGAACAGGAGGTTAAAGGTGCTGATCCTCCAAGTAGGGAGATTGCTAGTAAAGTAGCTGGAATGGCGAACCCGAGCACAAGGAGATGAGAAATGAGGTGCGTTTTAGAACCTTTCGAAATCACACGGTGTACCTTCTTCTGGGTTCCTCATTCAAGATTTCGATGTAGGAAGATGCCCTTGAACCTGGAGATTTGGGACCCATGGGATGGGTACCATGCAGTATTACTTTAAAGGGTCTGCGTTTGCTCACCCAACCTCACCCAACCTCTCAGCCCCAAGAGTGTCCACCCTTATGTCTCATCCAGCTGTGGGTCTAGATATGGTCAATCCAGGTTGCATCACAGCCCCTGAACGAATTTTGTAAGAATTTGTCTCTCTTTCACTGTCTTTGTTTTACGGGTTTTTAAAAGTAATTTATTTTTATAATGGGGTTTAGCTGCTTTTCACGGCTGTGTTTATGCGGATTTACACCCACTTGACTCACTTCCAGACAGATATCAATACATAGGTTTTAAGATTGTTACTAGTCACATATATTCTTGTGCGGTGAATAGGGGGTGTTGAGTCCACTTCACTGAGCAAGGAGTAGGTCTTGTCTATTACATATTGGGTGTATGGAACGGTATCTGAGCAAATTTGAACCCCTTGTTTTATGCATCACCCCACCTCACCTTTCCCGTTAAGCAGCCATAGTTTGTTTTCTAAACGCGTGATTCTGTTCTGTTCTGTAATTCAGTTCAAGTGTAGCAGGTTTTTACATTCCCTCTATAAGTGATAGCTTATGATAAGTGTCTTTTTCTGTGTGACTTATTTCACTTAGAATCGTCGTACCTAAGTCCACTCATCTTGCTTCTACTTGCCTTATGACATTGATTTCATGTCTGAGTGATATTCCATTGTACATAAGGACCACGACTTCTTTATCCATTTTTCTCTTTCCTGGGATATTTAAGTTGTCATGAAGTGGAGGTTCTTGTCAACAGAGCAGCCTAAACTTTGGGGTGCCTGTGTCTTGCTGATTTTTCTTTTTCCCAATTTATACGCCCATGAGTTGACGTGCCCTACGCTCCCTAAGCTGTGTTTTTTCGATGTTTCAGGACACACCATACACTTCTCCAGAGTGGCTGCTGGCAATTAACATCCCACCCATCAGCGTAGCAAGGCTGCCATTTCTCCATGGCCTGTCCTGCATTTCTGGTTTTGACACTTTTTGCAGCATGACCCTTTTGACCGATGGGAAGCGAGACTTCTTTGTAGCGCTGATTTGCCTTTCCAGGTTGCTTGGTTGGCCAAAAAGTGCGTATGCGTTTTTTCCTGAATATATTCAGGAAAAAACGCATACGCCCTTTTTGGCCAAGGGC
The DNA here is from genome assembly GCF_028021215.1 of Eschrichtius robustus. NCBI lineage: Eukaryota > Metazoa > Chordata > Mammalia > Artiodactyla > Eschrichtiidae > Eschrichtius > Eschrichtius robustus. Next base: position 867,979 of record NW_027175427.1, read on the forward strand.
ATCATTGTCGACGTTTTGCCGCTTTTCATGTGCCTTAAAGGCGATTCGAATCTACCTCCTGAAATCTGTTTCCTGCAATTCTGCCTTGCTTTCAAATCCTCTTCGTTGCCTTCCCTCAATATATCTGTGGATGAGAGTTATCACTTATAACTCTGCGGGTTTGTGAATTGCAGTGTCCCTGAGCTCCATTTTTCAACTGTCTTTTTTGAGAGCTGGCCGCAAAAGCACAGGATTGCCTCAGGCCCTATTCTGGTTCCTGGCAGCAGGCTGAGCCTGTGGTTAATTCTTCTTCCTGATGGGAAAATAGTGTGACCTGTGCCTGTCCCAACACCTAGATCTAGTCTCTCATTGGTTGCCCCTCTTCCCGTTCATCCTCAGGACAAATTGCAACCTGTACAGAACAGGAGGTTAAAGGTGCTGATCCTCCAAGTAGGGAGATTGCTAGTAAAGTAGCTGGAATGGCGAACCCGAGCACAAGGAGATGAGAAATGAGGTGCGTTTTAGAAACCTTTCAAAATCACACGGTGTACCTTCTTCTGGGTTCCTCATGCAAGATTTCGATGTAGGAAGATGCCCTTGAACCTGGAGATTTGGGACCCATGGGATGGGTACCATGCAGTATTACTTTAAAGGGTCTGCGTTTGCTCACCCAACCTCACCCAACCTCTCAGCCCCAAGAGTGTCCACCCTTATGTCTCATCCAGCTGTGGGTCTAGATATGGTCAATCCAGGTTGCATCACAGCCCCTGAACGAATTTTGTAAGAATTTGTCTCTCTTTCACTGTCTTTGTTTTACGGGTTTTTAAAAGTAATTTATTTTTATAATGGGTTTAGCGGCTTTTCACGGCTGTGTTTATGCGGATTTACACCCACTTGACTCACTTCCAGACAGATATCAATACATAGGTTTTAAGATTGTTACTAGTCACATATATTCTTGTGCGGTGAATAGGGGGTGTTGAGTCCAGTTCACTGAGCAAGGAGTAGGTCTTGTCTATTACATATTGGGTGTATGGAACTGTATCTGAGCAAATTTGAACCCCTTGTTTTATGCATCACCCCACCTCACCTTTCCCGTTAAGCAGCCATAGTGTGTTTTCTAAACGCGTGATTCTGTTCTGTTCTGTAATTCAGTTCAAGTGTAGCAGGTTTTTACATTCCCTCTATAAGTGATAGCTTATGATAAGTGTCTTTTTCTGTGTGACTTATTTCACTTAGAATCGTCGTACCTAAGTCCACTCATCTTGCTTCTACTAGCCTTATGACATTGATTTCATGTCTGAGTGATATTGCATTGTACATAAGGACCACAACTTCTTTATCCATTTTTCTCTTTCCTGGGATATTTAAGGTGTCATGAAGTGGAGGTTCTTGTCAACAGAGCAGCCCTAAACTTTGGGGTGCCTGTGTCTTGCTGACTTTTAGTTTTCCCAATTTATACACCCATGAGTGGACGTGCCCTATGCTCCCTAAGCTGTGTTTTTTCGATGTTTCAGGACACACCGTACACTTCTCCAGAGTGGCTGTTGGCAATTTACATCCCGCTCATCAGCGTAGCAAGGCTGCCATTTCTCCATGGCCTGTCCTGCATTTCTGGTTTTGACACTTTTTGCAGCATGGCCCTTTTGACCGATGGGAAGCGAGACTTCTTTGTAGCGCTGATTTGCCTTTTCAGGTTGCTTGGTTGGCCAAAAAGGGCGTATGCGTTTTTTCCTGAATATATTCAGGAAAAAACGCATACGCCCTTTTTGGCCAAGGGCATCATTGTCGACGTTTTGCCGCTTTTCATGTGCTTTAAAGGCGATTCGAATCTACCTCCTGAAATCTGTTTCCTGCAATTCTGCCTTGCTTTCAAATCCTCTTCGTTGCCTTCCCTCAATATATCTGTGGATGAGAGTTATCATTTATAACTCTGCGGGTTTGTGAATTGCAGTGACCCTGAGCTTCATTTTTCAACTCGCTTTTTTGGGAGCTGGCCGCAAAAGCACGGGATTGCCTCAGGCCCTATTGTTCTTCTGGGCGGCAGGCTGAGCCTGTGATTAATTCTTCTTCCTGATGGGAAATTAGAGTGACCTGTGCCTGTCCCAACACCTAGATCTAGTCTCTCATTGGTTGCCCCTCTTCCCGTTCATCCTCAGGACAAATTGCAACCTGTACAGAACAGGAGGTTAAAGGTGCTGATTCTCCAAGTAGGGAGATTGCTAGTAAAGTAGCTGGAATGGCGAACCCGAGCACAAGGAGATGAGAAATGAGTTGCGTTTTAGAAACCTTTCAAAATCACACGGTGTACCATCTTCTGAGTTTCTCATGCATGTTTTCGATGTAGGAAGATGCCCTTGAACCTGGAGACTTGGGACCCATGGGATGGATACCACGCAGTATTACTTTAAAGGGTCTGCGTTTGCTCACCCAACCTAACCCAACCTTTCAGCCCCAAGAGTGTCCACCCTTATGTCTCATCCAGCTGTGCGTGTAGATATGGTCAATCCAGGTTGCATCACAGCCTCTGAACGAATTTTGTAAGAATTTCTCTCTCTTTCACTGTCTTTGTTTTACGGGTTTTTAAAAGTAATTTATTTTTATAATGGGGTTTAGCTGCTTTTCACGGCTGTGTTTATGCGGCTTTACACCCACTTGACTCACTTCCAGACATATATCAATACATAGGTTTTAAGATTCTTACTAGTCACATATATTCTTGTGCGGTGAATAGGGGGTGTTGAGTCCAGTTCACTGAGCAAGGAGTAGGTCTTGTCTATTACATATTGGGTGTATGGAACGGTATCTGAGCGAATTTGAACCCCTTGTTTTATGCATCACCCCACCTCACCTTTCCCGTTAAGCATCCATAGTGTGTTTTCTAAACGTGTGACTCTGTTCTGTTTTGTAATTCAGTTCAAGTGTAGCGGTTTTTACATTCCCTCTATAAGTGATAGCTTATGATAAGTGTCTTTTTCTGTGTGACTTATTTCACTTAGAATCGTCGTACCTAAGTCCACTCATCTTGCTTCTACTTGCCTTATGACATTGATTTCATGTCTGAGTGATATTCCATTGTACATAAGGACCACGACTTCTTTATCCATTTTTCTCTTTCCTGGGATATTTAAGTTGTCATGAAGTGGAGGTTCTTGTCAACAGAGCAGCCCTAAACTTTGGGGTGCCTGTGTCTTGCTGATTTTTCTTTTTCCCAATTTATACGCCCATGAGTTGACGTGCCCTACGCTCCCTAAGCTGTGTTTTTTCGATGTTTCAGGACACACCATACACTTCTCCAGTGTGGCTGCTGGCAATTAACATCCCGCCCATCAGCGTAGCAAGGCTGCCATTTCTCCATGGCCTGTCCTGCATTTCTGGTTTTGACACTTTTTGCAGCATGACCCTTTTGACCGATGGGAAGCGAGACTTCTTTGTAGCGCTGATTTGCCTTTCCAGGTTGCTTGGTTGGCCAAAAAGGGCGTATGCGTTTTTTCCTGAATATATTCAGGAAAAAAAGCATACGCCCTTTTTGGCCAAGGGCATCATTGTCGACGTTTTGCCGCTTTTCATGTGCTTTAAAGGCGATTCGAATCTACCTCCTGAAACCTGTTTCCTGCAATTCTGCGTTGCTTTCAAATCCTCTTCGTTGCCTTCCCTCAATATATTTGTGGACGAGAGTTATCATTTATAACTCAGCAGGTTTGTGAATGGCAGTGCCCCTGAGCTCCATTTTTCAACTGTCTTGTTTGGGAGCTGGCCGCAAAAGCACGGGATTGCCTCAGGCCCTATTCTGGTTCCCGGCGGCAGGCTGAGCCTGTGGATAATTCTTCTTCCTGATGGGAAAATAGAGTGACCTGTGCCTGTCCCAACACCTAGATCTAGTCTCTCATTGGTTGCCCCTCTTCCCGTTCATCCTCAGGACAAATTGCAACCTGTACAGAACAGGAGGTTAAAGGTGCTGATCCTCCAAGTAGGGAGATTGCTAGTAAAGTAGCTGGAATGGCGAACCCGAGCACAAGGAGATGAGAAATGAGGTGCGTTTTAGAAACCTTTCGAAATCACACGGTGTACCTTCTTCTGGGTTCCTCATTCAAGATTTCGATGTAGGAAGATGCCCTTGAACCTGGAGATTTGGGACCCATGGGATGGGTACCATGCAGTATTACTTTAAAGGGTCTGCGTTTGCTCACCCAACCTCACCCAACCTCTCAGCCCCAAGAGTGTCCACCCTTATGTCTCATCCAGCTGTGGGTCTAGATATGGTCAATCCAGGTTGCATCACAGCCCCTGAACGAATTTTGTAAGAATTTGTCTCTCTTTCACTGTCTTTGTTTTACGGGTTTTTAAAAGTAATTTATTTTTATAATGGGGTTTAGCTGCTTTTCACGGCTGTGTTTATGCGGATTTACACCCACTTGACTCACTTCCAGACAGATATCAATACATAGGTTTTAAGATTGTTACTAGTCACATATATTCTTGTGCGGTGAATAGGGGGTGTTGAGTCCACTTCACTGAGCAAGGAGTAGGTCTTGTCTATTACATATTGGGTGTATGGAACGGTATCTGAGCAAATTTGAACCCCTTGTTTTATGCATCACCCCACCTCACCTTTCCCGTTAAGCAGCCATAGTGTGTTTTCTAAACGAGTGATTCTGTTCTGTTCTGTAATTCAGTTCAAGTGTAGCAGGTTTTTACATTCCCTCTATAAGTGATAGCTTATGATAAGTGTCTTTTTCTGTGTGACTTATTTCACTTAGAATCGTCGTACCTAAGTCCACTCATCTTGCTTCTACTAGCCTTATGACATTGATTTCATGTCTGAGTGATATTGCATTGTACATAAGGACCACAACTTCTTTATCCATTTTTCTCTTTCCTGGGATATTTAAGGTGTCATGAAGTGGAGGTTCTTGTCAACAGAGCAGCCCTAAACTTTGGGGTGCCTGTGTCTTGCTGACTTTTAGTTTTCCCAATTTATACACCCATGAGTGGACGTGCCCTATGCTCCCTAAGCTGTGTTTTTTCGATGTTTCAGGACACACCGTACACTTCTCCAGAGTGGCTGTTGGCAATTTACATCCCGCTCATCAGCGTAGCAAGGCTGCCATTTCTCCATGGCCTGTCCTGCATTTCTGGTTTTGACACTTTTTGCAGCATGGCCCTTTTGACCGATGGGAAGCGAGAATTCTTTGTAGCGCTGATTTGCCTTTTCAGGTTGCTTGGTTGGCCAAAAAGGGCGTATGCGTTTTTTCCTGAATATATTCAGGAAAAAACGCATACGCCCTTTTTGGCCAAGGGCATCATTGTCGACGTTTTGCCGCTTTTCATGTGCTTTAAAGGCGATTCGAATCTACCTCCTGAAATCTGTTTCCTGCAATTCTGCCTTGCTTTCAAATCCTCTTCGTTGCCTTCCCTCAATATATCTGTGGATGAGAGTTATCATTTATAACTCTGCGGGTTTGTGAATTGCAGTGACCCTGAGCTTCATTTTTCAACTCGCTTTTTTGGGAGCTGGCCGCAAAAGCACGGGATTGCCTCAGGCCCTATTGTTCTTCTGGGCGGCAGGCTGAGCCTGTGATTAATTCTTCTTCCTGATGGGAAATTAGAGTGACCTGTGCCTGTCCCAACACCTAGATCTAGTCTCTCATTGGTTGCCCCTCTTCCCGTTCATCCTCAGGACAAATTGCAACCTGTACAGAACAGGAGGTTAAAGGTGCTGATTCTCCAAGTAGGGAGATTGCTAGTAAAGTAGCTGGAATGGCGAACCCGAGCACAAGGAGATGAGAAATGAGTTGCGTTTTAGAAACCTTTCAAAATCACACGGTGTACCATCTTCTGAGTTTCTCATGCATGTTTTCGATGTAGGAAGATGCCCTTGAACCTGGAGACTTGGGACCCATGGGATGGGTACCACGCAGTATTACTTTAAAGGGTCTGCGTTTGCTCACCCAACCTAACCCAACCTTTCAGCCCCAAGAGTGTCCACCCTTATGTCTCATCCAGCTGTGCGTGTAGATATGGTCAATCCAGGTTGCATCACAGCCTCTGAACGAATTTTGTAAGAATTTCTCTCTCTTTCACTCTCTTTGTTTTACGGGTTTTTAAAAGTAATTTATTTTTATAATGGGGTTTAGCTGCTTTTCACGGCTGTGTTTATGCGGCTTTACACCCACTTGACTCACTTCCAGACATATATCAATACATAGGTTTTAAGATTCTTACTAGTCACATATATTCTTGTGCGGTGAATAGGGGGTGTTGAGTCCAGTTCACTGAGCAAGGAGTAGGTCTTGTCTATTACATATTGGGTGTATGGAACGGTATCTGAGCGAATTTGAACCCCTTGTTTTATGCATCACCCCACCTCACCTTTCCCGTTAAGCAGCCATAGTGTGTTTTCTAAACGTGTGACTCTGTTCTGATTTGTAATTCAGTTCAAGTGTAGCGGTTTTTACATTCCCTCTATAAGTGATAGCTTATGATAAGTGTCTTTTTCTGTGTGACTTATTTCACTTAGAATCGTCGTACCTAAGTCCACTCATCTTGCTTCTACTTGCCTTATGACATTGATTTCATGTCTGAGTGATATTCCATTGTACATAAGGACCACGACTTCTTTATCCATTTTTCTCTTTCCTGGGATATTTAAGTTGTCATGAAGTGGAGGTTCTTGTCAACAGAGCAGCCCTAAACTTTGGGGTGCCTGTGTCTTGCTGATTTTTCTTTTTCCCAATTTATACGCCCATGAGTTGACGTGCCCTACGCTCCCTAAGCTGTGTTTTTTCGATGTTTCAGGACACACCATACACTTCTCCAGTGTGGCTGCTGGCAATTAACATCCCGCCCATCAGCGTAGCAAGGCTGCCATTTCTCCATGGCCTGTCCTGCATTTCTGGTTTTGACACTTTTTGCAGCATGACCCTTTTGACCGATGGGAAGCGAGACTTCTTTGTAGCGCTGATTTGCCTTTCCAGGTTGCTTGGTTGGCCAAAAAGGGCGTATGCGTTTTTTCCTGAATATATTCAGGAAAAAAAGCATACGCCCTTTTTGGCCAAGGGCATCATTGTCGACGTTTTGCCGCTTTTCATGTGCTTTAAAGGCGATTCGAATCTACCTCCTGAAACCTGTTTCCTGCAATTCTGCCTTGCTTTCAAATCCTCTTCGTTGCCTTCCCTCAATATATTTGTGGACGAGAGTTATCATTTATAACTCAGCAGGTTTGTGAATGGCAGTGCCCCTGAGCTCCATTTTTCAACTGTCTTGTTTGGGAGCTGGCCGCAAAAGCACGGGATTGCCTCAGGCCCTATTCTGGTTCCCGGCGGCAGGCTGAGCCTGTGGATAATTCTTCTTCCTGATGGGAAAATAGAGTGACCTGTGCCTGTCCCAACACCTAGATCTAGTCTCTCATTGGTTGCCCCTCTTCCCGTTCATCCTCAGGACAAATTGCAACCTGTACAGAACAGGAGGTTAAAGGTGCTGATCCTCCAAGTAGGGAGATTGCTAGTAAAGTAGCTGGAATGGCGAACCCGAGCACAAGGAGATGAGAAATGAGGTGCGTTTTAGAAACCTTTCGAAATCACACGGTGTACCTTCTTCTGGGTTCCTCATTCAAGATTTCGATGTAGGAAGATGCCCTTGAACCTGGAGATTTGGGACCCATGGGATGGGTACCATGCAGTATTACTTCAAAGGGTCTGCGTTTGCTCACCCAACCTCACCCAACCTCTCAGCCCCAAGAGTGTCCACCCTTATGTCTCATCCAGCTGTGGGTCTAGATATGGTCAATCCAGGTTGCATCACAGCCCCTGAACGAATTTTGTAAGAATTTGTCTCTCTTTCACTGTCTTTGTTTTACGGGTTTTTAAAAGTAATTTATTTTTATAATGGGGTTTAGCTGCTTTTCACGGCTGTGTTTATGCGGATTTACACCCACTTGACTCACTTCCAGACAGATATCAATACATAGGTTTTAAGATTGTTACTAGTCACATATATTCTTGTGCGGTGAATAGGGGGTGTTGAGTCCACTTCACTGAGCAAGGAGTAGGTCTTGTCTATTACATATTGGGTGTATGGAACGGTATCTGAGCAAATTTGAACCCCTTGTTTTATGCATCACCCCACTTCACCTTTCCCGTTAAGCAGCCATTGTGTGTTTTCTAAACGAGTGATTCTGTTCTGTTCTGTAATTCAGTTCAAGTGTAGCAGGTTTTTACATTCCCTCTATAAGTGATAGCTTATGATAAGTGTCTTTTTCTGTGTGACTTATTTCACTTAGAATCGTCGTACCTAAGTCCACTCATCTTGCTTCTACTAGCCTTATGACATTGATTTCATGTCTGAGTGATATTGCATTGTACATAAGGACCACAACTTCTTTATCCATTTTTCTCTTTCCTGGGATATTTAAGGTGTCATGAAGTGGAGGTTCTTGTCAACAGAGCAGCCCTAAACTTTGGGGTGCCTGTGTCTTGCTGATTTTTAGTTTTCCCAATTTATACGCCCATGAGTGGACGTGCCCTATGCTCCCTAAGCTGTGTTTTTTCGATGTTTCAGGACACACCGTACACTTCTCCAGAGTGGCTGTTGGCAATTTACATCCCGCCCATCAGCGTAGCAAGGCTGCCATTTCTCCATGGCCTGTCCTGCATTTCTGGTTTTGACACTTTTTGCAGCATGGCCCTTTTGGCCGATGGGAAGCGAGACTTCTTTGTAGCGCTGATTTGCCTTTCCAGGTTGCTTGGTTGGCCAAAAAGGGCGTATGCGTTTTTTCCTGAATATATTCAGGAAAAAACGCATACGCCCTTTTTGGCCAAGGGCATCATTGTCGACGTTTTGCCGCTTTTCATGTGCCTTAAAGGCGATTCGAATCTACCTCCTGAAATCTCTTTCCTGCAATTCTGCCTTGCTTTCAAATCCTCTTCGTTGCCTTCCCTCAATATATCTGTGGATGAGAGTTATCACTTATAACTCTGCGGGTTTGTGAATTGCAGTGTCCCTGAGCTCCATTTTTCAACTGTCTTTTTTGAGAGCTGGCCGCAAAAGCACGGGATTGCCTCAGGCCCTATTCTGGTTCCTGGCAGCAGGCTGAGCCTATGGTTAATTCTTCTTCCTGATGGGAAAATAGAGTGACCTGTGCCTGTCCCAACACCTAGATCTAGTCTCTCATTGGTTGCCCCTCTTCCCGTTCATCCTCAGGACAAATTGCAACCTGTACAGAACAGGAGGTTAAAGGTGCTGATCCTCCAAGTAGGGAGATTGCTAGTAAAGTAGCTGGAAATGCGAACCCGAGCACAAGGAGATGAGAAATGAGGTGCGTTTTAGAAACCTTTCAAAATCACACGGTGTACCTTCTTCTGGGTTCCTCATGCAAGATTTCGATGTAGGAAGATGCCCTTGAACCTGGAGATTTGGGACCCATGGGATGGGTACCATGCAGTATTACTTTAAAGGGTCTGCGTTTGCTCACCCAACCTCACCCAACCTCTCAGCCCCAAGAGTGTCCACCCTTATGTCTCATCCAGCTGTGGGTCTAGATATGGTCAATCCAGGTTGCATCACAGCCCCTGAACGAATTTTGTAAGAATTTGTCTCTCTTTCACTGTCTTTGTTTTACGGGTTTTTAAAAGTAATTTATTTTTATAATGGGGTTTAGCTGCTTTTCACGGCTGTGTTTATGCGGATTTACACCCACTTGACTCACTTTCAGACAGATATCAATACATAGGTTTTAAGATTGTTACTAGTCACATATATTCTTGTGCGGTGAATAGGGGGTGTTGAGTCCAGTTCACTGAGCAAGGAGTAGGTCTTGTCTATTACATATTGGGTGTATGGAACGGTATCTGAGCGAATTTGAACCCCTTGTTTTATGCATCACCCCACCTCACCTTTCCCGTTAAGCAGCCATAGTGGGTTTTCTAAACGTGTGATTCTGTTCTGTTCTGTAATTCAGTTCAAGTGTAGCAGGTTTTTACATTCCCTCTATAAGTGATAGCTTATGATAAGTGTCTTTTTCTGTGTGACTTATTTCACTTAGAATCGTCGTACCTAAGTCCACTCATCTTGCTTCTACTAGCCTTATGACATTGATTTCATGTCTGAGTGATATTGCATTGTACATAAGGACCACAACTTCTTTATCCATTTTTCTCTTTCCTGGGATATTTAAGGTGTCATGAAGTGAAGTGGAGGTTCTTGTCAACAGAGCAGCCCTAAACTTTGGGGTGCCTGTGTCTTGCTGATTTTTAGTTTTCCCAATTTATACGCCCATGAGTGGACGTGCCCTATGCTCCCTAAGCTGTGTTTTTTCGATGTTTCAGGACACACCGTACACTTCTCCAGAGTGGCTGTTGGCAATTTACATCCCGCCCATCAGCGTAGCAAGGCTGCCATTTCTCCATGGCCTGTCCTGCATTTCTGGTTTTGACACTTTTTGCAGCATGGCCCTTTAGGCCGATGGTAAGCGAGACTTCTTTGTAGCGCTGATTTGCCTTTCCAGGTTTCTTGGTTGGCCAAAAAGGGCGTATGCGTTTTTTCCTGAATATATTCAGGAAAAAACGCATACGCCCTTTTTGGCCAAGGGCAACATTGTCGACGTTTTGCCGCTTTTCATGTGCCTTAAAGGCGATACAAATCTACCTCCTGAAATTGGTTTCCTGCAATTCTGCCTTGCTTTCAAATCCTCTTCGTTGCCTTCCCTCAATATATCTGGGGATGAGAGTTATCATTTATAACTCTGCGGGTTTGTGAATTGCAGTGTCCCTGAGCTCCATTTTTCAACTCGTTTTTTGGGAGCTGGCCGCAAAAGCACGGGATTGCCTCAGGCCCTATTGTGCTTCTGGGCGGCAGGCTGAGCCTGTGATTAATTCTTCTTCCTGATGGGAAATTAGAGTGACCTGTGCCTGTCCCAACACCTAGATCTAGTCTCTCATTGGTTGCCCCTCTTCCCGTTCATCCTCAGGACAAATTGCAACCTGTACAGAACAGGAGGTTAAAGGTGCTGATTCTCCAAGTAGGGAGATTGCTAGTAAAGTAGCTGGAATGGCGAACCCGAGCACAAGGAGATGAGAAATGAGGTGCGTTTTAGAAACCTTTCAAAATCACACGGTGTACCATCTTCTGAGTTTCTCATGCATGTTTTCGATGTAGGAAGATGCCCTTGAACCTGGAGACTTGGGACCCATGGGATGGGTACCACGCAGTATTACTTTAAAGGGTCTGCGTTTGCTCACCCAACCTAACCCAACCTTTCAGCCCCAAGAGTGTCCACCCTTATGTCTCATCCAGCTGTGCGTGTAGATATGGTCAATCCAGGTTGCATCACAGCCTCTGAACGAATTTTGTAAGAATTTCTCTCTCTTTCACTGTCTTTGTTTTACGGGTTTTCAAAAGTAATGTATTTTTATAATGGGGTTTAGCTGCTTTTCACGGCTGTGTTTATGCGGTTTTACACCCACTTGACTCACTTCCAGACATATATCAATACATAGGTTTTAAGATTCTTACTAGTCACATATATTCTTGTGCGGTGAATAGGGGGTGTTGAGTCCAGTTCACTGAGCAAGGAGTAGGTCTTGTCTATTACATATTGGGTGTATGGAACGGTATCTGAGCGAATTTGAACCCCTTGTTTTATGCATCACCCCACCTCACCTTTCCCGTTAAGCAGCCATAGTGTGTTTTCTAAACGTGTGACTCTGTTCTGTTTTGTAATTCAGTTCACGTGTAGCGGTTTTTACATTCCCTCTATAAGTGATAGCTTATGATAAGTGTCTTTTTCTGTGTGACTTATTTCACTTAGAATCGTCGTACCTAAGTCCACTCATCTTGCTTCTACTTGCCTTATGACATTGATTTCATGTCTGAGTGATATTCCATTGTACATAAGGACCACGACTTCTTTATCCATTTTTCTCTTTCCTGGGATATTTAAGTTGTCATGAAGTAGAGGTTCTTGTCAACAGAGCAGCCCTAAACTTTGGGGTGCCTGTGTCTTGCTGATTTTTCTTTTTCCCAATTTATACGCCCATGAGTTGACGTGCCCTACGCTCCCTAAGCTGTGTTTTTTCGATGTTTCAGGACACACCATACACTTCTCCAGAGTGGCTGCTGGCAATTAACATCCCGCCCATCAACGTAGCAAGGCTGCCATTTCTCCATGGCCTGTCCTGCATTTCTGGTTTTGACACTTTTTGCAGCATGACCCTTTTGACCGATGAGAAGCGAGACTTCTTTGTACCGCTGATTTGCCTTTCCAGGTTGCTTGGTTGGCCAAAAAGGGCGTATGCGTTTTTTCCTGAATATATTCAGGAAAAAAAGCATACGCCCTTTTTGGCCAAGGGCATCATTGTCGACGTTTTGCCGCTTTTCATGTGCTTTAAAGGCGATTCGAATCTACCTCCTGAAACCTGTTTCCTGCAATTCTGCCTTGCTTTCAAATCCTCTTCGTTGCCTTCCCTCAATATATTTGTGGACGAGAGTTATCATTTATAACTCAGCAGGTTTGTGAATGGCAGTGCCCCTGAGCTCCATTTTTCAACTGTCTTGTTTGGGAGCTGGCCGCAAAAGCACGGGATTGCCTCAGGCCCTATTCTGGTTCCCGGCGGCAGGCTGAGCCTGTGGTTAATTCTTCTTCCTGATGGGAAAATAGAGTGACCTGTGCCTGTCCCAGCACCTAGATCTAGTCTCTCATTGGTTGCCCCTCTTCCCGTTCATCCTCAGGACAAATTGCAACCTGTACAGAACAGGAGGTTAAAGGTGCTGATCCTCCAAGTAGGGAGATTGCTAGTAAAGTAGCTGGAATGGCGAACCCGAGCACAAGGAGATGAGAAATGAGGTGCGTTTTAGAAACCTTTCAAAATCACACGGTGTACCTTCTTCTGGGTTCCTCATGCAAGATTTCGATGTAGGAAGATGCCCTTGAACCTGGAGATTTGGGACCCATGGGATGGGTACCATGCAGTATTACTTTAAAGGGTCTGCATTTGCTCACCCAACCTCTCAGCCCCAAGAGTGTCCACCCTTATGTCTCATCCAGCTGTGGGTCTAGATATGGTCAATCCAGGTTGCATCACAGCCCCTGAACGAATTTTGTAAGAATTTGTCTCTCTTTCACTGTCTTTGTTTTACGGGTTTTTAAAAGTAATTTATTTTTATAATGGGGTTTAGCTGCTTTTCACGGCTGTGTTTATGCGGATTTACACCCACTTGACTCACTTTCAGACAGATATCAATACATAGGTTTTAAGATTGTTACTAGTCACATATATTCTTGTGCGGTGAATAGGGGGTGTTGAGTCCAGTTCACTGAGCAAGGAGTAGGTCTTGTCTATTACATATTGGGTGTATGGAACGGTATCTGAGCGAATTTGAACCCCTTGTTTTATGCATCACCCCACCTCACCTTTCCCGTTAAGCAGCCATAGTGGGTTTTCTAAACGTGTGATTCTGTTCTGTTCTGTAATTCAGTTCAAGTGTAGCAGGTTTTTACATTCCCTCTATAAGTGATAGCTTATGATAAGTGTCTTTTTCTGTGTGACTTATTTCACTTAGAATCGTCGTACCTAAGTCCACTCATCTTGCTTCTACTAGCCTTATGACATTGATTTCATGTCTGAGTGATATTGCATTGTACATAAGGACCACAACTTCTTTATCCATTTTTCTCTTTCCTGGGATATTTAAGGTGTCATGAAGTGAAGTGGAGGTTCTTGTCAACAGAGCAGCCCTAAACTTTGGGGTGCCTGTGTCTTGCTGATTTTTAGTTTTCCCAATTTATACGCCCATGAGTGGACGTGCCCTATGCTCCCTAAGCTGTGTTTTTTCGATGTTTCAGGACACACCGTACACTTCTCCAGAGTGGCTGTTGGCAATTTACATCCCGCCCATCAGCGTAGCAAGGCTGCCATTTCTCCATGGCCTGTCCTGCATTTCTGGTTTTGACACTTTTTGCAGCATGGCCCTTTAGGCCGATGGGAAGCGAGACTTCTTTGTAGCGCTGATTTGCCTTTCCAGGTTTCTTGGTTGGCCAAAAAGGGCGTATGCGTTTTTTCCTGAATATATTCAGGAAAAAACGCATACGCCCTTTTTGGCCAAGGGCAACATTGTCGACGTTTTGCCGCTTTTCATGTGCCTTAAAGGCGATTCGAATCTACCTCCTGAAATCGGTTTCCTGCAATTCTGCCTTGCTTTCAAATCCTCTTCGTTGCCTTCCCTCAATATATCTGGGGATGAGAGTTATCATTTATAACTCTGCGGGTTTGTGAATTGCAGTGTCCCTGAGCTCCATTTTTCAACTCGCTTTTTTGGGAGCTGGCCGCAAAAGCACGGGATTGCCTCAGGCCCTATTGTGCTTCTGGGCGGCAGGCTGAGCCTGTGATTAATTCTTCTTCCTGATGGGAAATTAGAGTGACCTGTGCCTGTCCCAACACCTAGATCTAGTCTCTCATTGGTTGCCCCTCTTCCCGTTCATCCTCAGGACAAATTGCAACCTGTACAGAACAGGAGGTTAAAGGTGCTGATTCTCCAAGTAGGGAGATTGCTAGTAAAGTAGCTGGAATGGCGAACCCGAGCACAAGGAGATGAGAAATGAGGTGCGTTTTAGAAACCTTTCAAAATCACACGGTGTACCATCTTCTGAGTTTCTCATGCATGTTTTCGATGTAGGAAGATGCCCTTGAACCTGGAGACTTGGGACCCATGGGATGGGTACCACGCAGTATTACTTTAAAGGGTCTGCGTTTGCTCACCCAACCTAACCCAACCTTTCAGCCCCAAGAGTGTCCACCCTTATGTCTCATCCAGCTGTGCGTGTAGATATGGTCAATCCAGGTTGCATCACAGCCTCTGAACGAATTTTGTAAGAATTTCTCTCTCTTTCACTGTCTTTGTTTTACGGGTTTTCAAAAGTAATTTATTTTTATAATGGGGTTTAGCTGCTTTTCACGGCTGTGTTTATGCGGCTTTACACCCACTTGACTCACTTCCAGACATATATCAATACATAGGTTTTAAGATTCTTACTAGTCACATATATTCTTGTGCGGTGAATAGGGGGTGTTGAGTCCAGTTCACTGAGCAAGGAGTAGGTCTTGTCTATTACATATTGGGTGTATGGAACGGTATCTGAGCGAATTTGAACCCCTTGTTTTATGCATCACCCCACCTCACCTTTCCCGTTAAGCAGCCATAGTGTGTTTTCTAAACGTGTGACTCTGTTCTGTTTTGTAATTCAGTTCAAGTGTAGCGGTTTTTACATTCCCTCTATAAGTGATAGCTTATGATAAGTGTCTTTTTCTGTGTGACTTATTTCACTTAGAATCGTCGTACATAAGTCCACTCATCTTGCTTCTACTTGCCTTATGACATTGATTTCATGTCTGAGTGATATTCCATTGTACATAAGGACCACGATTTCTTTATCCATTTTTCTCTTTCCTGGGATATTTAAGTTGTCATGAAGTGGAGGTTCTTGTCAACAGAGCAGCCCTAAACTTTGGGGTGCCTGTGTCTTGCTGATTTTTCTTTTTCCCAATTTATACGCCCATGAGTTGACGTGCCCTACGCTCCCTAAGCTGTGTTTTTTCGATTTTTCAGGACACACCATACACTTCTCCAGAGTGGCTGCTGGCAATTAACATCCCGCCCATCAGCGTAGCAAGGCTGCCATTTCTCCATGGCCTGTCCTGCATTTCTGGTTTTGACACTTTTTGCAGCATGACCCTTTTGACCGATGGGAAGCGAGACTTCTTTGTACCGCTGATTTGCCTTTCCAGGTTGCTTGGTTGGCCAAAAAGGGCGTATGCGTTTTTTCCTGAATATATTCAGGAAAAAAAGCATACGCCCTTTTTGGCCAAGGGCATCATTGTCGACGTTTTGCCGCTTTTCATGTGCTTTAAAGGCGATTCGAATCTACCTCCTGAAACCTGTTTCCTGCAATTCTGCCTTGCTTTCAAATCCTCTTCGTTGCCTTCCCTCAATATATTTGTGGACGAGAGTTATCATTTATAACTCAGCAGGTTTGTGAATGGCAGTGCCCCTGAGCTCCATTTTTCCACTGTCTTGTTTGGGAGCTGGCCGCAAAAGCACGGGATTGCCTCAGGCCCTATTCTGGTTCCCGGCGGCAGGCTGAGCCTGTGGTTAATTCTTCTTCCTGATGGGAAAATAGAGTGACCTGTGCCTGTCCCAGCACCTAGATCTAGTCTCTCATTGGTTGCCCCTCTTCCCGTTCATCCTCAGGACAAATTGCAACCTGTACAGAACAGGAGGTTAAAGGTGCTGATCCTCCAAGTAGGGAGATTGCTAGTAAAGTAGCTGGAATGGCGAACCCGAGCACAAGGAGATGAGAAATGAGGTGCATTTTAGAAACCTTTCAAAATCACACGGTGTACCTTCTTCTGGGTTCCTCATGCAAGATTTCGATGTAGGAAGATGCCCTTGAACCTGGAGATTTGGGACCCATGGGATGGGTACCATGCAGTATTACTTTAAAGGGTCTGCGTTTGCTCACCCAACCTCACCCAACCTCTCAGCCCCAAGAGTGTCCACCCTTATGTCTCATCCAGCTGTGGGTCTAGATATGGTCAATCCAGGTTGCATCACAGCCCCTGAACGAATTTTGTAAGAATTTGTCTCTCTTTCACTGTCTTTGTTTTACGGGTTTTTAAAAGTAATTTATTTTTATAATGGGGTTTAGCTGCTTTTCACGGCTGTGTTTATGCGGATTTACACCCACTTGACTCACTTCCAGACAGATATCAATACATAGGTTTTAAGATTGTTACTAGTCACATATATTCTTGTGCGGTGAATAGGGGGTGTTGAGTCCAGTTCACTGAGCAAGGAGTAGGTCTTGTCTATTACATATTGGGTGTATGGAACGGTATCTGAGCGAATTTGAACCCCTTGTTTTATGCATCACCCCACCTCACCTTTCCCGTTAAGCAGCCATAGCGTGTTTTCTAAACGTGTGATTCTGTTCTGTTCTGTAATTCAGTTCAAGTGTAGCAGGTTTTTACATTCCCTCTATAAGTGATAGCTTATGATAAGTGTCTTTTTCTGTGTGACTTATTTCACTTAGAATCGTCGTACCTAAGTCCACTCATCTTGCTTCTACTAGCCTTATGACATTGATTTCATGTCTGAGTGATATTGCATTGTACATAAGGACCACAACTTCTTTATCCATTTTTCTCTTTCCTGGGATATTTAAGGTGTCATGAAGTGGAGGTTCTTGTCAACAGAGCTGCTCTAAACTTTGGGGTGCCTGTGTCTTGCTGATTTTTAGTTTTCCCAATTTATACGCCCATGAGTGGACGTGCCCTATGCTCCCTAAGCTGTGTTTTTTCGATGTTTCAGGACACACCGTACACTTCTCCAGAGTGGCTGTTGGCAATTTACATCCCGCTCATCAGCGTAGCAAGGCTGCCATTTCTCCATGGCCTGTCCTGCATTTCTGGTTTTGACACTTTTTGCAGCATGGCCCTTTTGACCGATGGGAAGCGAGACTTCTTTGTAGCGCTGATTTGCCTTTTCAGGTTGCTTGGTTGGCCAAAAAGGGCGTATGCGTTTTTTCCTGAATATATTCAGGAAAAAACGCATACGCCCTTTTTGGCCAAGGGCATCATTGTCGACGTTTTGCCGCTTTTCATGTGCCTTAAAGGCGATTCGAATCTACCTCCTGAAATCTGTTTCCTGCAATTCTGCCTTGCTTTCAAATCCTCTTCGTTGCCTTCCCTCAATATATCTGTGGATGAGAGTTATCACTTATAACTCTGCGGGTTTGTGAATTGCAGTGTCCCTGAGCTCCATTTTTCAACTGTCTTTTTTGAGAGCTGGCCGCAAAAGCACGGGATTGCCTCAGGCCCTATTCTGGTTCCCGGCGGCAGGCTGAGCCTGTGGTTAATTCTTCTTCCTGATGGGAAAATAGAGTGACCTGTGCCTGTCCCAACACCTAGATCTAGTCTCTCATTGGTTGCCCCTCTTCCCGTTCATCCTCAGGACAAATTGCAACCTGTACAGAACAGGAGGTTAAAGGTGCTCATCCTCCAAGTAGGGAGATTGCTAGTAAAGTAGCTGGAATGGCGAACCCGAGCACAAGGAGATGAGAAATGAGGTGCGTTTTAGAAACCTTTCAAAATCACACGGTGTACCTTCTTCTGGGTTCCTCATGCAAGATTTCGATGTAAGAAGATGCCCTTGAACCTGGAGATTTGGGACCCATGGGATGGGTACCATGCAGTATTACTTTAAAGGGTCTGCGTTTGCTCACCCAACCTCACCCAACCTCTCAGCCCCAAGAGTGTCCACCCTTATGTCTCATCCAGCTGTAGGTCTAGATATGGTCAATCCAGGTTGCATCACAGCCCCTGAACGAATTTTGTAAGAATTTGTCTCTCTTTCACTGTCTTTGTTTTACGGGTTTTTAAAAGTAATTTATTTTTATAATGGGGTTTAGCTGCTTTTCACGGCTGTGTTTATGCGGATTTACACCCACTTGACTCACTTCCAGACAGATATCAATACATAGGTTTTAAGATTGTTACTAGTCACATATATTCTTGTGCGGTGAATAGGGGGTGTTGAGTCCAGTTCACTGAGCAAGGAGTAGGTCTTGTCTATTACATATTGGGTGTATGGAACGGTATCTGAGCGAATTTGAACCCCTTGTTTTATGCATCACCCCACCTCACCTTTCCCGTTAAGCAGCCATAGTGTGTTTTCTAAACGTGTGATTCTGTTCTGTTCTGTAATTCAGTTCAAGTGTAGCAGGTTTTTACATTCCCTCTATAAGTGATAGCTTATGATAAGTGTCTTTTTCTGTGTGACTTATTTCACTTAGAATCGTCGTACCTAAGTCCACTCATCTTGCTTCTACTAGCCTTATGACATTGATTTCATGTCTGAGTGATATTGCATTGTACATAAGGACCACAACTTCTTTATCCATTTTTCTCTTTCCTGGGATATTTAAGGTGTCATGAAGTGGAGGTTCTTGTCAACAGAGCAGCCCTAAACTTTGGGGTGCCTGTGTCTTGCTGATTTTTAGTTTTCCCAATTTATACGCCCATGAGTGGACGTGCCCTATGCTCCCTAAGCTGTGTTTTTTCGATGTTTCAGGACACACCGTACACTTCTCCAGAGTGGCTGTTGGCAATTTACATCCCGCTCATCAGCGTAGCAAGGCTGCCATTTCTCCATGGCCTGTCCTGCATTTCTGGTTTTGACACTTTTTGCAGCATGGCCCTTTTGACCGATGGGAAGCGAGACTTCTTTGTAGCGCTGATTTGCCTTTTCAGGTTGCTTGGTTGGCCAAAAAGGGCGTATGCGTTTTTTCCTGTATATATTCAGGAAAAAACGCATACGCCCTTTTTGGCCAAGGGCATCATTGTCGACGTTTTGCCGCTTTTCATGTGCCTTAAAGGCGATTCGAATCTACCTCCTGAAATCTGTTTCCTGCAATTCTGCCTTGCTTTCAAATCCTCTTCGTTGCCTTCCCTCAATATATCTGTGGATGAGAGTTATCACTTATAACTCTGCGGGTTTGTGAATTGCAGTGTCCCTGAGCTCCATTTTTCAACTGTCTTTTTTGAGAGCTGGCCGCAAAAGCACGGGATTGCCTCAGGCCCTATTCTGGTTCCTGGCAGCAGGCTGAGCCTGTGGTTAATTCTTCTTCCTGATGGGAAAATAGAGTGACCTGTGCCTGTCCCAACACCTAGATCTAGTCTCTCATTGGTTGCCCCTCTTCCCGTTCATCCTCAGGACAAATTGCAACCTGTACAGAACAGGAGGTTAAAGGTGCTGATCCTCCAAGTAGGGAGATTGCTAGTAAAGTAGTTGGAATGGCGAACCCGAGCACAAGGAGATGAGAAATGAGGTGCGTTTTAGAAACCTTTCAAAATCACACGGTGTACCTTCTTCTGGGTTCCTCATGCAAGATTTCGATGTAGGAAGATGCCCTTGAACCTGGAGATTTGGGACCCATGGGATGGGTACCATGCAGTATTACTTTAAAGGGTCTGCGTTTGCTCACCCAACCTCACCCAACCTCTCAGCCCCAAGAGTGTCCACCCTTATGTCTCATCCAGCTGTAGGTCTAGATATGGTCAATCCAGGTTGCATCACAGCCCCTGAACGAATTTTGTAAGAATTTGTCTCTCTTTCACTGTCTTTGTTTTACGGGTTTTTAAAAGTAATTTATTTTTATAATGGGGTTTAGCTGCTTTTCACGGCTGTGTTTATGCGGATTTACACCCACTTGACTCACTTCCAGACAGATATCAATACATAGGTTTTAAGATTGTTACTAGTCACATATATTCTTGTGCGGTGAATAGGGGGTGTTGAGTCCAGTTCACTGAGCAAGGAGTAGGTCTTTTCTATTACATATTGGGTGTATGGAACTGTATCTGAGCGAATTTGAACCCCTTGTTTTATGCATCACCCCACCTCACCTTTCCCGTTAAGCAGCCATAGTGTGTTTTCTAAACGTGTGATTCTGTTCTGTTCTGTAATTCAGTTCAAGTGTAGCAGGTTTTTACATTCCCTCTATAAGTGATAGCTTATGATAAGTGTCTTTTTCTGTGTGACTTATTTCACTTAGAATCGTCGTACCTAAGTCCACTCATCTTGCTTCTACTAGCCTTATGACATTGATTTCATGTCTGAGTGATATTGCATTGTACATAAGGACCACAACTTCTTTATCCATTTTTCTCTTTCCTGGGATATTTAAGGTGTCATGAAGTGGAGGTTCTTGTCAACAGAGCAGCCCTAAACTTTGGGGTGCCTGTGTCTTGCTGATTTTTAGTTTTCCCAATTTATACGCCCATGAGTGGACGTGCCCTATGCTCCCTAAGCTGTGTTTTTTTGATGTTTCAGGACACACCGTACACTTCTCCAGAGTGGCTGTTGGCAATTTACATCCCGCCCATCAGCGTAGCAAGGCTGCCATTTCTATGGCCTGTCCTGCATTTCTGGTTTTGACACTTTTTGCAGCATGGCCCTTTTGGCCGATGGGAAGCGAGACTTCTTTGTAGCGCTGATTTGCTTTTCCAGGTTGCTTGGTTGGCCAAAAAGGGCGTATGCGTTTTTTCCTGAATATATTCAGGAAAAAACGCATACGCCCTTTTTGGCCAAGGGCATCATTGTCGACGTTTTGCCGCTTTTCATGTGCCTTAAAGGCGATTCGAATCTACCTCCTGAAATCTGTTTCCTGCAATTCTGCCTTGCTTTCAAATCCTCTTCGTTGCCTTCCCTCAATATATCTGTGGATGAGAGTTATCACTTATAACTCTGCGGGTTTGTGAATTGCAGTGTCCCTGAGCTCCATTTTTCAACTGTCTTTTTTGAGAGCTGGCCGCAAAAGCACGGGATTGCCTCAGGCCCTATTCTGGTTCCCGGCGGCAGGCTGAGCCTGTGGTTAATTCTTCTTCCTGATGGGAAAATAGAGTGACCTGTGCCTGTCCCAACACCTAGATCTAGTCTCTCATTGGTTGCCCCTCTTCCCGTTCATCCTCAGGACAAATTGCAACCTGTACAGAACAGGAGGTTAAAGGTGCTGATCCTCCAAGTAGGGAGATTGCTAGTAAAGTAGCTGGAATGGCGAACCCGAGCACAAGGAGATGAGAAATGAGGTGCGTTTTAGAAACCTTTCAAAATCACACGGTGTACCTTCTTCTGGGTTCCTCATGCAAGATTTCGATGTAAGAAGATGCCCTTGAACCTGGAGATTTGGGACCCATGGGATGGGTAACATGCAGTATTACTTTAAAGGGTCTGCGTTTGCTCACCCAACCTCACCCAACCTCTCAGCCCCAAGAGTGTCCACCCTTATGTCTCATCCAGCTGTAGGTCTAGATATGGTCAATCCAGGTTGCATCACAGCCCCTGAACGAATTTTGTAAGAATTTGTCTCTCTTTCACTGTCTTTGTTTTACGGGTTTTTAAAAGTAATTTATTTTTATAATGGGGTTTAGCTGCTTTTCACGGCTGTGTTTATGCGGATTTACACCCACTTGACTCACTTCCAGACAGATATCAATACATAGGTTTTAAGATTGTTACTAGTCACATATATTCTTGTGTGGTGAATAGGGGGTGTTGAGTCCAGTTCACTGAGCAAGGAGTAGGTCTTGTCTATTACATATTGGGTGTATGGAACGGTATCTGAGCGAATTTGAACCCCTTGTTTTATGCATCACCCCACCTCACCTTTCCCGTTAAGCAGCCATAGTGTGTTTTCTAAACGTGTGATTCTGTTCTGTTCTGTAATTCAGTTCAAGTGTAGCAGGTTTTTACATTCCCTCTATAAGTGATAGCTTATGATAAGTGTCTTTTTCTGTGTGACTTATTTCACTTAGAATCGTCGTACCTAAGTCCACTCATCTTGCTTCTACTAGCCTTATGACATTGATTTCATGTCTGAGTGATATTGCATTGTACATAAGGACCACAACTTCTTTATCCATTTTTCTCTTTCCTGGGATATTTAAGGTGTCATGAAGTGGAGGTTCTTTTCAACAGAGCAGCCCTAATCTTTGGGGTGCCTGTGTCTTGCTGATTTTTAGTTTTCCCAATTTATACGCCCATGAGTGGACGTGCCCTATGCTCCCTAAGCTGTGTTTTTTCGATGTTTCAGGACACACCGTACACTTCTCCAGAGTGGCTGTTGGCAATTTACATCCCGCTCATCAGCGTAGCAAGGCTGCCATTTCTCCATGGCCTGTCCTGCATTTCTGGTTTTGACACTTTTTGCAGCATGGCCCTTTTGACCGATGGGAAGCGAGACTAATTGGTAGCGCTGATTTGCCTTTCCAGGTTGCTTGGTTGGCCAAAAAGGGCGTATGCGTTTTTTCCTGTATATATTCAGGAAAAAACGCATACGCCCTTTTTGGCCAAGGGCATCATTGTCGACGTTTTGCCGCTTTTCATGTGCCTTAAAGGCGATTCGAATCTACCTCCTGAAATCTGTTTCCTGCAATTCTGCCTTGCTTTCAAATCCTCTTCGTTGCCTTCCCTCAATATATCTGTGGATGAGAGTTATCACTTATAACTCTGCGGGTTTGTGAATTGCAGTGTCCCTGAGCTCCATTTTTCAACTGTCTTTTTTGAGAGCTGGCCGCAAAAGCACGGGATTGCCTCAGGCCCTATTCTGGTTCCTGGCGGCAGGCTGAGCCTGTGGTTAATTCTTCTTCCTGATGGGAAAATAGAGTGACCTGTGCCTGTCCCAACACCTAGATCTAGTCTCTCATTGGTTGCCCCTCTTCCCGTTCATCCTCAGGACAAATTGCAACCTGTACAGAACAGGAGGTTAAAGGTGCTGATCCTCCAAGTAGGGAGATTGCTAGTAAAGTAGCTGGAATGGCGAACCCGAGCACAAGGAGATGAGAAATGAGGTGCGTTTTAGAAACCTTTCAAAATCACACGGTGTACCTTCTTCTGGGTTCCTCATGCAAGATTTCGATGTAAGAAGATGCCCTTGAACCTGGAGATTTGGGACCCATGGGATGGGTACCATGCAGTATTACTTTAAAGGGTCTGCGTTTGCTCACCCAACCTCACCCAACCTCTCAGCCCCAAGAGTGTCCACCCTTATGTCTCATCCAGCTGTAGGTCTAGATATGGTCAATCCAGGTTGCATCACAGCCCCTGAACGAATTTTGTAAGAATTTGTCTCTCTTTCACTGTCTTTGTTTTACGGGTTTTTAAAAGTAATTTATTTTTATAATGGGGTTTAGCTGCTTTTCACGGCTGTGTTTATGCGGATTTACACCCACTTGACTCACTTCCAGACAGATATCAATACATAGGTTTTAAGATTGTTACTAGTCACATATATTCTTGTGTGGTGAATAGGGGGTGTTGAGTCCAGTTCACTGAGCAAGGAGTAGGTCTTGTCTATTACATATTGGGTGTATGGAACGGTATCTGAGCGAATTTGAACCCCTTGTTTTATGCATCACCCCACCTCACCTTTCCCGTTAAGCAGCCATAGTGTGTTTTCTAAACGTGTGATTCTGTTCTGTTCTGTAATTCAGTTCAAGTGTAGCAGGTTTTTACATTCCCTCTATAAGTGATAGCTTATGATAAGTGTCTTTTTCTGTGTGACTTATTTCACTTAGAATCGTCGTACCTAAGTCCACTCATCTTGCTTCTACTAGCCTTATGACATTGATTTCATGTCTGAGTGATATTGCATTGTACATAAGGACCACAACTTCTTTATCCATTTTTCTCTTTCCTGGGATATTTAAGGTGTCATGAAGTGGAGGTTCTTTTCAACAGAGCAGCCCTAAACTTTGGGGTGCCTGTGTCTTGCTGATTTTTAGTTTTCCCAATTTATACGCCCATGAGTGGACGTGCCCTATGCTCCCTAAGCTGTGTTTTTTCGATGTTTCAGGACACACCGTACACTTCTCCAGAGTGGCTGTTGGCAATTTACATCCCGCTCATCAGCGTAGCAAGGCTGCCATTTCTCCATGGCCTGTCCTGCATTTCTGGTTTTGACACTTTTTGCAGCATGGCCCTTTTGACCGATGGGAAGCGAGACTAATTGGTAGCGCTGATTTGCCTTTCCAGGTTGCTTGGTTGGCCAAAAAGGGCGTATGCGTTTTTTCCTGTATATATTCAGGAAAAAACGCATACGCCCTTTTTGGCCAAGGGCATCATTGTCGACGTTTTGCCGCTTTTCATGTGCCTTAAAGGCGATTCGAATCTACCTCCTGAAATCTGTTTCCTGCAATTCTGCCTTGCTTTCAAATCCTCTTCGTTGCCTTCCCTCAATATATCTGTGGATGAGAGTTATCACTTATAACTCTGCGGGTTTGTGAATTGCAGTGTCCCTGAGCTCCATTTTTCAACTGTCTTTTTTGAGAGCTGGCCGCAAAAGCACGGGATTGCCTCAGGCCCTATTCTGGTTCCTGGCAGCAGGCTGAGCCTGTGGTTAATTCTTCTTCCTGATGGGAAAATAGAGTGACCTGTGCCTGTCCCAACACCTAGATCTAGTCTCTCATTGGTTGCCCCTCTTCCCGTTCATCCTCAGGACAAATTGCAACCTGTACAGAACAGGAGGTTAAAGGTGCTGATCCTCCAAGTAGGGAGATTGCTAGTAAAGTAGTTGGAATGGCGAACCCGAGCACAAGGAGATGAGAAATGAGGTGCGTTTTAGAAACCTTTCAAAATCACACGGTGTACCTTCTTCTGGGTTCCTCATGCAAGATTTCGATGTAGGAAGATGCCCTTGAACCTGGAGATTTGGGACCCATGGGATGGGTACCATGCAGTATTACTTTAAAGGGTCTGCGTTTGCTCACCCAACCTCACCCAACCTTTCAGCCCCAAGAGTGTCCACCCTTATGTCTCATCCAGCTGTAGGTCTAGATATGGTCAATCCAGGTTGCATCACAGCCCCTGAACGAATTTTGTAAGAATTTGTCTCTCTTTCACTGTCTTTGTTTTACGGGTTTTTAAAAGTAATTTATTTTTATAATGGGGTTTAGCTGCTTTTCACGGCTGTGTTTATGCGGATTTACACCCACTTGACTCACTTCCAGACAGATATCAATACATAGGTTTTAAGATTGTTACTAGTCACATATATTCTTGTGCGGTGAATAGGGGGTGTTGAGTCCAGTTCACTGAGCAAGGAGTAGGTCTTGTCTATTACATATTGGGTGTATGGAACTGTATCTGAGCGAATTTGAACCCCTTGTTTTATGCATCACCCCACCTCACCTTTCCCGTTAAGCAGCCATAGTGTGTTTTCTAAACGTGTGATTCTGTTCTGTTCTGTAATTCAGTTCAAGTGTAGCAGGTTTTTACATTCCCTCTATAAGTGATAGCTTATGATAAGTGTCTTTTTCTGTGTGACTTATTTCACTTAGAATCGTCGTACCTAAGTCCACTCATCTTGCTTCTACTAGCCTTATGACATTGATTTCATGTCTGAGTGATATTGCATTGTACATAAGGACCACAACTTCTTTATCCATTTTTCTCTTTCCTGGTTTATTTAAGGTGTCATGAAGTGGAGGTTCTTGTCAACAGAGCAGCCCTAAACTTTGGGGTGCCTGTGTCTTGCTGATTTTTAGTTTTCCCAATTTATACGCCCATGAGTGGACGTGCCCTATGCTCCCTAAGCTGTGTTTTTTCGATGTTTCAGGACACACCGTACACTTCTCCAGAGTGGCTGTTGGCAATTTACATCCCGCCCATCAGCGTAGCAAGGCTGCCATTTCTATGGCCTGTCCTGCATTTCTGGTTTTGACACTTTTTGCAGCATGGCCCTTTTGGCCGATGGGAAGCGAGACTTCTTTGTAGCGCTGATTTGCCTTTCCAGGTTGCTTGGTTGGCCAAAAAGGGCGTATGCGTTTTTTCCTGAATATATTCAGGAAAAAACGCATACGCCCTTTTTGGCCAAGGGCATCATTGTCGACGTTTTGCCGCTTTTCATGTGCCTTAAAGGCGATTCGAATCTACCTCCTGAAATCTGTTTCCTGCAATTCTGCCTTGCTTTCAAATCCTCTTCGTTGCCTTCCCTCAATATATCTGTGGATGAGAGTTATCATTTATAACTCTGCGGGTTTGTGAATTGCAGTGTCCCTGAGCTCCATTTTTCAACTGTCTTTTTTGAGAGCTGGCCGCAAAAGCACGGGATTGCCTCAGGCCCTATTTTGGTTCCTGGCAGCAGGCTGAGCCTGTGGTTAATTCTTCTTCCTGATGGGAAAATAGAGTGACCTGTGCCTGTCCCAACACCTAGATCTAGTCTCTCATTGGTTGCCCCTCTTCCCGTTCATCCTCAGGACAAATTGCAACCTGTACAGAACAGGAGGTTAAAGGTGCTGATCCTCCAAGTAGGGAGATTGCTAGTAAAGTAGTTGGAATGGCGAACCCGAGCACAAGGAGATGAGAAATGAGGTGCGTTTTAGAAACCTTTCAAAATCACACGGTGTACCTTCTTCTGGGTTCCTCATGCAAGATTTCGATGTAGGAAGATGCCCTTGAACCTGGAGATTTGGGACCCATGGGATGGGTACCATGCAGTATTACTTTAAAGGGTCTGCGTTTGCTCACCCAACCTCACCCAACCTCTCAGCCCCAAGAGTGTCCACCCTTATGTCTCATCCAGCTGTGGGTCTAGATATGGTCAATCCAGGTTGCATCACAGCCCCTGAACGAATTTTGTAAGAATTTGTCTCTCTTTCACTGTCTTTGTTTTACGGGTTTTTAAAAGTAATTTATTTTTATAATGGGGTTTAGCTGCTTTTCACGGCTGTGTTTATGCGGCTTTACACCCACTTGACTCACTTCCAGACAGATATCAATACATAGGTTTTAAGATTGTTACTAGTCACATATATTCTTGTGCGGTGAATAGGGGGTGCTGAGTCCAGTTCACTGAGCAAGGAGTAGGTCTTGTCTATTACATATTGGGTGTATGGAACGGTATCTGAGCGAATTTGAACCCCTTGTTTTATGCATCACCCCACCTCACCTTTCCCGTTAAGCAGCCATAGTGTGTTTTCTAAACGTGTGATTCTGTTCTGTTCTGTAATTCAGTTCAAGTGTAGCAGGTTTTTACATTCCCTCTATAAGTGATAGCTTATGATAAGTGTCTTTTTCTGTGTGACTTATTTCACTTAGAATCATCGTACCTAAGTCCACTCACCTTGCTTCTACTAGCCTTATGAGATTGATTTCATGTCTGAGTGATATTGCATTGTACATAAGGACCACAACTTCTTTATCCATTTTTCTCTTTCCTGGGATATTTAAGGTGTCATGAAGTGGAGGTTCTTGTCAACAGAGCAGCCCTAAACTTTGGGGTGCCTGTGTCTTGCTGATTTTTTGTTTTCAAAATTTATACGCCCATGAGTGGACGTGCCCTATGCTCCCTAAGCTGTGTTTTTTCGATGTTTCAGGACACACCGTACACTTCTCCAGAGTGGCTGTTGGCAATTTACATCCCGCCCATCAGCGTAGCAAGGCTGCCATTTCTATGGCCTGTCCTGCATTTCTGGTTTTGACACTTTTTGCAGCATGGCCCTTTTGGCCGATGGGAAGCGAGACTTCTTTGTAGCGCTGATTTGCCTTTCCAGGTTGCTTGGTTGGCCAAAAAGGGCGTATGCGTTTTTTCCTGAATATATTCAGGAAAAAACGCATACGCCCTTTTTGGCCAAGGGCATCATTGTCGACGTTTTGCCGCTTTTCATGTGCCTTAAAGGCGATTCGAATCTACCTCCTGAAATCTGTTTCCTGCAATTCTGCCTTGCTTTCAAATCCTCTTCGTTGCCTTCCCTCAATATATCTGTGGATGAGAGTTATCACTTATAACTCTGCGGGTTTGTGAATTGCAGTGTCCCTGAGCTCCATTTTTCAACTGTCTTTTTTGAGAGATGGCCGCAAAAGCACGGGATTGCCTCAGGCCCTATTTTGGTTCCTGGCAGCAGGCTGAGCCTGTGGTTAATTCTTCTTCCTGATGGGAAAATAGAGTGACCTGTGCCTGTCCCAACACCTAGATCTAGTCTCTCATTGGTTGCCCCTCTTCCCGTTCATCCTCAGGACAAATTGCAACCTGTACAGAACAGGAGGTTAAAGGTGCTGATCCTCCAAGTAGGGAGATTGCTAGTAAAGTAGCTGGAATGGCGAACCCGAGCACAAGGAGATGAGAAATGAGGTGCGTTTTAGAAACCTTTCAAAATCACACGGTGTACCTTCTTCTGGGTTCCTCATGCAAGATTTCGATGTAGGAAGATGCCCTTGAACCTGGAGATTTGGGACCCATGGGATGGGTACCATGCAGTATTACTTTAAATGGTCTGCGTTTGCTCACCCAACCTCACCCAACCTCTCAGCCCCAAGAGTGTCCACCCTTATGTCTCATCCAGCTGTGGGTCTAGATATGGTCAATCCAGGTTGCATCACAGCCCCTGAACGAATTTTGTAAGAATTTGTCTCTCTTTCACTGTCTTTGTTTTACGGGTTTTTAAAAGTAATTTATTTTTATAATGGGGTTTAGCTGCTTTTCACGGCTGTGTTTATGCGGATTTACACCCACTTGACTCACTTCCAGACAGATATCAATACATAGGTTTTAAGATTGTTACTAGTCACATATATTCTTGTGCGGTGAATAGGGGGTGTTGAGTCCAGTTCACTGAGCAAGGAGTAGGTCTTGTCTATTACATATTGGGTGTATGGAACGGTATCTGAGCGAATTTGAACCCCTTGTTTTATGCATCACCCCACCTCACCTTTCCCGTTAAGCAGCCATAGTGTGTTTTCTAAACGTGTGATTCTGTTCTGTTCTGTAATTCAGTTCAAGTGTAGCAGGTTTTTACATTCCCTCTATAAGTGATAGCTTATGATAAGTGTCTTTTTCTGTGTGACTTATTTCACTTAGAATCGTCGTACCTAAGTCCACTCATCTTGCTTCTACTAGCCTTATGACATTGATTTCATGTCTGAGTGATATTGCATTGTACATAAGGACCACAACTTCTTTATCCATTTTTCTCTTTCCTGGGATATTTAAGGTGTCATGAAGTGGAGGTTCTTGTCAACAGAGCAGCCCTAAACTTTGGGGTGCCTGTGTCTTGCTGATTTTTAGTTTTCCCAATTTATACGCCCATGAGTGGACGTGCCCTATGCTCCCTAAGCTGTGTTTTTTCGATGTTTCAGGACACACCGTACACTTCTCCAGAGTGGCTGTTGGCAATTTACATCCCGCTCATCAGCGTAGCAAGGCTGCCATTTCTCCATGGCCTGTCCTGCATTTCTGGTTTTGACACTTTTTGCAGCATGGCCCTTTTGACTGATGGGAAGCGAGACTTCTTTGTAGCGCTGATTTGCCTTTCCAGGTTGCTTGGTTGGCCAAAAAGGGCGTATGCGTTTTTTCCTGAATATATTCAGGAAAAAACGCATACGCCCTTTTTGGCCAAGGGCATCATTGTCGACGTTTTGCCGCTTTTCATGTGCTTTAAAGGCGATTCGAATCTACCTCATGAAATCTGTTTTCTGCAATTGTGCCTTGCTTTAAATCCTCTTCGTTGCCTTCCCTCAATATATCTGTGGACGAGAGTTATCATTTATAACTCTGCAGGGTTGTGAATTGCAGTGCCCATGTGCTCCATTTTTCAACTGGCTTTTTTGGGAGCTGGCCGCAGAAGCGCGGGATTGCCTCTGGCCCTATTCTGGTTCCGGGTGGCAGGCTGAGCCTGTGGTTATTTCTTCTTCCTGATGAGAAAATAGAGTGACCTGTGCCTGTCCCAACATCTAGATCTAGTCTCTCATTGGCTGCCCCTCTTCCCGTTCATCCTCAGAACAAATTGCAACCTGTACGGAACAGGAGGTTAAAGGTGCTGATTCTCCAAGTAGGGAGATTGCTAGTAAAGTAGCTGAAATGGCGAACCCGAGCACAAGGAGATGAGAAATGAGGTGCGTTTTAGAAACCTTTCAAAATCACACGGTGTACCATCTTCTGGGTTCCTCATGCAAGTTTTCGATGTAGGAAGATGCCCTTGAACCTGGAGATTTGGGACCCATGGGATGGGTACCACGCAGTATTACCTTAAAGGGTCTGCGTTGGCTCACCCAACCTCACCAAACCTCTCAGCCCCAAAAATGTCCACCCTTATGTCTCATCCAGCTGTGGGTCTAGATATGGTCAATCCAGGTTGCGTCACAGCCCCTGAATGAATTTTGTAAGAATTTCTGTCTCTTTCACTGTCTTTGTTTCATGGGTTTTTAAAACTAATTTATTTTTATAATGGGGTTTAGCTGCTTTTCACGGCTGTGTTTATGCGGCTTTACACCCACTTGACACACTTCCAGAGAGATATCAATACATAGGTTTTAAGATTCTTACTAGTCACATATATTCTTGTGCAGTGAATAGGGGGTGTTGAGTCCAGTTCACTGAGCAAGGAGTAGGTCTTGTCTATTACGTATTGCGTGTATGGAACGGTATCTGAGCTAATTTGAAACCCTTGTTTTATGCATCACCCCACCTCACCTTTCCCGTTAAGCAACCATAGTTTTTTTTCTAAATTTGTGACTTTGTTCTGTTTTGTAATTCAGTTCAAATGTAGCGGTTTTTACATTCCCTGTATAAGTTATAGCTTTTGATAAGTGTCTTTTTCTGTGTGACTTATTTCACTTAGAATCGTCGTACCTAAGTCCACCCATCTTGCTTCTACTAGCCTTATGACATTGATTTCATGGCTGAGTGATATTCCATTGTACATAAGGACCACAACTTCTTTATCCATTTTTCTCTTTCCTGGGATATTTAAGGTGTCATGAAGTGGAGGTTCTTGTCAACAGAGCAGCCCTAAACTTTGGGGTGCCTGTGTCTTGCTGATTTTTAGTTTTCCCAATTTATACGCCCATGAGTGGACGTGCCCTATGCTCCCTAAGCTGTGTTTTTTCGATGTTTCAGGCCTCACCGTACACTTCTCCAGAGTGGCTGTTGGCAATTTACATCCCGCCCATCAGCGTAGCAAGGCTCCAATTTCTCCATGGCCTGTCCTGCATTTGTGGTTTTGACACTTTTATCAGAATGGCCCTTTTGACGGATGGGAAGCGAGACTTCTTTGTAGCGCTGATTTGCCTTTCCAGGTTGCTTGGTTGGCCAAAAAGGGCGTATGCGTTTTTTCCTGAATATATTCAGGAAAAAACGCATACGCCCTTTTTGGCCAAGGGTATCATTGTCCACGTTTTGCCGCTTTTCATGTGCTTTAAAGGCGATTCGAATCTACCTCCTGAAATCTGTTTCCTGCAGTTCTGCCTTGCTTTCAAATCCTCTTCGTTGCCTTCCCTCAATATATTTGTGGACGAGAATTATTATTTATAAGTCTGCAGGTTTGTGAATTGCAGTGTCCCTGAGCTCCATTTTTCAACTCGCTTTTTTGGGATCTGTCCGCAAAAGCGCGGGATTGCCTCAGGCCCTATTCTGGTTCCGGGTGGCAGGCTGAGACTGTGGTTATTTCTTCTTCCTGATGGGAAAATAGAGTGACCTGTGCCTGTCCCAACACCTAGATCTAGTCTCTCATTGGTTGCCCCTCTTCCCGTTCATCCTCAGAACAAATTGCAACCTGTACGGAACAGGAGGTTAAAGGTGCTGATTCTCCAAGTAGGGAGATTGCTAGTAAAGTAGCTGAAATGGCGAACCCGAGCACAAGGAGATGAGAAATGAGGTGCGTTTTAGAAACCTTTCAAAATCACACGGTGTACCATCTTCTGGGTTTCTCATGCATGTTTTCGATGTAGGAAGATGACCTTGAACCTGGAGATTTGGGACCCATGGGATGGGTACCACGCAGTATTACTTTAAAGAGTCTGCGTTGGCTCACCCAACCTCACCAAACCTCTCAGCCCCAAGAATGTCCACCCTTATGTCTCATCCAGCTGTGGGTCTAGATATGGTCAATCCAGGTTGCGTCACAGCCCCCGAATGAATTTTGTAAGAATTTCTGTCTCTTTCACTGTCTTTGTTTCATGGGTTTTTAAAACTAATTTATTTTTATAATGGGGTTTAGCTGCTTTTCACGGCTGTGTTTATGCAGCTTTACACCCACTTGACACACTTCCAGAGAGATATCAATACATAGGTTGTAAGTTTCTTACTAGTCA
This sequence comes from Eschrichtius robustus, assembly GCF_028021215.1. Taxonomy (NCBI): domain Eukaryota; kingdom Metazoa; phylum Chordata; class Mammalia; order Artiodactyla; family Eschrichtiidae; genus Eschrichtius; species Eschrichtius robustus. The sequence continues at coordinate 900,592 of NW_027175427.1, forward strand.
GATATATACTTGTGCGGTGAATAGGGGGTCTTGAGTCCACTTCACTGAGCAAGGAGTAGGTCTTTTCTATTACATATTGGGTGTATGGAACGGTATCTGAGCTAATATGAAACCCTTGTTTTATGCATCACACCACCTCACCTTTCACTTTAAGCAGCCATAGTGTGTTTTCTAAACGTCTGACTCTGTTCTCTTTTGTAATTCAGTTCAAGTGTAGAAGTTTTTACATTCCCTCTATAAGTGATAGCTTATGATAAGTGTCTTTTTCTGTGTGACTAATTTCACTTAGAGTCGTCGTACCTAAATCCACTCATCATGCTGCTACTAGCCTTATGACAATGATTTCATGGCTGAGTGATATTCCATTGTACATAAGGACCACAACTTCTTTATCCATTTTTCTCTTTCCTGGGATATTTAAGGTGTCATGAAGTGGAGGTTCTTGTCAACAGAGCAGCCCTAAACTTTGGGGTGCCTGTGTCTTGCTGATTTTTTGTTTTCAAAATTTATACGCCCATGAGTGGAAGTGCCCTATGCTCCCTAAGCTGTGTTTTTTCGATGTTTCAGGCCTCACCGTACACTTCTCCAGAGTGGCTGTTGGCAATTTACATCCCGCCCATCAGCGTAGCAAGGCTCCAATTTCTCCATGGCTTGTCCTGCATTTGTGGTTTTGACACTTTTATCAGCATGGCCCTTTTGACTGATGGGAAGCGAGACTTCTTTGTAGCGCTGATTTGACTTTCCAGGTTGCTTGGTTGGCCAAAAAGGGCGTATGCGTTTTTTCCTGAATATATTCAGGAAAAAACGCATACGCACTTTTTGGCCAAGGGCATCATTGTCCACGTTTTGCCGCTTTTCCTGTGCTTTAAAGGCGATTCAAATCTACCTCCTGAAACCTGTTTCCTGCAATTCTGCCTTGCTTTCAAATCCTCTTCGTTGCCTTCCCTCAGTATATTTGTGGACGAGAGTTATCATTTATAACTCTGCAGGGTTGTGAATTGCAGTGCCCATGTGCTCCATTTTTCAACTGGCTTTTTTGGGAGCTGGCCGCAGAAGCGCGGGATTGCCTCAGGACCTATACTGGTTCCGGGTGGCAGGCTGAGCCTGTGGTTATTTCTTCTTCCTGATGAGAAAATAGAGTGACCTGTGCCTGTCCCAACACCTAGATCTAGTCTCTCATTGGCTGCCCCTCTTCCCGTTCATCCTCAGGACAAATTGCAACCTGTACGGAACAGGAGGTTAAAGGTGCTGATTCTCCAATTAGGGAGATTGCTAGTGAAGTAGCTGGAATGGCGAACCCGAGCACAAGGAGATGAGAAATGAGGTGCGTTTTAGAAACCTTTCAAAATCACACGGTGTACCATCTTCTGGGTTCCTCATGCAAGTTTTCGATGTAGGAAGATGCCCTTGAACCTGGAGATTTTGGACCCATGGGATGGGTACCATGCAGTATTACCTTAAAGGGTCTGCGTTGGCTCACCCAACCTCACCAAACCTCTCAGCCCCAAGAATGTCCACCCTTATGTCTCATCCAGCTGTGGGTCTAGATATGGTCAATCCAGGTTGCGTCACAGCCCCTGAATGAATTTTGTAAGAATTTCTGTCTCTTTCACTGTCTTTGTTTCATGGGTTTTTAAAACTAATTTATTTTTATAATGGGGTTTAGCTGCTTTTCACGGCTGTGTTTATGCGGCTTTACACCCACTTGACACACTTCCAGAGAGATTTCAATACATAGGTTTTAAGATTCTTACTAGTCACATATATTCTTGTGCGGTGAATAGGGGGTGTTGAGTCCAGTTCACTGAGCAAGGAGTAGGTCTTGTCTATTACGTATTGCGTGTATGGAACGGTATCTGAGCTAATTTGAAACCCTTGTTTTATGCATCACCCCACCTCACCTTTCCCGTTAAGCAACCATAGTGTTTTTTCTAAATTTTTGACTTTGTTCTGTTTTGTAATTCAGTTCAAATGTAGCGGTTTTTACATTCCCTGTATAAGTTATAGCTTTTGATAAGTGTCTTTTTCTGTGTGACTTATTTCACTTAGAATCGTCGTACCTAAGTCCACACATCTTGCTTCTACTAGCCTTATGACATTGATTTCATGGCTGAGTGATATTCCATTGTACAAAAGGACCACAACTTCTTTATCCATTTTTCTCTTTCCTGGGATATTTAAGGTGTCATGAAGTGGAGGTTCTTGTCAACAGAGCAGCCCTAAACTTTGGGGTGCCTGTGTCTTGCTGATTTTTAGTTTTCAAAATTTATACGCCCATGAGTGGACGTGCCCTATGCTCCCTAAGCTGTGTTTTTTCGATGTTTCAGGCCTCACCGTACACTTCTCCAGAGTGGCTGTTGGCAATTTACATCCCGCCCATCAGCGTAGCAAGGCTCCAATTTCTCCATGGCCTGTCCTGCATTTGTGGTTTTGACACTTTTATCAGAATGGCCCTTTTGACGGATGGGAAGCGAGACTTCTTTGTAGCGCTGATTTGCCTTTCCAGGTTGCTTGGTTGGCCAAAAAGGGCGTATGCGTTTTTTCCTGAATATATTCAGGAAAAAACGCATACGCCCTTTTTGGCCAAGGGCATCATTGTCCACGTTTTGCCGCTTTTCATGTGCTTTAAAGGCGATTCGAATCTACCTCCTGAAATCTGTTTCCTGCAGTTCTGCCTTGCTTTCAAATCCTCTTCGTTGCCTTCCCTCAATATATTTTTGGACGAGAATTATCATTTATAAGTCTTCAGGTTTGTGAATTGCAGTGTCCCTGAGCTCCATTTTTCAACTCGCTTTTTTGGGATCTCTCCGCAAAAGCGCGGGATTGCCTCAGGCCCTATTCTGGTTCCGGGTGGCAGGCTGAGACTGTGGTTATTTTTTCTTCCTGATGGGAAAATAGAGTGACCTGTGCCTGTCCCAACACCTAGATCTAGTCTCTCATTGGTTGCCCCTCTTCCCGTTCATCCTCAGAACAAATTGCAACCTGTACAGAACAGGAGGTTAAAGGTGCTGATTCTCCAAGTAGGGAGATTGCTAGTAAAGTAGGTGAAATGGCGAACCCGAGCACAAGGAGATGAGAAATGAGGTGCGTTTTAGAAACCTTTCAAAATCACACGGTGTACCATCTTCTGGGTTTCTCATGCATGTTTTCGATGTAGGAAGATGACCTTGAACCTGGAGATTTGGGACCCATGGGATGGGTACCAGGCAGTATTACTTTAAAGGGTCTGCGTTGGCTCACCCAACCTCACCAAACCTCTCAGCCCCAAGAATGTCCACCCTTATGTCTCATCCAGCTGTGGGTCTAGATATGGTCAATCCAGGTTGCGTCACAGCCCCCGAATGAATTTTGTAAGAATTTCTGTCTCTTTCACTGTCTTTGTTTCATGGGATTTTAAAACTAATTTATTTTTATAATGGGGTTTAGCTGCTTTTCACGGCTGTGTTTATGCAGCTTTACGCCCACTTGACACACTTCCAGAGAGATATCAATACATAGGTTGTAAGTTTCTTACTAGTCAGATATATACTTGTGTGGTGAATAGGGGGTCTTGAGTCCACTTCACTGAGCAAGGAGTAGGTCTTTTCTATTACATATTGGGTGTATGGAACGGTATCTGAGCTAATATGAAACCCTTGTTTTATGCATCACACCACCTCACCTTTCACTTTAAGCAGCCATAGTGTGTTTTCTAAACGTCTGACTCTGTTCTCTTTTGTAATTCAGTTCAAGTGTAGAAGTTTTTACATTCCCTCTATAAGTGATAGCTTATGATAAGTGTCTTTTTCTGTGTGACTAATTTCACTTAGAGTCGTCGTACCTAAATCCACTCATCATGCTGCTACTAGCCTTATGACAATGATTTCATGGCTGAGTGATATTCCATTGTACATAAGGACCACAACTTCTTTATCCATTTTTCTCTTTCCTGGGATATTTAAGGTGTCATGAAGTGGAGGTTCTTGTCAACAGAGCAGCCCTAAACTTTGGGGTTCCTGTGTCTTGCTGATTTTTAGTTTTCAAAATTTATGTGCCCATGAGTGGATGTGCCCTATGCTCCCTAAGCTGTGTTTTTTCGATGTTTCAGGCCTCACCGTACACTTCTCCAGAGTGGCTGTTGGCAATTTACATCCCGCCCATCAGCGTAGCAAGGCTCCAATTTCTCCATGGCCTGTCCTGCATTTCTGGTTTTGACACTTTTATCAGCATGGCCCTTTTGATGGATGGGAAGCGAGACTTCTTTGTAGCGCTGATTTGACTTTCCAGGTTGCTTGGTTGGCCAAAAAGGGCGTATGCGTTTTTTCCTGAATATATTCAGGAAAAAACGCATACGCCCTTTTTGGCCAAGGGCATCATTGTCCACGTTTTGCCGCTTTTCATGTGCTTTAAAGGCGATTCGAATCTACCTCCTGAAACCTCTTTCCTGCAATTCTGCATTGCTTTCAAATCCTCTTCGTTGCCTTCCCTCAGTATATTTGTGGACGAGAGTTATCATTTATAACTCTGCAGGGTTGTGAATTGCAGTGCCCATGTGCTCCATTTTTCAACTGGCTTTTTTGGGAGCTGGCCGCAGAAGCGCGTGATTGCCTCAGGACCTATTCTGGTTCCGGGTGGCAGGCTGAGCCTGTGGTTATTTCTTCTTCCTGATGAGAAAATAGAGTGACCTGTGCCTGTCCCAACACCTAGATCTAGTCTCTCATTGGCTGCCCCTCTTCCCGTTCATCCTCAGGACAAATTGCAACCTGTACGGAACAGGAGGTTAAAGGTGCTGATTCTCCAAGTAGGGAGATTGCTAGTGAAGTAGCTGGAATATCGAACCCGAGCACAAGGAGATGAGAAATGAGGTGCGTTTTAGAAACCTTTCAAAATCACACGGTGTACCATCTTCTGGGTTCCTCATGCAAGTTTTCGATGTAGGAAGATGCCCTTGAACCTGGAGATTTGGGACCCATGGGATGGGTACCACGCAGTATTACCTTAAAGGGTCTGCGTTGGCTCACCCAACCTCACCAAACCTCTCAGCCCCAAGAATGTCCACCCTTATGTCTCATCCAGCTGTGGGTCCAGATATGGTCAATCCAGGTTGCATCACAGCCCCTGAATGAATTTTGTAAGAATTTCTGTCTCTTTCACTGTCTTTGTTTCATGGGTTTTTAAAACTAATTTATTTGTATAATGGGGTTTAGCTGCTTTTCACGGCTGTGTTTATGCGGCTTTACACCCACTTGACACACTTCCAGAGAGATATCAATACATAGGTTTTAAGATTCTTACTAGTCACATATATTCTTGTGCGGTGAATAGGGGGTGTTGAGTCCAGTTCACTGAGCAAGGAGTAGGTCTTGTCTATTACGTATTGCGTGTATGGAACGGTATCTGAGCTAATTTGAAACCCTTGTTTTATGCATCACCCCACCTCACCTTTCCCGTTAAGCAACCATAGTTTTTTTTCTAAATTTTTGACTTTGTTCTGTTTTGTAATTCAGTTCAAATGTAGCGGTTTTTACATTCCCTGTATAAGTTATAGCTTTTGATAAGTGTCTTTTTCTGTGTGACTTATTTCACTTAGAATCGTCGTACCTAAGTCCACCCATCTTGCTTCTACTAGCCTTATAACATTGATTTCATGGCTGAGTGATATTCCATTGTACATAAGGACCACAACTTCTTTATCCATTTTTCTCTTTCCTGGGATATTTAAGGTGTCATGAAGTGGAGGTTCTTGTCAACAGAGCAGCCCTAAACTTTGGGGTGCCTGTGTCTTGCTGATTTTTAGTTTTCCCAATTTATACGCCCATGAGTGGACGTGCCCTATGCTCCCTAAGCTGTGTTTTTTCGATGTTTCAGGCCTCACCGTACACTTCTCCAGAGTGGCTGTTGGCAATTTACATCCCGCCCATCAGCGTAGCAAGGCTCCAATTTCTCCATGGCCTGTCCTGCATTTGTGGTTTTGACACTTTTATCAGAATGGCCCTTTTGACGGATGGGAAGCGAGACTTCTTTGTAGCGCTGATTTGCCTTTCCAGGTTGCTTGGTTGGCCAAAAAGGGCGTATGCGTTTTTTCCTGAATATATTCAGGAAAAAACGCATACGCCCTTTTTGGCCAAGGGCATCATTGTCCACGTTTTGCCGCTTTTCATGTGCTTTAAAGGCGATTCAAATCTACCTCCTGAAATCTGTTTCCTGCAGTTCTGCCTTGCTTTCAAATCCTCTTCGTTGCCTTCCCTCAATATATTTGTGGACGAGAATTATCATTTATAAGTCTGCAGGTTTGTGAATTGCAGTGTCCCTGAGCTCCATTTTTCAACTCGCTTTTTTGGGATCTGTCCGCAAAAGCGCGGGATTGCCTCAGGCCCTATTCTGGTTCCGGGTGGCAGGCTGAGACTGTGGTTATTTCTTCTTCCTGATGGGAAAATAGAGTGACCTGTGCCTGTCCCAACACCTAGATCTAGTCTCTCATTGGTTGCCCCTCTTCCCGTTCATCCTCAGAACAAATTGCAACCTGTACGGAACAGGAGGTTAAAGGTGCTGATTCTCCATGTAGGGAGATTGCTAGTAAAGTAGCTGAAATGGCGAACCCGAGCACAAGGAGATGAGAAATGAGGTGCGTTTTAGAAACCTTTCAAAATCACACGGTGTACCATCTTCTGGGTTTCTCATGCATGTTTTCGATGTAGGAAGATGACCTTGAACCTGGAGATTTGGGACCCATGGGATGGGTACCAGGCAGTATTACTTTAAAGGGTCTGCGTTGGCTCACCCAACCTCACCAAACCTCTCAGCCCCAAGAATGTCCACCCTTATGTCTCATCCAGCTGTGGGTCTAGATATGGTCAATCCAGGTTGCGTCACAGCCCCCGAATGAATTTTGTAAGAATTTCTGTCTCTTTCACTGTCTTTGTTTCATGGGTTTTTAAAACTAATTTATTTTTATAATGGGGTTTAGCTGCTTTTCACGGCTGTGTTTATGCAGCTTTACACCCACTTGACACACTTCCAGAGAGATATCAATACATAGGTTGTAAGTTTCTTACTAGTCTGATATATACTTGTGCGGTGAATAGGGGGTCTTGAGTCCACTTCACTGAGCAAGGAGTAGGTCTTTTCTATTACATATTGGGTGTATGGAACGGTATCTGAGCTAATATGAAACCCTTGTTTTATGCATCACACCACCTCACCTTTCACTTTAAGCAGCCATAGTGTGTTTTCTAAACGTCTGACTCTGTTCTCTTTTGTAATTCAGTTCAAGTGTAGAAGTTTTTACATTCCCTCTATAAGTGATAGCTTATGATAAGTGTCTTTTTCTGTGTGACTAATTTCACTTAGAGTCGTCGTACCTAAATCCACTCATCATGCTGCTACTAGCCTTATGACAATGATTTCATGGCTGAGTGATATTCCATTGTACATAAGGACCACAACTTCTTTATCCATTTTTCTCTTTCCTGGGATATTTAAGGTGTCATGAAGTGGAGGTTCTTGTCAACAGAGCAGCCCTAAACTTTGGGGTGCCTGTGTCTTGCTGATTTTTAGTTTTCAAAATTTATGTGCCCATGAGTGGATGTGCCCTATGCTCCCTAAGCTGTGTTTTTTCGATGTTTCAGGACAAACCCTACACATCTCCAGAGTGGCTTTTGGCAATTTACATCCCGCCCATCAGCGTAGCAAGGCTCCAATTTCTCCATGGCCTGTCCTGCATTTGTGGTTTTGACACTTTTATCAGCATGGCCCTTTTGACGGATGGGAAGCGAGACTTCTTTGTAGCGCTGATTTGACTTTCCAGGTTGCTTGGTTGGCCAAAAAGGGCGTATGCGTTTTTTCCTGAATATATTCAGGAAAAAACGCATACGCCCTTTTTGGCCAAGGGCATCATTGTCCACGTTTTGCCGCTTTTCATGTGCTTTAAAGGCGATTCGAATCTACCTCCTGAAACCTGTTTCCTGCAATTCTGCCTTGCTTTCAAATCCTCTTCGTTGCCTTCCCTCAGTATATTTGTGGACGAGAGTTATCATTTATAACTCTGCAGGGTTGTGAATTGCAGTGCCCATGTGCTCCATTTTTCAACTGGCTTTTTTGGGAGCTGGCCGCAGAAGAGCGGGATTGCCTCAGGACCTATTCTGGTTCCGGGTGGCAGGCTGAGCCTGTGGTTATTTCTTCTTCCTGATGAGAAAATAGAGTGACCTGTGCCTGTCCCAACACCTAGATCTAGTCTCTCATTGGCTGCCCCTCTTCCCGTTCATCCTCAGGACAAATTGTAACCTGTACGGAACAGGAGGTTAAAGGTGCTGATTCTCCAAGTAGGGAGATTGCTAGTGAAGTAGCTGGAATGGCGAACCCGAGCACAAGGAGATGAGAAATGAGGTGCGTTTTAGAAACCTTTCAAAATCACACGGTGTACCATCTTCTGGGTTCCTCATGCAAGTTTTCGATGTAGGAAGATGCCCTTGAACCTGGAGATTTGGGACCCATGGGATGGGTACCACGCAGTATTACTTTAAAGAGTCTGCGTTGGCTCACCCAACCTCACCAAACCTCTCAGCCCCAAGAATGTCCACCCTTATGTCTCATCCAGCTGTGGGTCTAGATATGGTCAATCCAGGTTGCATCACAGCCCCTGAATGAATTTTGTAAGAATCTCTGTCTCTTTCACTGTCTTTGTTTCATGGGTTTTTAAAACTAATTTATTTTTATAATGGGGTTTAGCTGCTTTTCACGGCTGTGTTTATGCAGCTTTACACCCACTTGACACACTTCCAGAGAGATATCAATACATAGGTTTTAAGATTCTTACTAGTCACATATATTCTTGTGCGGTGAATACGGGGTGTTGAGTCCAGTTCACTGAGCAAGGAGTAGGTCTTGTCTATTACGTATTGCGTGTATGGAACGGTATCTGAGCTAATGTGAAACCCTTGTTTTATGCATCACCCCACCTCACCTTTCCCGTTAAGCAACCATAGTTTTTTTTCTAAATTTGTGACTTTGTTCTGTTTTGTAATTCAGTTCAAATGTAGCGGTTTTTACATTCCCTGTATAAGTTATAGCTTTTGATAAGTGTCTTTTTCTGTGTGACTTATTTCACTTAGAATCGTCGTACCTAAGTCCACCCATCTTGCTTCTACTAGCCTTATAACATTGATTTCATGGCTGAGTGATATTCCATTGTACATAAGGACCACAACTTCTTTATCCATTTTTCTCTTTCCTGGGATATTTAAGGTGTCATGAAGTGGAGGTTCTTGTCAACAGAGCAGCCCTAAACTTTGGGGTGCCTGTGTCTTGCTGATTTTTAGTTTTCCCAATTTATACGCCCATGAGTGGACGTGCCCTATGCTCCCTAAGCTGTGTTTTTTCGATGTTTCAGGCCTCACCGTACACTTCTCCAGAGTGGCTGTTGGCAATTTACATCCCGCCCATCAGCGTAGCAAGGCTCCAATTTCTCCATGGCCTGTCCTGCATTTGTGGTTTTGACACTTTTATCAGAATGGCCCTTTTGACGGATGGGAAGCGAGACTTCTTTGTAGCGCTGATTTGCCTTTCCAGGTTGCTTGGTTGGCCAAAAAGGGCGTATGCGTTTTTTCCTGAATATATTCAGGAAAAAACGCATACGCCCTTTTTGGCCAAGGGCATCATTGTCCACGTTTTGCCGCTTTTCATGTGCTTTAAAGGCGATTCAAATCTACCTCCTGAAATCTGTTTCCTGCCGTTCTGCCTTGCTTTCAAATCCTCTTCGTTGCCTTCCCTCAATATATTTGTGGACGAGAATTATCATTTATAAGTCTGCAGGTTTGTGAATTGCAGTGTCCCTGAGCTCCATTTTTCAACTCGCTTTTTTGGGATCTGTCCGCAAAAGCGCGGGATTGCCTCAGGCCCTATTCTGGTTCCGGGTGGCAGGCTGAGACTGTGGTTATTTCTTCTTCCTGATGGGAAAATAGAGTGACCTGTGCCTGTCCCAACACCTAGATCTAGTCTCTCATTGGTTGACCCTCTTCCCGTTCATCCTCAGAACAAATTGCAACCTGTACGGAACAGGAGGTTAAAGGTGCTGATTCTCCATGTAGGGAGATTGCTAGTAAAGTAGCTGAAATGGCGAACCCGAGCACAAGGAGATGAGAAATGAGGTGCGTTTTAGAAACCTTTCAAAATCACACGGTGTACCATCTTCTGGGTTTCTCATGCATGTTTTCGATGTAGGAAGATGACCTTGAACCTGGAGATTTGGGACCCATGGGATGGGTACCAGGCAGTATTACTTTAAAGGGTCTGCGTTGGCTCACCCAACCTCACCAAACCTCTCAGCCCCAAGAATGTCCACCCTTATGTCTCATCCAGCTGTGGGTCTAGATATGGTCAATCCAGGTTGCGTCACAGCCCCCGAATGAATTTTGTAAGAATTTCTGTCTCTTTCACTGTCTTTGTTTCATGGGTTTTTAAAACTAATTTATTTTTATAATGGGGTTTAGCTGCTTTTCACGGCTGTGTTTATGCAGCTTTACACCCACTTGACACACTTCCAGAGAGATATCAATACATAGGTTGTAAGTTTCTTACTAGTCTGATATATACTTGTGCGGTGAATAGGGGGTCTTGAGTCCACTTCACTGAGCAAGGAGTAGGTCTTTTCTATTACATATTGGGTGTATGGAACGGTATCTGAGCTAATATGAAACCCTTGTTTTATGCATCACACCACCTCACCTTTCACTTTAAGCAGCCATAGTGTGTTTTCTAAACGTCTGACTCTGTTCTCTTTTGTAATTCAGTTCAAGTGTAGAAGTTTTTACATTCCCTCTATAAGTGATAGCTTATGATAAGTGTCTTTTTCTGTGTGACTAATTTCACTTAGAGTCGTCGTACCTAAATCCACTCATCATGCTGCTACTAGCCTTATGACAATGATTTCATGGCTGAGTGATATTCCATTGTACATAAGGACCACAACTTCTTTATCCATTTTTCTCTTTCCTGGGATATTTAAGGTGTCATGAAGTGGAGGTTCTTGTCAACAGAGCAGCCCTAAACTTTGGGGTGCCTGTGTCTTGCTGATTTTTAGTTTTCAAAATTTATGTGCCCATGAGTGGATGTGCCCTATGCTCCCTAAGCTGTGTTTTTTCGATGTTTCAGGACAAACCCTACACATCTCCAGAGTGGCTTTTGGCAATTTACATCCCGCCCATCAGCGTAGCAAGGCTCCAATTTCTCCATGGCCTGTCCTGCATTTGTGGTTTTGACACTTTTATCAGCATGGCCCTTTTGACGGATGGGACGCGAGACTTCTTTGTAGCGCTGATTTGACTTTCCAGGTTGCTTGGTTGGCCAAAAAGGGCGTATGCGTTTTTTCCTGAATATATTCAGGAAAAAACGCATACGCCCTTTTTGGCCAAGGGCATCATTGTCCACGTTTTGCCGCTTTTCATGTGCTTTAAAGGCGATTCGAATCTACCTCCTGAAACCTGTTTCCTGCAATTCTGCCTTGCTTTCAAATCCTCTTCGTTGCCTTCCCTCAGTATATTTGTGGACGAGAGTTATCATTTATAACTCTGCAGGGTTGTGAATTGCAGTGCCCATGTGCTCCATTTTTCAACTGGCTTTTTTGGGAGCTGGCCGCAGAAGAGCGGGATTGCCTCAGGACCTATTCTGGTTCCGGGTGGCAGGCTGAGCCTGTGGTTATTTCTTCTTCCTGATGAGAAAATAGAGTGACCTGTGCCTGTCCCAACACCTAGATCTAGTCTCTCATTGGCTGCCCCTCTTCCCGTTCATCCTCAGGACAAATTGTAACCTGTACGGAACAGGAGGTTAAAGGTGCTGATTCTCCAAGTAGGGAGATTGCTAGTGAAGTAGCTGGAATGGCGAACCCGAGCACAAGGAGATGAGAAATGAGGTGCGTTTTAGAAACCTTTCAAAATCACACGGTGTACCATCTTCTGGGTTCCTCATGCAAGTTTTCGATGTAGGAAGATGCCCTTGAACCTGGAGATTTGGGACCCATGGGATGGGTACCACGCAGTATTACTTTAAAGAGTCTGCGTTGGCTCACCCAACCTCACCAAACCTCTCAGCCCCAAGAATGTCCACCCTTATGTCTCATCCAGCTGTGGGTCTAGATATGGTCAATCCAGGTTGCATCACAGCCCCTGAATGAATTTTGTAAGAATCTCTGTCTCTTTCACTGTCTTTGTTTCATGGGTTTTTAAAACTAATTTATTTTTATAATGGGGTTTAGCTGCTTTTCACGGCTGTGTTTATGCAGCTTTACACCCACTTGACACACTTCCAGAGAGATATCAATACATAGGTTTTAAGATTCTTACTAGTCACATATATTCTTGTGCGGTGAATACGGGGTGTTGAGTCCAGTTCACTGAGCAAGGAGTAGGTCTTGTCTATTACATATTGGGTGTATGGAACGGTATCTGAGCGAATTTGAAACCCTTGTTTTATGCATCACCCCACCTCACCTTTCCCGTTAAGCAGCCATAGTGTGTTTTCTAAACGTGTGACTCTGTTCTGTTTTGTAATTCAGTTCAAGTGTAGCGGTTTTTACATTCCCTCTATAAGTGATAGCTTACGATAAGTGTCTTTTTCTGTGTGACTTATTTCACTTAGAGTCGTCGTACCTAAATCCACTCGTCATGCTGCTACTAGCCTTATGACATTGTTTTCATGGCTGAGTGATATTCCATTGTACATAAGGACCACAACTTCTTTATCCATTTTTCTCTTTCCTGGGATATTTAAGGTGTCATGAAGTGGAGGTTCTTGTCAACAGAGCAGCCCTAAACTTTGGGGTGCCTGTGTCTTGCTGATTTTTTGTTTTCAAAATTTATACGCCCATGAGTGGAAGTGCCCTATGCTCCCTAAGCTGTGTTTTTTCGATGTTTCAGGCCTCACCGTACACTTCTCCAGAGTGGCTGTTGGCAACTTACATCCCGCCCTTCAGCGTAGCAAGGCTCCAATTTCTCCATGGCCTGTCCTGCATTTGTGGTTTTGACACTTTTATCAGCATGGCCTTTTTTACTGATGGGAAGCGAGACTTCTTTGTAGCGCTGATTTGACATTCCAGGTTGCTTGGTTGGCCAAAAAGGGCATATGCGTTTTTTCCTGAATATATTCAGGAAAAAACGCATACGCCCTTTTTGGCCAAGGGCATCATTGTCCACGTTTTGCCGCTTTTCATGTGCTTGAAAGGCGATTCGAATCTACCTCCTGAAACCTGTTTCCTGCAATTCTGCCTTGCTTTCAAATCCTCTTCGTTGCCTTCCCTCAGTATATTTGTGGTCGAGAGTTATCATTTATAACTCTGCAGGGTTGTGAATTGCAGTGCCCATGTGCTCCATTTTTCAACTGGCTTTTTTGGGAGCTGGCCGCAGAAGCGCGGGATTGCCTCAGGACCTATTCTGGTTCCGGGTGGCAGGCTGAGCCTGTGGTTATTTCTTCTTCCTGATGAGAAAATAGAGTGACCTGTGCCTGTCCCAACACCTAGATCTAGTCTCTCATTGGTTGCCCCTCTTCCCGTTCATCCTCAGAACAAATTGCAACCTGTACGGAACAAGAGGTTAAAGGTGCTGATTCTCCATGTAGGGAGATTGCTAGTAAAGTAGCTGAAATGGCGAACCCGAGCACAAGGAGATGAGAAATGAGGTGCGTTTTAGAAACCTTTCAAAATCACACGGTGTACCATCTTCTGGGTTTCTCATGCATGTTTTCGATGTAGGAAGATGACCTTGAAGCTGGAGATTTGGGACCCATGGGATGGGTACCAGGCAGTATTACTTTAAAGGGTCTGCGTTGGCTCACCCAACCTCACCAAACCTCTCAGCCCCAAGAATGTCCACCCTTATGTCTCATCCAGCTGTGGGTCTAGATATGGTCAATCCAGGTTGCGTCACAGCCCCCGAATGAATTTTGTAAGAATTTCTGTCTCTTTCACTGTCTTTGTTTTATGGGTTTTTAAAACTAATTTATTTTTATAATGGGGTTTAGCTGCTTTTCACGGCTGTGTTTATGCAGCTTTACACCCACTTGACACACTTCCAGAGAGATATCAATACATAGGTTGTAAGTTTCTTACTAGTCTGATATATACTTGTGCGGTGAATAGGGGGTCTTGAGTCCACTTCACTGAGCAAGGAGTAGGTCTTTTCTATTACATATTGGGTGTATGGAACGGTATCTGAGCTAATATGAAACCCTTGTTTTATGCATCACACCACCTCACCTTTCACTTTAAGCAGCCATAGTGTGTTTTCTAAACGTCTGACTCTGTTCTCTTTTGTAATTCAGTTCAAGTGTAGAAGTTTTTACATTCCCTCTATAAGTGATAGCTTATGATAAGTGTCTTTTTCTGTGTGACTAATTTCACTTAGAGTCGTCGTACCTAAATCCACTCATCATGCTGCTACTAGCCTTATGACAATGATTTCATGGCTGAGTGATATTCCATTGTACATAAGGACCACAACTTCTTTATCCATTTTTCTCTTTCCTGGGATATTTAAGGTGTCATGAAGTGGAGGTTCTTGTCAACAGAGCAGCCCTAAACTTTGGGGTGCCTGTGTCTTGCTGATTTTTAGTTTTCAAAATTTATGTGCCCATGAGTGGATGTGCCCTATGCTCCCTAAGCTGTGTTTTTTCGATGTTTCAGGACAAACCCTACACATCTCCAGAGTGGCTTTTGGCAATTTACATCCCGCCCATCAGCGTAGCAAGGCTCCAATTTCTCCATGGCCTGTCCTGCATTTGTGGTTTTGACACTTTTATCAGCATGGCCCTTTTGACGGATGGGAAGCGAGACTTCTTTGTAGCGCTGATTTGACTTTCCAGGTTGCTTGGTTGACCAAAAAGGGCGTATGCGTTTTTTCCTGAATATATTCAGGAAAAAACGCATACGCCCTTTTTGGCCAAGGGCATCATTGTCCACGTTTTGCCGCTTTTCATGTGCTTTAAAGGCGATTCGAATCTACCTCCTGAAACCTGTTTCCTGCAATTCTGCCTTGCTTTCAAATCCTCTTCGTTGCCTTCCCTCAGTATATTTGTGGACGAGAGTTATCATTTATAACTCTGCAGGGTTGTGAATTGCAGTGCCCATGTGCTCCATTTTTCAACTGGCTTTTTTGGGAGCTGGCCGCAGAAGAGCGGGATTGCCTCAGGACCTATTCTGGTTCCGGGTGGCAGGCTGAGCCTGTGGTTATTTCTTCTTCCTGATGAGAAAATAGAGTGACCTGTGCCTGTCCCAACACCTAGATCTAGTCTCTCATTGGCTGCCCCTCTTCCCGTTCATCCTCAGGACAAATTGTAACCTGTACGGAACAGGAGGTTAAAGGTGCTGATTCTCCAAGTAGGGAGATTGCTAGTGAAGTAGCTGGAATGGCGAACCCGAGCACAAGGAGATGAGAAATGAGGTGCGTTTTAGAAACCTTTCAAAATCACACGGTGTACCATCTTCTGGGTTCCTCATGCAAGTTTTCGATGTAGGAAGATGCCCTTGAACCTGGAGATTTGGGACCCATGGGATGGGTACCACGCAGTATTACTTTAAAGAGTCTGCGTTGGCTCACCCAACCTCACCAAACCTCTCAGCCCCAAGAATGTCCACCCTTATGTCTCATCCAGCTGTGGGTCTAGATATGGTCAATCCAGGTTGCATCACAGCCCCTGAATGAATTTTGTAAGAATCTCTGTCTCTTTCACTGTCTTTGTTTCATGGGTTTTTAAAACTAATTTATTTTTATAATGGGGTTTAGCTGCTTTTCACGGCTGTGTTTATGCAGCTTTACACCCACTTGACACACTTCCAGAGAGATATCAATACATAGGTTTTAAGATTCTTACTAGTCACATATATTCTTGTGAGGTGAATAGGGGGTGTTGAGTCCAGTTCACTGAGCAAGGAGTAGGTCTTGTCTATTACATATTGGGTGTATGGAATGGTATCTGAGCGAATTTGAAACCCTTGTTTTATGCATCACCCCACCTCACCTTTCCCGTTAAGCAGCCATAGTGTGTTTTCTAAACGTGTGACTCTGTTCTGTTTTGTAATTCAGTTCAAGTGTAGCGGTTTTTACATTCCCTCTATAAGTGATAGCTTACGATAAGTGTCTTTTTCTGTGTGACTTATTTCACTTAGAGTCGTCGTACCTAAATCCACTCGTCATGCTGCTACTAGCCTTATGACATTGTTTTCATGGCTGAGTGATATTCCATTGTACATAAGGACCACAACTTCTTTATCCATTTTTCTCTTTCCTGGGATATTTAAGGTGTCATGAAGTGGAGGTTCTTGTCAACAGAGCAGCCCTAAACTTTGGGGTGCCTGTGTCTTGCTGATTTTTTGTTTTCAAAATTTATACGCCCATGAGTGGAAGTGCCCTATGCTCCCTAAGCTGTGTTTTTTCGATGTTTCAGGCCTCACCGTACACTTCTCCAGAGTGGCTGTTGGCAATTTACATCCCGCCCTTCAGCGTAGCAAGGCTCCAATTTCTCCATGGCCTGTCCTGCATTTGTGGTTTTGACACTTTTATCAGCATGGCCTTTTTTACTGATGGGAAGCGAGACTTCTTTGTAGCGCTGATTTGACATTCCAGGTTGCTTGGTTGGCCAAAAAGGGCGTATGCGTTTTTTCCTGAATATATTCAGGAAAAAACGCATACGCCCTTTTTGGCCAAGGGCATCACTGTCCACGTTTTGCCGCTTTTCATGTGCTTGAAAGGCGATTCGAATCTACCTCCTGAAACCTGTTTCCTGCAATTCTGCCTTGCTTTCAAATCCTCTTCGTTGCCTTCCCTCAGTATATTTGTGGTCGAGAGTTATCATTTATAACTCTGCAGGGTTGTGAATTGCAGTGCCCATGTGCTCCATTTTTCAACTGGCTTTTTTGGGAGCTGGCCGCAGAAGCGCGGGATTGCCTCAGGACCTATTCTGGTTCCGGGTGGCAGGCTGAGCCTGTGGTTATTTCTTCTTCCTGATGAGAAAATAGAGTGACCTGTGCCTGTCCCAACACCTAGATCTAGTCTCTCATTGGTTGCCCCTCTTCCCTTTCATCCTCAGGACAAATTGCAACCTGTACGGAACAGGAGGTTAAAGGTGCTGATTCTCCAAGTAGGGAGATTGCTAGTGAAGTAGCTGGAATGGCGAACCCGAGCACAAGGAGATGAGAAATGAGGTGCGTTTTAGAAACCTTTCAAAATCACACGGTGTACCATCTTCTGGGTTCCTCATGCAAGTTTTCGATGTAGGAAGATGCCCTTGAACCTGGAGATTTGGGACCCATGGGATGGGTACCACGCAGTATTACCTTAAAGGGTCTGCGTTGGCTCACCCAACCTCACCAAACCTCTCAGCCCCAAGAATGTCCACCCTTATGTCTCATCCAGCTGTGGGTCTAGATATGGTCAATCCAGGTTGCGTCACAGCCCCTGAATGAATTTTGTAAGAATTTCTGTCTCTTTCACTGTCTTTGTTTCATGGGTTTTTAAAACTAATTTATTTTTATAATGGGGTTTAGCTGCTTTTCACGGCTGTGTTTATGCGGCTTTACACCCACTTGACACACTTCCAGAGAGATATCAATACATAGGTTTTAAGATTCTTACTATTCACATATATTCTTGTGTGGTGAATAGGGGGTGTTGAGTCCAGTTCACTGAGCAAGGAGTAGGTCTTGTCTATTACGTATTGGGTGTATGGAACGGTATCTGAGCTAATTTGAAACCCTTGTATTATGCATCACCCCACCTCACCTTCCCCGTTAAGCATCCATAGTTTTTTTTCTAAATGTGTGATTTTTTCTGTTTTCTAATTCAGTTCAAATGTAGCGGTTTTTACATTCCCTGTATAAGATATAGCTTTTGATAAGTGTCTTTTTCTGTGTGATTTATTTCACTTAGAATCGTCGTACCTAAGTCCACCCATCTTGCTTCTACTAGCCTTATGACATTGATTTCATGGCTGAGTGATATTCCATTGTACATAAGGACCAAAACTTCTTTATCCATTTTTCTCTTTCCTGGGATATTTAAGGTGTCATGAAGTGGAGGTTCTTGTCAACAGAGCAGCCCTAAACTTTGGGGTGCCTGTGTCTTGCTGATTTTTAGTTTTCAAAATTTATACGCCCATGAGTGGACGTGCCCTATGCTCCCTAAGCTGTGTTTTTTCGATGTTTCAGGCCTCACCGTACACTTCTCCAGAGTGGCTGTTGGCAATTTACATCCCGCCCATCAGCGTAGCAAGGCTCCAATTTCTCCATGGCCTGTCCTGCATTTGTGGTTTTGACACTTTTATCAGAATGGCCCTTTTGACGGATGGGAAGCGAGACTTCTTTGTAGCGCTGATTTGCCTTTCCAGGTTGCTTGGTTGGCCAAAAAGGGCGTATGCGTTTTTTCCTGAATATATTCAGGAAAAAACGCATACGCCCTTTTTGGCCAAGGGCATCATTGTCCACGTTTTGCCGCTTTTCATGTGCTTTAAAGGCGATTCAAATCTACCTCCTGAAATCTGTTTCCTGCAGTTCTGCCTTGCTTTCAAATCCTCTTCGTTGCCTTCCCTCAATATATTTGTGGACGAGAATTATCATTTATAAGTCTGCAGGTTTGTGAATTGCAGTGTCCCTGAGCTCCATTTTTCAACTCGCTTTTTTGGGATCTGTCCGCAAAAGCGCGGGATTGCCTCAGGCCCTATTCTGGTTCCGGGTGGCAGGCTGAGACTGTGGTTATTTCTTCTTCCTGATGGGAAAATAGAGTGACCTGTGCCTGTCCCAACACCTAGATCTAGTCTCTCATTGGTTGCCCCTCTTCCCGTTCATCCTCAGAACAAATTGCAACCTGTACGGAACAGGAGGTTAAAGGTGCTGATTCTCCATGTAGGGAGATTGCTAGTAAAGTAGCTGAAATGGCGAACCCGAGCACAAGGAGATGAGAAATGAGGTGCGTTTTAGAAACCTTTCAAAATCACACGGTGTACCATCTTCTGGGTTTCTCATGCATGTTTTCGATGTAGGAAGATGACCTTGAACCTGGAGATTTGGGACCCATGGGATGGGTACCAGGCAGTATTACTTTAAAGGGTCTGCGTTGGCTCACCCAACCTCACCAAACCTCTCAGCCCCAAGAATGTCCACCCTTATGTCTCATCCAGCTGTGGGTCTAGATATGGTCAATCCAGGTTGCGTCACAGCCCCCGAATGAATTTTGTAAGAATTTCTGTCTCTTTCACTGTCTTTGTTTCATGGGTTTTTAAAACTAATTTATTTTTATAATGGGGTTTAGCTGCTTTTCACGGCTGTGTTTATGCAGCTTTACACCCACTTGACACACTTCCAGAGAGATATCAATACATAGGTTGTAAGTTTCTTACTAGTCTGATATATACTTGTGCGGTGAATAGGGGGTCTTGAGTCCACTTCACTGAGCAAGGAGT
Organism: Eschrichtius robustus; assembly: GCF_028021215.1. Lineage (NCBI taxonomy): Eukaryota > Metazoa > Chordata > Mammalia > Artiodactyla > Eschrichtiidae > Eschrichtius > Eschrichtius robustus. The sequence continues at coordinate 920,008 of NW_027175427.1, forward strand.
AGGTCTTTTCTATTACATATTGGGTGTATGGAACGGTATCTGAGCTAATATGAAACCCTTGTTTTATGCATCACACCACCTCACCTTTCACTTTAAGCAGCCATAGTGTGTTTTCTAAACGTCTGACTCTGTTCTCTTTTGTAATTCAGTTCAAGTGTAGAAGTTTTTACATTCCCTCTATAAGTGATAGCTTATGATAAGTGTCTTTTTCTGTGTGACTAATTTCACTTAGAGTCGTCGTACCTAAATCCACTCATCATGCTGCTACTAGCCTTATGACAATGATTTCATGGCTGAGTGATATTCCATTGTACATAAGGACCACAACTTCTTTATCCATTTTTCTCTTTCCTGGGATATTTAAGGTGTCATGAAGTGGAGGTTCTTGTCAACAGAGCAGCCCTAAACTTTGGGGTGCCTGTGTCTTGCTGATTTTTAGTTTTCAAAATTTATGTGCCCATGAGTGGATGTGCCCTATGCTCCCTAAGCTGTGTTTTTTCGATGTTTCAGGACAAACCCTACACATCTCCAGAGTGGCTTTTGGCAATTTACATCCCGCCCATCAGCGTAGCAAGGCTCCAATTTCTCCATGGCCTGTCCTGCATTTGTGGTTTTGACACTTTTATCAGCATGGCCCTTTTGACGGATGGGAAGCGAGACTTCTTTGTAGCGCTGATTTGACTTTCCAGGTTGCTTGGTTGGCCAAAAAGGACGTATGCGTTTTTTCCTGAATATATTCAGGAAAAAACGCATACGCCCTTTTTGGCCAAGGGCATCATTGTCCACGTTTTGCCGCTTTTCATGTGCTTTAAAGGCGATTCGAATCTACCTCCTGAAACCTGTTTCCTGCAATTCTGCCTTGCTTTCAAATCCTCTTCGTTGCCTTCCCTCAGTATATTTGTGGACGAGAGTTATCATTTATAACTCTGCAGGGTTGTGAATTGCAGTGCCCATGTGCTCCATTTTTCAACTGGCTTTTTTGGGAGCTGGCCGCAGAAGAGCGGGATTGCCTCAGGACCTATTCTGGTTCCGGGTGGCAGGCTGAGCCTGTGGTTATTTCTTCTTCCTGATGAGAAAATAGAGTGACCTGTGCCTGTCCCAACACCTAGATCTAGTCTCTCATTGGCTGCCCCTCTTCCCGTTCATCCTCAGGACAAATTGTAACCTGTACGGAACAGGAGGTTAAAGGTGCTGATTCTCCAAGTAGGGAGATTGCTAGTGAAGTAGCTGGAATGGCGAACCCGAGCACAAGGAGATGAGAAATGAGGTGCGTTTTAGAAACCTTTCAAAATCACACGGTGTACCATCTTCTGGGTTCCTCATGCAAGTTTTCGATGTAGGAAGATGCCCTTGAACCTGGAGATTTGGGACCCATGGGATGGGTACCACGCAGTATTACTTTAAAGAGTCTGCGTTGGCTCACCCAACCTCACCAAACCTCTCAGCCCCAAGAATGTCCACCCTTATGTCTCATCCAGCTGTGGGTCTAGATATGGTCAATCCAGGTTGCATCACAGCCCCTGAATGAATTTTGTAAGAATTTCTGTCTCTTTCACTGTCTTTGTTTCATGGGTTTTTAAAACTAATTTATTTTTATAATGGGGTTTAGCTGCTTTTCACGGCTGTGTTTATGCAGCTTTACACCCACTTGACACACTTCCAGAGAGATATCAATACATAGGTTTTAAGATTCTTACTAGTCACATATATTCTTGTGCGGTGAATACGGGGTGTTGAGTCCAGTTCACTGAGCAAGGAGTAGGTCTTGTCTATTACATATTGGGTGTATGGAACGGTATCTGAGCGAATTTGAAACCCTTGTTTTATGCATCACCCCACCTCACCTTTCCCGTGAAGCAGCCATAGTGTGTTTTCTAAACGTGTGACTCTGTTCTGTTTTGTAATTCAGTTCAAGTGTAGCGGTTTTTACATTCCCTCTATAAGTGATAGCTTACGATAAGTGTCTTTTTCTGTGTGACTTATTTCACTTAGAGTCGTCGTACCTAAATCCACTCGTCATGCTGCTACTAGCCTTATGACATTGTTTTCATGGCTGAGTGATATTCCATTGTACATAAGGACCACAACTTCTTTATCCATTTTTCTCTTTCCTGGGATATTTAAGGTGTCATGAAGTGGAGGTTCTTGTCAACAGAGCAGCCCTAAACTTTGGGGTGCCTGTGTCTTGCTGATTTTTTGTTTTCAAAATTTATACGCCCATGAGTGGAAGTGCCCTATGCTCCCTAAGCTGTGTTTTTTCGATGTTTCAGGCCTCACCGTACACTTCTCCAGAGTGGCTGTTGGCAATTTACATCCCGCCCTTCAGCGTAGCAAGGCTCCAATTTCTCCATGGCCTGTCCTGCATTTGTGGTTTTGACACTTTTATCAGCATGGCCTTTTTTACTGATGGGAAGCGAGACTTCTTTGTAGCGCTGATTTGACATTCCAGGTTGCTTGGTTGGCCAAAAAGGGCATATGCGTTTTTTCCTGAATATATTCAGGAAAAAACGCATACGCCCTTTTTGGCCAAGGGCATCATTGTCCACGTTTTGCCGCTTTTCATGTGCTTGAAAGGCGATTCGAATCTACCTCCTGAAACCTGTTTCCTGCAATTCTGCCTTGCTTTCAAATCCTCTTCGTTGCCTTCCCTCAGTATATTTGTGGTCGAGAGTTATCATTTATAACTCTGCAGGGTTGTGAATTGCAGTGCCCATGTGCTCCATTTTTCAACTGGCTTTTTTGGGAGCTGGCCGCAGAAGCGCGGGATTGCCTCAGGACCTATTCTGGTTCCGGGTGGCAGGCTGAGCCTGTGGTTATTTCTTCTTCCTGATGAGAAAATAGAGTGACCTGTGCCTGTCCCAACACCTAGATCTAGTCTCTCATTGGCTGCCCCTCTTCCCTTTCATCCTCAGGACAAATTGCAACCTGTACGGAACAGGAGGTTAAAGGTGCTGATTCTCCAAGTAGGGAGATTGCTAGTGAAGTAGCTGGAATGGCGAACCCGAGCACAAGGAGATGAGAAATGAGGTGCGTTTTAGAAACCTTTCAAAATCACACGGTGTACCATCTTCTGGGTTCCTCATGCAAGTTTTCGATGTAGGAAGATGCCCTTGAACCTGGAGATTTGGGACCCATGGGATGGGTACCACGCAGTATTACCTTAAAGGGTCTGCGTTGGCTCACCCAACCTCACCAAACCTCTCAGCCCCAAGAATGTCCACCCTTATGTCTCATCCAGCTGTGGGTCTAGATATGGTCAATCCAGGTTGCGTCACAGCCCCTGAATGAATTTTGTAAGAATTTCTGTCTCTTTCACTGTCTTTGTTTCATGGGTTTTTAAAACTAATTTATTTTTATAATGGGGTTTAGCTGCTTTTCACGGCTGTGTTTATGCGGCTTTACACCCACTTGACACACTTCCAGAGAGATATCAATACATAGGTTTTAAGATTCTTACTAGTCACATATATTCTTGTGCGGTGAATAGGGGGTGTTGAGTCCAGTTCACTGAGCAAGGAGTAGGTCTTGTCTATTACGTATTGGGTGTATGGAACGGTATCTGAGCTAATTTGAAACCCTTGTATTATGCATCACCCCACCTCACCTTCCCCGTTAAGCATCCATAGTTTTTTTTCTAAATGTGTGATTTTTTCTGTTTTCTAATTCAGTTCAAATGTAGCGGTTTTTACATTCCCTGTATAAGATATAGCTTTTGATAAGTGTCTTTTTCTGTGTGATTTATTTCACTTAGAATCGTCGTACCTAAGTCCACCCATCTTGCTTCTACTAGCCTTATGACATTGATTTCATGGCTGAGTGATATTCCATTGTACATAAGGACCAAAACTTCTTTATCCATTTTTCTCTTTCCTGGGATATTTAAGGTGTCATGAAGTGGAGGTTCTTGTCAACAGAGCAGCCCTAAACTTTGGGGTGCCTGTGTCTTGCTGATTTTTAGTTTTCAAAATTTATACGCCCATGAGTGGACGTGCCCTATGCTCCCTAAGCTGTGTTTTTTCGATGTTTCAGGCCTCACCGTACACTTCTCCAGAGTGGCTGTTGGCAATTTACATCCCGCCCATCAGCGTAGCAAGGCTCCAATTTCTCCATGGCCTGTCCTGCATTTGTGGTTTTGACACTTTTATCAGAATGGCCCTTTTGACGGATGGGAAGCGAGACTTCTTTGTAGCGCTGATTTGCCTTTCCAGGTTGCTTGGTTGGCCAAAAAGGGCGTATGCGTTTTTTCCTGAATATATTCAGGAAAAAACGCATACGCCCTTTTTGGCCAAGGGCATCATTGTCCACGTTTTGCCGCTTTTCATGTGCTTTAAAGGCGATTCAAATCTACCTCCTGAAATCTGTTTCCTGCAGTTCTGCCTTGCTTTCAAATCCTCTTCGTTGCCTTCCCTCAATATATTTGTGGACGAGAATTATCATTTATAAGTCTGCAGGTTTGTGAATTGCAGTGTCCCTGAGCTCCATTTTTCAACTCGCTTTTTTGGGATCTGTCCGCAAAAGCGCGGGATTGCCTCAGGCCCTATTCTGGTTCCGGGTGGCAGGCTGAGACTGTGGTTATTTCTTCTTCCTGATGGGAAAATAGAGTGACCTGTGCCTGTCCCAACACCTAGATCTAGTCTCTCATTGGTTGCCCCTCTTCCCGTTCATCCTCAGAACAAATTGCAACCTGTACGGAACAGGAGGTTAAAGGTGCTGATTCTCCATGTAGGGAGATTGCTAGTAAAGTAGCTGAAATGGCGAACCCGAGCACAAGGAGATGAGAAATGAGGTGCGTTTTAGAAACCTTTCAAAATCACACGGTGTACCATCTTCTGGGTTTCTCATGCATGTTTTCGATGTAGGAAGATGACCTTGAACCTGGAGATTTGGGACCCATGGGATGGGTACCAGGCAGTATTACTTTAAAGGGTCTGCGTTGGCTCACCCAACCTCACCAAACCTCTCAGCCCCAAGAATGTCCACCCTTATGTCTCATCCAGCTGTGGGTCTAGATATGGTCAATCCAGGTTGCGTCACAGCCCCCGAATGAATTTTGTAAGAATTTCTGTCTCTTTCACTGTCTTTGTTTCATGGGTTTTTAAAACTAATTTATTTTTATAATGGGGTTTAGCTGCTTTTCACGGCTGTGTTTATGCAGCTTTACACCCACTTGACACACTTCCAGAGAGATATCAATACATAGGTTGTAAGTTTCTTACTAGTCTGATATATACTTGTGCGGTGAATAGGGGGTCTTGAGTCCACTTCACTGAGCAAGGAGTAGGTCTTTTCTATTACATATTGGGTGTATGGAACGGTATCTGAGCTAATATGAAACCCTTGTTTTATGCATCACACCACCTCACCTTTCACTTTAAGCAGCCATAGTGTGTTTTCTAAACGTCTGACTCTGTTCTCTTTTGTAATTCAGTTCAAGTGTAGAAGTTTTTACATTCCCTCTATAAGTGATAGCTTATGATAAGTGTCTTTTTCTGTGTGACTAATTTCACTTAGAGTCGTCGTACCTAAATCCACTCATCATGCTGCTACTAGCCTTATGACAATGATTTCATGGCTGAGTGATATTCCATTGTACATAAGGACCACAACTTCTTTATCCATTTTTCTCTTTCCTGGGATATTTAAGGTGTCATGAAGTGGAGGTTCTTGTCAACAGAGCAGCCCTAAACTTTGGGGTGCCTGTGTCTTGCTGATTTTTAGTTTTCAAAATTTATGTGCCCATGAGTGGATGTGCCCTATGCTCCCTAAGCTGTGTTTTTTCGATGTTTCAGGACAAACCCTACACATCTCCAGAGTGGCTTTTGGCAATTTACATCCAGCCCATCAGCGTAGCAAGGCTCCAATTTCTCCATGGCCTGTCCTGCATTTGTGGTTTTGACACTTTTATCAGCATGGCCCTTTTGACGGATGGGAAGCGAGACTTCTTTTTAGCGCTGATTTGACTTTCCAGGTTGCTTGGTTGGCCAAAAAGGGCGTATGCGTTTTTTCCTGAATATATTCAGGAAAAAACGCATACGCCCTTTTTGGCCAAGGGCATCATTGTCCACGTTTTGCCGCTTTTCATGTGCTTTAAAGGCGATTCGAATCTACCTCCTGAAACCTGTTTCCTGCAATTCTGCCTTGCTTTCAAATCCTCTTCGTTGCCTTCCCTCAGTATATTTGTGGACGAGAGTTATCATTTATAACTCTGCAGGGTTGTGAATTGCAGTGCCCATGTGCTCCATTTTTCAACTGGCTTTTTTGGGAGCTGGCCGCAGAAGAGCGGGATTGCCTCAGGACCTATTCTGGTTCCGGGTGGCAGGCTGAGCCTGTGGTTATTTCTTCTTCCTGATGAGAAAATAGAGTGACCTGTGCCTGTCCCAACACCTAGATCTAGTCTCTCATTGGCTGCCCCTCTTCCCGTTCATCCTCAGGACAAATTGTAACCTGTACGGAACAGGAGGTTAAAGGTGCTGATTCTCCAAGTAGGGAGATTGCTAGTGAAGTAGCTGGAATGGCGAACCCGAGCACAAGGAGATGAGAAATGAGGTGCGTTTTAGAAACCTTTCAAAATCACACGGTGTACCATCTTCTGGGTTCCTCATGCAAGTTTTCGATGTAGGAAGATGCCCTTGAACCTGGAGATTTGGGACCCATGTGATGGGTACCACGCAGTATTACTTTAAAGAGTCTGCGTTGGCTCACCCAACCTCACCAAACCTCTCAGCCCCAAGAATGTCCACCCTTATGTCTCATCCAGCTGTGGGTCTAGATATGGTCAATCCAGGTTGCATCACAGCCCCTGAATGAATTTTGTAAGAATTTCTGTCTCTTTCACTGTCTTTGTTTCATGGGTTTTTAAAACTAATTTATTTTTATAATGGGGTTTAGCTGCTTTTCACGGCTGTGTTTATGCAGCTTTACACCCACTTGACACACTTCCAGAGAGATATCAATACATAGGTTTTAAGATTCTTACTAGTCACATATATTCTTGTGCGGTGAATAGGGGGTGTTGAGTCCAGTTCACTGAGCAAGGAGTAGGTCTTGTCTATTACATATTGGGTGTATGGAACGGTATCTGAGCGAATTTGAAACCCTTGTTTTATGCATCACCCCACCTCACCTTTCCCGTGAAGCAGCCATAGTGTGTTTTCTAAACGTGTGACTCTGTTCTGTTTTGTAATTCAGTTCAAGTGTAGCGGTTTTTACATTCCCTCTATAAGTGATAGCTTACGATAAGTGTCTTTTTCTGTGTGACTTATTTCACTTAGAGTCGTCGTACCTAAATCCACTCGTCATGCTGCTACTAGCCTTATGACATTGTTTTCATGGCTGAGTGATATTCCATTGTACATAAGGACCACAACTTCTTTATCCATTTTTCTCTTTCCTGGGATATTTAAGGTGTCATGAAGTGGAGGTTCTTGTCAACAGAGCAGCCCTAAACTTTGGGGTGCCTGTGTCTTGCTGATTTTTTGTTTTCAAAATTTATACGCCCATGAGTGGAAGTGCCCTATGCTCCCTAAGCTGTGTTTTTTCGATGTTTCAGGCCTCACCGTACACTTCTCCAGAGTGGCTGTTGGCAATTTACATCCCGCCCTTCAGCGTAGCAAGGCTCCAATTTCTCCATGGCCTGTCCTGCATTTGTGGTTTTGACACTTTTATCAGCATGGCCTTTTTTACTGATGGGAAGCGAGACTTCTTTGTAGCGCTGATTTGACATTCCAGGTTGCTTGGTTGGCCAAAAAGGGCATATGCGTTTTTTCCTGAATATATTCAGGAAAAAACGCATACGCCCTTTTTGGCCAAGGGCATCATTGTCCACGTTTTGCCGCTTTTCATGTGCTTGAAAGGCGATTCGAATCTACCTCCTGAAACCTGTTTCCTGCAATTCTGCCTTGCTTTCAAATCCTCTTCGTTGCCTTCCCTCAGTATATTTGTGGTCGAGAGTTATCATTTATAACTCTGCAGGGTTGTGAATTGCAGTGCCCATGTGCTCCATTTTTCAACTGGCTTTTTTGGGAGCTGGCCGCAGAAGCGCGGGATTGCCTCAGGACCTATTCTGGTTCCGGGTGGCAGGCTGAGCCTGTGGTTATTTCTTCTTCCTGATGAGAAAATAGAGTGACCTGTGCCTGTCCCAACACCTAGATCTAGTCTCTCATTGGCTGCCCCTCTTCCCTTTCATCCTCAGGACAAATTGCAACCTGTACGGAACAGGAGGTTAAAGGTGCTGATTCTCCAAGTAGGGAGATTGCTAGTGAAGTAGCTGGAATGGCGAACCCGAGCACAAGGAGATGAGAAATGAGGTGCGTTTTAGAAACCTTTCAAAATCACACGGTGTACCATCTTCTGGGTTCCTCATGCAAGTTTTCGATGTAGGAAGATGCCCTTGAACCTGGAGATTTGGGACCCATGGGATGGGTACCACGCAGTATTACCTTAAAGGGTCTGCGTTGGCTCACCCAACCTCACCAAACCTCTCAGCCCCAAGAATGTCCACCCTTATGTCTCATCCAGCTGTGGGTCTAGATATGGTCAATCCAGGTTGCGTCACAGCCCCTGAATGAATTTTGTAAGAATTTCTGTCTCTTTCACTGTCTTTGTTTCATGGGTTTTTAAAACTAATTTATTTTTATAATGGGGTTTAGCTGCTTTTCACGGCTGTGTTTATGCGGCTTTACACCCACTTGACACACTTCCAGAGAGATATCAATACATAGGTTTTAAGATTCTTACTAGTCACATATATTCTTGTGCGGTGAATAGGGGGTGTTGAGTCCAGTTCACTGAGCAAGGAGTAGGTCTTGTCTATTACGTATTGGGTGTATGGAACGGTATCTGAGCTAATTTGAAACCCTTGTATTATGCATCACCCCACCTCACCTTCCCCGTTAAGCATCCATAGTTTTTTTTCTAAATGTGTGATTTTTTCTGTTTTCTAATTCAGTTCAAATGTAGCGGTTTTTACATTCCCTGTATAAGATATAGCTTTTGATAAGTGTCTTTTTCTGTGTGATTTATTTCACTTAGAATCGTCGTACCTAAGTCCACCCATCTTGCTTCTACTAGCCTTATGACATTGATTTCATGGCTGAGTGATATTCCATTGTACATAAGGACCAAAACTTCTTTATCCATTTTTCTCTTTCCTGGGATATTTAAGGTGTCATGAAGTGGAGGTTCTTGTCAACAGAGCAGCCCTAAACTTTGGGGTGCCTGTGTCTTGCTGATTTTTAGTTTTCAAAATTTATACGCCCATGAGTGGACGTGCCCTATGCTCCCTAAGCTGTGTTTTTTCGATGTTTCAGGCCTCACCGTACACTTCTCCAGAGTGGCTGTTGGCAATTTACATCCCGCCCATCAGCGTAGCAAGGCTCCAATTTCTCCATGGCCTGTCCTGCATTTGTGGTTTTGACACTTTTATCAGAATGGCCCTTTTGACGGATGGGAAGCGAGACTTCTTTGTAGCGCTGATTTGCCTTTCCAGGTTGCTTGGTTGGCCAAAAAGGGCGTATGCGTTTTTTCCTGAATATATTCAGGAAAAAACGCATACGCCCTTTTTGGCCAAGGGCATCATTGTCCACGTTTTGCCGCTTTTCATGTGCTTTAAAGGCGATTCAAATCTACCTCCTGAAATCTGTTTCCTGCAGTTCTGCCTTGCTTTCAAATCCTCTTCGTTGCCTTCCCTCAATATATTTGTGGACGAGAATTATCATTTATAAGTCTGCAGGTTTGTGAATTGCAGTGTCCCTGAGCTCCATTTTTCAACTCGCTTTTTTGGGATCTGTCCGCAAAAGCGCGGGATTGCCTCAGGCCCTATTCTGGTTCCGGGTGGCAGGCTGAGACTGTGGTTATTTCTTCTTCCTGATGGGAAAATAGAGTGACCTGTGCCTGTCCCAACACCTAGATCTAGTCTCTCATTGGTTGCCCCTCTTCCCGTTCATCCTCAGAACAAATTGCAACCTGTACGGAACAGGAGGTTAAAGGTGCTGATTCTCCATGTAGGGAGATTGCTAGTAAAGTAGCTGAAATGGCGAACCCGAGCACAAGGAGATGAGAAATGAGGTGCGTTTTAGAAACCTTTCAAAATCACACGGTGTACCATCTTCTGGGTTTCTCATGCATGTTTTCGATGTAGGAAGATGACCTTGAACCTGGAGATTTGGGACCCATGGGATGGGTACCAGGCAGTATTACTTTAAAGGGTCTGCGTTGGCTCACCCAACCTCACCAAACCTCTCAGCCCCAAGAATGTCCACCCTTATGTCTCATCCAGCTGTGGGTCTAGATATGGTCAATCCAGGTTGCGTCACAGCCCCCGAATGAATTTTGTAAGAATTTCTGTCTCTTTCACTGTCTTTGTTTCATGGGTTTTTAAAACTAATTTATTTTTATAATGGGGTTTAGCTGCTTTTCACGGCTGTGTTTATGCAGCTTTACACCCACTTGACACACTTCCAGAGAGATATCAATACATAGGTTGTAAGTTTCTTACTAGTCTGATATATACTTGTGCGGTGAATAGGGGGTCTTGAGTCCACTTCACTGAGCAAGGAGTAGGTCTTTTCTATTACATATTGGGTGTATGGAACGGTATCTGAGCTAATATGAAACCCTTGTTTTATGCATCACACCACCTCACCTTTCACTTTAAGCAGCCATAGTGTGTTTTCTAAACGTCTGACTCTGTTCTCTTTTGTAATTCAGTTCAAGTGTAGAAGTTTTTACATTCCCTCTATAAGTGATAGCTTATGATAAGTGTCTTTTTCTGTGTGACTAATTTCACTTAGAGTCGTCGTACCTAAATCCACTCATCATGCTGCTACTAGCCTTATGACAATGATTTCATGGCTGAGTGATATTCCATTGTACATAAGGACCACAACTTCTTTATCCATTTTTCTCTTTCCTGGGATATTTAAGGTGTCATGAAGTGGAGGTTCTTGTCAACAGAGCAGCCCTAAACTTTGGGGTGCCTGTGTCTTGCTGATTTTTAGTTTTCAAAATTTATGTGCCCATGAGTGGATGTGCCCTATGCTCCCTAAGCTGTGTTTTTTCGATGTTTCAGGACAAACCCTACACATCTCCAGAGTGGCTTTTGGCAATTTACATCCAGCCCATCAGCGTAGCAAGGCTCCAATTTCTCCATGGCCTGTCCTGCATTTGTGGTTTTGACACTTTTATCAGCATGGCCCTTTTGACGGATGGGAAGCGAGACTTCTTTTTAGCGCTGATTTGACTTTCCAGGTTGCTTGGTTGGCCAAAAAGGGCGTATGCGTTTTTTCCTGAATATATTCAGGAAAAAACGCATACGCCCTTTTTGGCCAAGGGCATCATTGTCCACGTTTTGCCGCTTTTCATGTGCTTTAAAGGCGATTCGAATCTACCTCCTGAAACCTGTTTCCTGCAATTCTGCCTTGCTTTCAAATCCTCTTCGTTGCCTTCCCTCAGTATATTTGTGGACGAGAGTTATCATTTATAACTCTGCAGGGTTGTGAATTGCAGTGCCCATGTGCTCCATTTTTCAACTGGCTTTTTTGGGAGCTGGCCGCAGAAGAGCGGGATTGCCTCAGGACCTATTCTGGTTCCGGGTGGCAGGCTGAGCCTGTGGTTATTTCTTCTTCCTGATGAGAAAATAGAGTGACCTGTGCCTGTCCCAACACCTAGATCTAGTCTCTCATTGGCTGCCCCTCTTCCCGTTCATCCTCAGGACAAATTGTAACCTGTACGGAACAGGAGGTTAAAGGTGCTGATTCTCCAAGTAGGGAGATTGCTAGTGAAGTAGCTGGAATGGCGAACCCGAGCACAAGGAGATGAGAAATGAGGTGCGTTTTAGAAACCTTTCAAAATCACACGGTGTACCATCTTCTGGGTTCCTCATGCAAGTTTTCGATGTAGGAAGATGCCCTTGAACCTGGAGATTTGGGACCAATGTGATGGGTACCACGCAGTATTACTTTAAAGAGTCTGCGTTGGCTCACCCAACCTCACCAAACCTCTCAGCCCCAAGAATGTCCACCCTTATGTCTCATCCAGCTGTGGGTCTAGATATGGTCAATCCAGGTTGCATCACAGCCCCTGAATGAATTTTGTAAGAATTTCTGTCTCTTTCACTGTCTTTGTTTCATGGGTTTTTAAAACTAATTTATTTTTATAATGGGGTTTAGCTGCTTTTCACGGCTGTGTTTATGCAGCTTTACACCCACTTGACACACTTCCAGAGAGATATCAATACATAGGTTTTAAGATTCTTACTAGTCACATATATTCTTGTGCGGTGAATAGGGGGTGTTGAGTCCAGTTCACTGAGCAAGGAGTAGGTCTTGTCTATTACATATTGGGTGTATGGAACGGTATCTGAGCGAATTTGAAACCCTTGTATTATGCATCACCCCACCTCACCTTTCCCGTTAAGCAGCCATAGTGTGTTTTCTAAACGTGTGACTCTGTTCTGTTTTGTAATTCAGTTCAAGTGTAGCGGTTTTTACATTCCCTCTATAAGTGATAGCTTACGATAAGTGTCTTTTTCTGTGTGACTTATTTCACTTAGAGTCGTCGTACCTAAATCCACTCGTCATGCTGCTACTAGCCTTATGACATTGTTTTCATGGCTGAGTGATATTCCATTGTACATAAGGACCACAACTTCTTTATCCATTTTTCTCTTTCCTGGGATATTTAAGGTGTCATGAAGTGGAGGTTCTTGTCAACAGAGCAGCCCTAAACTTTGGGGTGCCTGTGTCTTGCTGATTTTTTGTTTTCAAAATTTATACGCCCATGAGTGGAAGTGCCCTATGCTCCCTAAGCTGTGTTTTTTCGATGTTTCAGGCCTCACCGTACACTTCTCCAGAGTGGCTGTTGGCAATTTACATCCCGCCCTTCAGCGTAGCAAGGCTCCAATTTCTCCATGGCCTGTCCTGCATTTGTGGTTTTGACACTTTTATCAGCATGGCCTTTTTTACTGATGGGAAGCGAGACTTCTTTGTAGCGCTGATTTGACATTCCAGGTTGCTTGGTTGGCCAAAAAGGGCGTATGCGTTTTTTCCTGAATATATTCAGGAAAAAACGCATACGCCCTTTTTGGCCAAGGGCATCACTGTCCACGTTTTGCCGCTTTTCATGTGCTTGAAAGGCGATTCGAATCTACCTCCTGAAACCTGTTTCCTGCAATTCTGCCTTGCTTTCAAATCCTCTTCGTTGCCTTCCCTCAGTATATTTGTGGTCGAGAGTTATCATTTATAACTCTGCAGGGTTGTGAATTGCAGTGCCCATGTGCTCCATTTTTCAACTGGCTTTTTTGGGAGCTGGCCGCAGAAGCGCGGGATTGCCTCAGGACCTATTCTGGTTCCGGGTGGCAGGCTGAGCCTGTGGTTATTTCTTCTTCCTGATGAGAAAATAGAGTGACCTGTGCCTGTCCCAACACCTAGATCTAGTCTCTCATTGGCTGCCCCTCTTCCCGTTCATCCTCAGGACAAATTGCAACCTGTACGGAACAGGAGGTTAAAGGTGCTGATTCTCCAAGTAGGGAGATTGCTAGTGAAGTAGCTGGAATGGCGAACCCGAGCACAAGGAGATGAGAAATGAGGTGCGTTTTAGAAACCTTTCAAAATCACACGGTGTACCATCTTCTGGGTTCCTCATGCAAGTTTTCGATGTAGGAAGATGCCCTTGAACCTGGAGATTTGGGACCCATGGGATGGGTACCACGCAGTATTACCTTAAAGGGTCTGCGTTGGCTCACCCAACCTCACCAAACCTCTCAGCCCCAAGAATGTCCACCCTTATGTCTCATCCAGCTGTGGGTCTAGATATGGTCAATCCAGGTTGCGTCACAGCCCCTGAATGAATTTTGTAAGAATTTCTGTCTCTTTCACTGTCTTTGTTTCATGGGTTTTTAAAACTAATTTATTTTTATAATGGGGTTTAGCTGCTTTTCACGGCTGTGTTTATGCGGCTTTACACCCACTTGACACACTTCCAGAGAGATATCAATACATAGGTTTTAAGATTCTTACTAGTCACATATATTCTTGTGCGGTGAATAGGGGGTGTTGAGTCCAGTTCACTGAGCAAGGAGTAGGTCTTGTCTATTACGTATTGGGTGTATGGAACGGTATCTGAGCTAATTTGAAACCCTTGTATTATGCATCACCCCACCTCACCTTCCCCGTTAAGCATCCATAGTTTTTTTTCTAAATGTGTGATTTTTTCTGTTTTCTAATTCAGTTCAAATGTAGCGGTTTTTACATTCCCTGTATAAGATATAGCTTTTGATAAGTGTCTTTTTCTGTGTGATTTATTTCACTTAGAATCGTCGTACCTAAGTCCACCCATCTTGCTTCTACTAGCCTTATGACATTGATTTCATGGCTGAGTGATATTCCATTGTACATAAGGACCAAAACTTCTTTATCCATTTTTCTCTTTCCTGGGATATTTAAGGTGTCATGAAGTGGAGGTTCTTGTCAACAGAGCAGCCCTAAACTTTGGGGTGCCTGTGTCTTGCTGATTTTTAGTTTTCAAAATTTATACGCCCATGAGTGGACGTGCCCTATGCTCCCTAAACTGTGTTTTTTTCGATGTTTCAGGCCTCACCGTACACTTCTCCAGAGTGGCTGTTGGCAATTTACATCCCGCCCGTCAGCGTAGCAAGGCTCCAATTTCTCCATGGCCTGTCCTGCATTTGTGGTTTTGACACATTTATCAGCATGGCCCTTTTGACGGATGGGAAGCGAGACTTCTTTGTAGCGCTGATTTGCCTTTCCAGGTTGCTTGGTTGGCCAAAAAGGGCGTATGCGTTTTTTCCTGAATATATTCAGGAAAAAACGCATACGCCCTTTTTGTCCAAGGGCATCATTGTCGACGTTTTGCCGCTTTTCATGTGCTTTAAAGGCGATTCGAATCTACCTCCTGAAACCTGTTTCCTGCAATTCTGCCTTGCTTTCAATTCCTCTTCGTTGCCTTCCCTCAATATATTTGTGGACGAGAGTTATCATTTATAAGTCTGCAGGTTTGTGAATTGCAGTGTCCCTGAGCTCCATTTTTCAACTGTCTTTTTTGGGAGCTGGCCGCAAAAGCACGGGATTGCCTCAGGCCCTATTCTGGTTCCGGGCGGCAGGCTGAGCCTGTGGTTAATTCTTCTTCCTGTTGGGAAAATAGAGTGACCTGTGCCTGTCCCAACACCCAGATCTAGTCTCTCATTGGTTGCCCCTCTTCCCGTTCATCCTCAGAACAAATTGCAACCTGTACGGAACAGGAGGTTAAAGGTGTTGATTCTTCAAGTAGGGAGATTGCTAGTAAAGTAGCTGAAAAGGCGAACCCGAGCACAAGGAGATGAGAAATGAGGTGCGTTTTAGAAACCTTTCAAAATCACACGGTGTACCATCTTCTGGGTTTCTCATGCATGTTTTCGATGTAGGAAGATGACCTTGTACCTGGAGATTTAGGACCCATGGGATGGGTACCACGCAGTATTACTTTAAAGGGTCTGCGTTGGCTCACCCAACCTCACCAAACCTCTCAGCCCCAAGAATGTCCACCCTTATGTCTCATCCAGCTGTGGGTCTAGATATGGTCAATCCAGGTTTCGTCACAGCCCCCGAATGAATTTTGTAAGAATTTCTGTCTCTTTCACTTTCTTTGTTTCATGGGTTTTTAAAACTAATTTATTTTTATAATGGGGTTTAGCTGCTTTTCACGGCTGTGTTTATGCAGCTTTACACCCACTTGACACACTTCCAGAGAGATATCAATACATAGGTTGTAAGTTTCTTACTAGTCAGATATATACTTGTGTGGTGAATAGGGGGTCTTGAGTCCACTTCACTGAGCAAGGAGTAGGTCTTTTCTATTACATATTGGGTGTATGGAACGGTATCTGAGCTAATATGAAACCCTTGTTTTATGCATCACACCACCTCACCTTTCACTTTAAGCAGCCATAGTGTGTTTTCTAAACGTCTGACTCTGTTCTCTTTTGTAATTCAGTTCAAGTGTAGAAGTTTTTACATTCCCTCTATAAGTGATAGCTTATGATAAGTGTCTTTTTCTGTGTGACTAATTTCACTTAGAGTCGTCGTACCTAAATCCACTCATCATGCTGCTACTAGCCTTATGACAATGATTTCATGGCTGAGTGATATTCCATTGTACATAAGGACCACAACTTCTTTATCCATTTTTCTCTTTCCTGGGATATTTAAGGTGTCATGAAGTGGAGGTTCTTGTCAACAGAGCAGCCCTAAACTTTGGGGTGCCTGTGTCTTGCTGATTTTTTGTTTTCAAAATTTATACGCCCATGAGTGGAAGTGCCCTATGCTCCCTAAGCTGTGTTTTTTCGATGTTTCAGGCCTCACCGTACACTTCTCCAGAGTGGCTGTTGGCAATTTACATCCCGCCCTTCAGCGTAGCAAGGCTCCAATTTCTCCATGGCCTGTCCTGCATTTGTGGTTTTGACACTTTTATCAGCATGGCCTTTTTTACTGATGGGAAGCGAGACTTCTTTGTAGCGCTGATTTGACATTCCAGGTTGCTTGGTTGGCCAAAAAGGGCGTATGCGTTTTTTCCTGAATATATTCAGGAAAAAACGCATACGCCCTTTTTGACCAAGGGCATCATTGTCCACGTTTTGCCGCTTTTCATGTGCTTGAAAGGCGATTCGAATCTACCTCCTGAAACCTGTTTCCTGCAATTCTGCCTTGCTTTCAAATCCTCTTCGTTGCCTTCCCTCAGTATATTTGTGGACGAGAGTTATCATTTATAACTCTGCAGGGTTGTGAATTGCAGTGCCCATGTGCTCCATTTTTCAACTGGCTTTTTTGGGAGCTGGCCGCAGAAGCGCGTGATTGCCTCAGGACCTATTCTGGTTCCGGGTGGCAGGCTGAGCCTGTGGTTATTTCTTCTTCCTGATGAGAAAATAGAGTGACCTGTGCCTGTCCCAACACCTAGATCTAGTCTCTCATTGGCTGCCCCTCTTCCCTTTCATCCTCAGGACAAATTGCAACCTGTACGGAACAGGAGGTTAAAGGTGCTGATTCTCCAAGTAGGGAGATTGCTAGTGAAGTAGCTGGAATGGCGAACCCGAGCACAAGGAGATGAGAAATGAGGTGCGTTTTAGAAACCTTTCAAAATCACACGGTGTACCATCTTCTGGGTTCCTCATGCAAGATTTCGATGTAGGAAGATGCCCTTGAACCGGGAGATTTGGGACCCATGGGATGGGTACCACGCAGTATTACCTTAAAGGGTCTGCGTTGGCTCACCCAACCTCACCAAAACTCTCAGCCCCAAGAATGTCCACCCTTATGTCTCATCCAGCTGTGGGTCTAGATATGGTCAATCCAGGTTGCGTCACAGCCCCTGAATGAATTTTGTAAGAATTTCTGTCTCTTTCACTGTCTTTGTTTCATGGGTTTTTAAAACTAATTTATTTTTATAATGGGGTTTAGCTGCTTTTCACGGCTGTGTTTATGCGGCTTTACACCCACTTGACACACTTCCAGAGAGATATCAATACATAGGTTTTAAGATTCTTACTAGTCACATATATTCTTGTGCGGTGAATAGGGGGTGTTGAGTCCAGTTCACTGAGCAAGGAGTAGGTCTTGTCTATTACGTATTGCGTGTATGGAACGGTATCTGTGCTAATTTGAAACCCTTGTATTATGCATCACCCCACCTCACCTTCCCCGTTAAGCAACCATAGTTTTTTTTCTAAATGTGTGACTTTGTTCTGTTTTCTAATTCAGTTCAAATGTAGCGGCTTTTATATTCCCTGTATAAGATATAGCTTTTGATAAGTGTCTTTTTCTGTGTGATTTATTTCACTTAGAATCGTCGTACCTAAGTCCACCCATCTTGCTTCTACTAGCCTTATGACATTGATTTCATGGCTGAGTGATATTCCATTGTACATAAGGACCACAACTTCTTTATCCATTTTTCTCTTTCCTGGGATATTTAAGGTGTCATGAAGTGGAGGTTCTTGTCAACAGAGCAGCCCTAAACTTTGGGGTGCCTGTGTCTTGCTGATTTTTAGTTTTCAAAATTTATACGCCCATGAGTGGACGTGCCCTATGCTCCCTAAGCTGTGTTTTTTTCGATGTTTCAGGCCTCACCGTACACTTCTCCAGAGTGGCTGTTGGCAATTTACATCCCGCCCGTCAGCGTAGCAAGGCTCCAATTTCTCCATGGCCTGTCCTGCATTTGTGGTTTTGACACATTTATCAGCATGGCCCTTTTGACGGATGGGAAGCGAGACTTCTTTGTAGCGCTGATTTGCCTTTCCAGGTTGCTTGGTTGGCCAAAAAGGGCGTATGCGTTTTTTCCTGAATATATTCAGGAAAAAACGCATACGCCCTTTTTGGCCAAGGGCATCATTGTCCACGTTTTGCCGCTTTTCATGTGCTTTAAAGGCGATTCGAATCTACCTCCTGAAACCTGTTTCCTGCAATTCTGCCTTGCTTTCAATTCCTCTTCTTTGCCTTCCCTCAATATATTTGTGGACGAGAGTTATCATTTATAAGTCTGCAGGTTTGTGAATTGCAGTGTCCCTGAGCTCCATTTTTCAACTGTCTTTTTTGGGAGCTGGCCGCAAAAGCACGGGATTGCCTCAGGCCCTATTCTGGTTCCGGGCGGCAGGCTGAGCCTGTGGTTAATTCTTCTTCCTGTTGGGAAAATAGAGTGACCTGTGCCTGTCCCAACACCCAGATCTAGTCTCTCATTGGTTGCCCCTCTTCCCGTTCATCCTCAGAACAAATTGCAACCTGTACGGAACAGGAGGTTAAAGGTGTTGATTCTCCAAGTAGGGAGATTGCTAGTAAAGTTGCTGAAATGGCGAACCCGAGCACAAGGAGATGAGAAATGAGGTGCGTTTTAGAAACCTTTCAAAATCACACGGTGTACCATCTTCTGGGTTTCTCATGCATGTTTTCGATGTAGGAAGATGACCTTGAACCTGGAGATTTGGGACCCATGGGATGGGTACCACGCAGTATTACTTTAAAGGGTCTGCGTTGGCTCACCCAACCTCACCAAACCTCTCAGCCCCAAGAATGTCCACCCTTATGTCTCATCCAGATGTGGGTCTAGATATGGTCAATCCAGGTTTCGTCACAGCCCCCGAATGAATTTTGTAAGAATTTCTGTCTCTTTCACTTTCTTTGTTTCATGGGTTTTTAAAACTAATTTATTTTTATAATGGGGTTTAGCTGCTTTTCACGGCTGTGTTTATGCAGCTTTACACCCACTTGACACACTTCCAGAGAGATATCAATACATAGGTTGTAAGTTTCTTACTAGTCAGAAATATACTTGTGTGGTGAATAGGGGGTCTTGAGTCCACTTCACTGAGCAAGGAGTAGGTCTTTTCTATTATATATTGGGTGTATGGAACGGTATCTGAGCTAATAAGAAACCCTTGTTTTATGCATCACACCACCTCACCTTTCACTTTAAGCAGCCATAGTGTGTTTTCTAAACGTCTGACTCTGTTCTCTTTTGTAATTCAGTTCAAGTGTAGAAGTTTTTACATTCCCTCTATAAGTGATAGCTTATGATAAGTGTCTTTTTCTGTGTGACTAATTTCACTTAGAGTCGTCGTACCTAAATCCACTCATCATGCTGCTACTAGCCTTATGACAATGATTTCATGGCTGAGTGATATTCCATTGTACATAAGGACCACAACTTCTTTATCCATTTTTCTCTTTCCTGGGATATTTAAGGTGTCATGAAGTGGAGGTTCTTGTCAACAGAGCATCCCTAAACTTTGGGGTGCCTGTGTCTTGCTGATTTTTAGTTTTCAAAATTTATGTGCCCATGAGTGGATGTGCCCTATGCTCCCTAAGCTGTGTTTTTTCGATGTTTCAGGACAAACCCTACACTTCTCCAAGGCGGCTGTTGGCAATTTACATCCCG
This sequence comes from Eschrichtius robustus, assembly GCF_028021215.1. Classification (NCBI taxonomy): domain Eukaryota; kingdom Metazoa; phylum Chordata; class Mammalia; order Artiodactyla; family Eschrichtiidae; genus Eschrichtius; species Eschrichtius robustus. The sequence goes on from NW_027175427.1 coordinate 939,925, forward strand.
CCCATCAGCGTAGCAAGGCTCCAATTTCTCCTTGGCCTATACTGCATTTCTGGTTTTGACACTTTTTGCAGCATGGCCCTTTTGACCGATGGGAAGCGAGACTTCTTTGTAGCGCTGATTTGCCTTTCCAGGTTGCTTGGTTGGCCAAAAAGGGCGTATGCGTTTTTTCCTGAATATATTCCGGAAAAAACGCATACGCCCTTTTTGGCCAAGGGCATCATTGTCGACGTTTTGCCGCTTTTCATGTGCTTTAAAGGCGATTCGAATCTACCTCCTGAAACCTGTTTCCTGCAATTCTGCCTTGCTTTCAAATCCTCTTCGTTGCCTTCCCTCAATATATTTCTGGACGAGAGTTATCATTTATAACTCTGCAGGTTTGTGAATTGCAGTGACCCTGAGCTCCATTTTTCAACTCGCTTTTTTGGGATATGCCCTCAAAAGCGCGGGATTGCCTCAGGCCCTATACTGGTTCCGGGTGGCAGGCTGAGCCTGTGGTTATTTCTTCTTCCTGATGGGAACATAGAGTGACCTGTGCCTGTCCCAACACCTAGATCTAGTCTCTAATTGGTTGCCCCTCTTCCCGTTCATCCTCAGGACAAATTGCAAGCTGTACGGAACAGGAGGTTAAAGGTGCTGATTCTCCAAGTAGTGAGATTGCTATTAAAGAAGCTGCAATGGGGAACCCGAGCACACGGAGTTGAGAAATGAGGTGCGTTTTAGAAACTTTCCCAATCACACGGTGTACCATCTTCTGGGTTTCTCATGCATGTTTTCGATGTAGGAAGATGCCCTTAAACCTGGAGATTTGGGACCCATGGGATGGGAACCGCGCAGTATTACTTTAAAGGGTCTGCGTTTGCTCACCCAACGTCACCAAACCTCTTAGCCCCAAGAGTGTCCACCCTTAGGTCTCATCCAGCTGTGGGTCTAGATATGGTCAATCCAGGTTGTGTCACAGCCCCTGAATGAATTTTGTAAGAATTTCTCTCTCTTTCACTGTCTTTGTTTTACGGGTTTTTAAAAGTAATTTATTTTTATAATAGGGTTTAGCGTCTTTTCAAGGCTGTGTTTATGCGGCTTTACACCCACTTGACTCACTTCCAGAGAGATATCAATACATAAGTTTTAAGATTCTCACTAGTCAGATATATCCTTGTGCGGTGAATAGGGGGTGTTGAGTCCAGTTCTCTGAACAAGGAGTAGGTCTTGTCTATTACATATTGGGTGTATGGAACGGTATCTGAGCTAATTTGAAACCCTTGTTTTATGCATCACCCCACGTAACCTTTCCCGTTAAGCAGCCATAGTGTGTTTTCTAAATGTGTGACTCTGTTCTGATTTGTAATTCAATTCAAGTGTAGCGGTTTTTACATTCACTCTATAAGTGATAGCTTTTGATAAGTGTCTTTTTCTGTGTGTCTTATTTCCCTTAGAATCGTCGTACCTAATTCCACCCATCTTGCTTCTACTGGCCTTATGACATTGATTTCATGGCTGAGTGATATTTCATTGTACATAAGGACCACGATTTCTTTATCCATTTTTCTCTTTCCTGGGATATTTAAGGTTTCGTGAAGTGGAGGTTCTAGTCAACAGAGCAGCCCTAAAGTTTGGGGTGCCTGAGTCTTGCTGATATTATTTTTCCCAATTTATACGCCCATGAGTGGACGTGCCCTATGCTCCCTAAGCTGTGTTTTTTCGATGTTTCAGGCCACACCGTACACTTCTCCAGAGTGGCTGTTGGCAATTTACATCCGGTCCATCAGTGTAGCAAGGCTGCCATTTCTCCATGGCCTGTCCTGCATTTCTGGTTTTGACACTTTTTGCAGCATGGCCCTTTTGACCAATGGGAAGCGAAACTTCTTTGTAGCGCTTATTTGCCTTTCCAGGTTGCTTGGTTGGCCAAAAAGGGCGTATGCGTTTTTTCCTGAATATATTCAGGAAAAAACGCATACGCCCTTTTTGGCCAAGGGCATCATTGTCGACGTTTTGCCGCTTTTCATGTGCTTTAAAGGCGATTCGAATCTACCTCCTGAAACCTGTTTCCTGCAATTCTGCATTGCTTTCAAATCCTCTTCGTTGCCTTCCCTCAATATATTTGTGGACGAGAGTTATCATTTATAACTCTGCAGGTTTGTGAATTGCAGTGCCCATGTGCTCCATTTTTCAACTGGCTTTCTTGGGAGCTGGCCGCAGAACCGCGGGATTGCCTCAGGCACTATTCTGGTTCCCAGCGGCAGGCTGAGCCTGTGCTTAATTCTTCTTCCTGATGGGAAAATAGAGTGACCTGTGCCTGTCCCAATACCTACATCTAGTCTCTCATTGGTTGCCCCTGTTCCCGTTCATCCTCAGGACAAATTGCAACCTGTATAGAAAAGGAGGTTAAAGGTGTTGATTCTCCAAGTAGGGAGATTGCTAGTAAAGTAGCTGGAATGATGAACCCGAGAACAAGGAGATGAGAAATGAGGTGCGTTTTAGAAACCTTTCCCGATCACACGGTGTACCATCTTCTGGGATTCTCATGCATATTTTCGATGCAGGAAGATGCCCTTAAAACTGGAGATGTGGGACCCATGGGATGGGTACCACGCAGTATTACCTTAAAGGGTCTGTGTTTGCTCACCCAACCTCACCAAAACTGTCAGCCCCAAGAGTGTCCACCCTTAGGTCTCATCCAACTGTGGGTTTAGATATGTTCAATCCAGGTTGCATCACAGCCCCTGAACGAATTGTGTAAGAATTTCTCTCTCTTTCACTGTCTTTGTTTTACGGGTTTTTACAAGTAATTTATTTTTATAATGGGGTTTAGCTGCTTTTCACGGCTGTGTTTATGCGGCTTTACACCCACTTGACACACTTCCAGAGAGATATCAGTACATAGGTTTTAAGATTCTTACTAGTCAGATATATACTTGTGCGGTGAATAGGGGGTGTTGAGTCCAGTTCACTGAGCAAGGAGTAGGTCTTGTCTATTACATATTGGGTGTATGGAACGGTATCTGAGCTAATTTGAAACCCTTGTTTTATGCATCACCCCACCTCACCTTTCCCGTTAAGCAGCCATAGTGTGTTTTCTAAACGTGTGACTCTGTTCTCTTTTGTAATTCAGTTCAAGTGTAGCAGTTTTTACATTCCCTCTGTAAGTGATAGCTTATGATAAGTGTCTTTTTCTGTGTGACTTATTTCACTTAGAGTCGTCGTACCTAAATATACTCATCATGCTGCTACTAGCCTTATGACATTGATTTCATGGCTGAGTGATATTCCATTGTACATAAGGACCACAACTTCTTTATCCATTTTTCTCTTTCCTGGGATATTTAAGGTGTCATGAAGTGGAGGTTCTTGTCAACAGAGCAGCCCTAAACTTTGGGGTGCCTGTGTCTTGCTGATTTTTAGTTTTCCCAATTTATACGCCCATGAGTGGAAGTGCCCTATGCTCCCTAAGCTGTGTTTTTTCGATATTTCAGGCCACACCGTACACTTCTCCAGAGTGGCTGTTGGCAATTTACATCCCGCCCATCAGCGTAGCAAGGCTTCCATTTCTCCATGGCCTGTCCTGCATTTGTGGTTTTGACACTTTTTTCAGCATGGCCCTTTTGACCGATGGGAAGCGAGACTTCTTTGTAGCGCTGATTTGTCTTTCCAGGTTGCTTGGTTGGCCAAAAAGGGCGTATGCGTTTTTTCCTGAATATATTCAGGAAAAAACGCATACGCCCTTTTTGGCCAAGGGCATCATTGTCCACGTTTTGCCACTTTTCATGTGGTTTAAAGGCGATTCTAATCTACCTCCTGAAACCTGTTTTCTACAATTCTGCCTTGCTTTCAAATCCTCTTCGTTTCCTTCCCTCAATATATTTGTGGACGAGAGTTATCATTTATAACTCTGCGGGTTTGTGAATTGAAGTGCCCCTGAGCTCCATTTTTCAACTGTCTTTTTTGGGAGCTGGCCGCAAAAGCGTGGGATTGCCTCAGGCCCTATTCTGATTCCGGGCGGCAGGCTGAGCCTGTAGTTAATACTTCTTCCTGATGGGAAAATAGAGTGACCTGTGCCTGTCCCAACAGCTAGATCTAGTCTCTCATTGGTTCCCCCTCTTCCCGTTCATCCTCAGGACAAATTGCAACCTGTACGGAACAGGAGGTTAAAGGTGCTGATTCTCCAAGTAGGGAGATTGCTAGTAAAGTAGCTGGAATGGTGAACCCGAGCACAAGGAGATGAGAAATGAGGTGCCTTTTAAAAACCTTTCAATATCACACGGTGTACCGTCTTCTGGGTTCCTCATGCAAGTTTTCGATGTAGGAAGATGCCCTTGAAACTGGAGATTTGGGACCCATGGGATGGGTACCACGCAGTATTACCTTAAAGGGTCTGTGTTTGCTCACCCAACCTCACCAAACCTGTCAGCCCCAAGAGTGTCCACCCTTAGGTCTCATCCAACTGTGGGTCTAGATTTGTTCAATTCAGGTTGCATCACATCTCCTGAAAGAATTGTGTAAGAATTTCTCTCTCTTTCACTGTCTTTGTTTTACGGGTTTTTACAAGTAATTTATTTTTATAATGGGGTTTAGCTGCTTTTCACGGATGTGTTTATGCGGCTTTACACCCACTTGACACACTTCCAAAGAGATATCAATACATAGGTTTTAAGATTCTTACTAGTCAGATATATACTTGTGCGGTGAATAGGGGGTGTTGAGTCCAGTTCACTGAGCAAGGAGTAGGTCTTGTCTATTACATATTGGGTGTATGGAACGGTATCTGAGCTAATGTGAAACCCTTGTTTTATGCATCACCCCACCTCACCTTTCCCGTTAAGCAGCCATAGTGTGTTTTCTAAACGTGTGACACTGTTCTCTTTTGTAATTCAGTTCAAGTGTAGCAGTTTTTACATTCCCTCTATAAGTGATAGCTTATGATAAGTGTGTTTTTCTGTGTGACTTATTTCACTTAGAGTCGTCGTACCTGAATCCACTCATCATGCCGCTACTAGCCTTATGACATTGATTTCATGGCTGAGTGATATTCCATTGTACATAAGGACCACAACTTCTTTATCCATTTTTCTCTTTCCTGGGATATTTACGGTGTCATGAAGAGGAGGTTCTTGTCAACAGAGCAGCCCTAAAATTTGGGGTGCCTGTGTCTTGCTGATTTTTAGTTTTCCCAATTTATACGCCCATGAGTGGACGTGCCCTATGCTCCCTAAGCTGTGTTTTTTCGATGTTTAAGGCAACACCGTACACTTCTCCAGAGTGGCTGCTGGCAATTTACATCCCGCCCATCAGTGTAGCAAGGCTCCCATTTCTCCATGGCCTCTCCTGCTTTTGTGGTTTTGACACATTTTTCAGCATGGCCCTTTTGACCGATTCGAAGTGAGACTCCTTTTTAGCGCTGATTTGCCTTTCCAGGTTGCTTGGTTGGCCAAAAAGGGCGTATGCGTTTTTTCCTGAATATATTCAGGAAAAAACGCATACGCCCTTTTTGGCCAAGGGCATCATTGTCCACGTTTTGCCGCTTTTCATGTGCTTTAAAGGCGATTCGAATCTACCTCCTGAAATCTGTTTCCTGCAATTCTGCCTTGCTTTCAAATCCTCTTCGTTGCCTTCCCTCAATATATTTCTGGACGAGAGTTGTCATTTATACCTCTGCAGGTCTGTGAATTGCAGTGCCCATGTGCTCCATTTTTCAACTGCCTTTTTTGGGAGCTGGCCGCAGAAGCGCGGGATTGCCTCAGGCACTATTCTGGTTCCTGGCGGCAGGCCTAGCCTGTGCTTAATTCTTCTTCCTGATGGGAAAATAGAGTGACCTGTGCCTGTCCAAACACCTAGATCTAGTCTCTCATTGGTTGCCCCTCTTCCCGTTCATCCTCAGGACAAATTGCAACCTGTACAGAACAGGAGGTTAAAGGTGCTGATTCTCCAAGTAGGGAGATTGCTAGTAAAGTAGCTGGAATGGCGAACCCGAGGACAAGGAAATGAGAAATGAGGTGCGTTTCAGAAACCTTTCCCGATCAGACGGTGTACCATCTTCTAGGTTTCCCATGCGTGTTTTCGATGTAGGAAGATGCCCTTGAACCTGGAGATTTGGGACCCATGGGATGGGTACCACGCAGTATTACTTTAAAGGGTCTACGTTTGCTCACCCAACCTCACCAAACCTCTCAGCCCCAAGAGTGTCCACCCTTAGGTCTCATCAAACTGTGGGTGTAGATATGTTCAACACAGGTTGCGTCACAGCCCCTGAAGGAATTTTGTAAGAATTTCTCTCTATTTCACTGTCTTTGTTTTACGGGTTTTTAGAAGTAATTTATTTTTATAATGGGGTTTAGCTGCTTTTCACGGCTGTGTTTATGCGGCTTTACACCCACTTGACTCACTTCCAGAGAGATATCAATACATAGGTTTTAAGATTCTCACTAGTCAGATATATTCTTGTGCGGTGAATAGGGGGTGTTGAGTCCAGTTCACTGAGCAAGGAGTAGGTCTTTTCTATTACTTATTGGGTGTATGGAACGGTATCTGAGCTAATTTGAAACCCTTGTTTTATGCATCACCGCACATCACCTTTCCCGTTAAGCAGCCATAGTGTGTTTTCTAAATGTGTGACTCTGTTCTGATTTGTAATTCAATTCAAGTGTAGCTGTTTCTACATTCCCTTTATAAGTGATAGCTTTTGATAAGTGTCTTTTTCTGTGTGACTTATTTCACTTAGAGTCATCGTACCTAAATCCACTCATCATGCTGCTACTAGCCTTATGACATTGATTTCATGGCTGAGTGATATTCCATTGTACATAAGGACCACAACTTCTTTATCCATTTTTCTCTTTCCTGGGATATTTAAGATTTCCTGAAGTGGAGGTTCTTGTCAACAGAGCAGCCCTAAACTTTGGGTTGCCTGAGTCTTGCTGATTTTTAGTTTTCCCAATTTATACGCCCATGAGTGGAAGTGCCCTATGCTCCATCAACTGTGTTTTTTCGATGTTTCAGGCCACACCGTACAGTTCTCCAGAGTGGCTGTTGGCAATTTACATCCCGCCCATCAGCGTAGCAAGGCTCCCATTTCTCCATGGCCTGTCCTGCATTTGTGGTTTTGACACTTTTTTCAGCATGACCCTTTTGACCGATGGGAAGCGAGACTTCTTTGTAGCGCTGATTTGCCTTTCCAGGTTGCTTGTTTGGCCTAAAAGGGCGTATGCGTTTTTTCCTGAATATATTCAGGAAAAAACGCATACGCCCTTTTTGTCCAAGGGCATCATTTTCCACGTTTTGCCGCTTTTCATGTGCTTGAAAGGCGATTCGAATCTTCCTCCTGAAATCTGTGTTTTGCAGTTCTGTCTTGCTTTCAAATCCTCTTCGTTGCCTTCCCTCAATATATTTGTGGACGAGAGTTATCATTTATAACTCTGCAGGTTTGTGAATTGCAGTGCCACTGAGCTCCATTTTTCAACTCGCTTTTTTGGGATCTGGCCGCAAAAGTGCGGGATTGCCTCAGGCCCTATTCTGGTTCCGGGTGGCAGGCTGAGCCTGTGGTTATTTCTTCTTCCTGATGGGAAAATAGAGTGACCTGTGCCTGTCCCAACACCTAGATCTAGTCTCTCATTGGTTGCCCCTCTTCCCGTTCATCCTCAGGACAAATTGCAACCTGTACGGAACTGGAGGTTAAAGGTGCTGATTCTCCAAGTAGGGAGATTGCTAGTAAATTAGCTGGAATGGCGTACCCGAGCACAAGGAGATGAGAAATGAGGTGCGTTTTAGAAACCTTTCAAAATCACATGCTGTACCATCTTCTGGGTTCCTCATGCAAGTTTTCGATGTAGGAAGATGCCCTTGAACCTGGAGATTTGGGACCCATGTGATGGGTACCATGCATTATTACTTTAAAGGGTCTGCGTTGGCTCACCCAACCTCACCAAACCTATCAGCCCCAAGAGTGTCCACCCTTATGTCTCATCCAGCTGTGGGTGTAGATATGGTCAATCCAGGTTGCGTCACAGCCCCTGAATGAATTTTGTAAGAATTTCTCTCTCTTTCACTTTCTTTGTTTCATGCGTTTTTAAAACTAATTTATTTTTATAATGGGGTTTAGCTGCTTTTCACGGCTGTGTTTATGCGGATTTACACCCACTTGACTCACTTCCTGAGAGATATCAATATATAGGTTTTAAGATTCTCACTAGTCAGATATATTCTTGTGCGGTGAATAGAGGGTGTTGAGTCCAGTTCACTGAGCAAGGAGTAGGTCTTGTCTATTACATATTGGGTGTATGGTACGGTATCAGAGCTAATTTGAAACCTTTGTTTTATGCATCACCCCACCTCACCTTTCCCGTTAAGCAGCCATAGTGTGTTTTCTAAATGTGTGACTCTGTTGTGATTTGTAATTCAGTTCAATTGTAGCGGTTTTTACATTCCCTTTATAAGTGATAGGTTTTGATAAGTGTCTTTTTCTGTTTGACTTATTTCACTTAGAGTCGTCGTACCTAAATCCACTCATCATGCTGCTACTAGCCTTATGACATTGATTTCATGGCTGAGTGATATTCCATTGTACATAAGGATCACAATTTCTTTATCCATTTTTCTCCTTCCTGGGATATTTAAGGTTTCGTGAAGTGGAGGTTCTTGTCAACAGAGCAGCCCTAAACTTTGGGGTGCCTGAGTCTTGCTGATTTTTAGTTTTCCCAATTTATACGCTCATGAGTGGAAGTGCCCTATGCTCCATAAACTTTGTTTTTTCGATGTTTCAGGCCACACCGTACACTTCTCCAGAGTGGCTGTTGGCAATTTACATCCCGCCCATCAGCGTAGCAAGGCTGCCATTTCTCCATGGCCTGTACTGCATTTCTGGTTTTGACACTTTTTGCAGCATGGCCCTTTTGACCGATGGGAAGCGAGACTTCTTTGTAGCGCTGATTTTCCTTTCCAGGTTGCTTGGTTGACCAAAAAGGGCGTATGCGTTTTTTCCTGAATATATTCAGGAAAAAACGCATACGCCCTTTTTGGCCAAGGGCATCATTGTCGACGTTTTGCCGCTTTTCATGTGCTTGAAAGGCGGTTCGAATCTACCTCCTGAAACCTGTTTCATGCAACTCTGCCTTGCTTTCAAATCCTCTTCGTTGCCTTCCCTCAATATATTTGTGGACGAGAGTTATCATTTATAACTCTGCAGGTTTGTGAATTGCAGTGCCCATGTGCTCCCTTTTTCAACTGGCTTTTTTCGGAGCTGGCCGCAGAAGCGCGGGATTGCCTCAGGCACTAATCTGGTTCCTGGCAGCAGGCTGAGCCTGTGCTTAATTCTTCTTCCTGATGGGAAAATAGAGTGACCTGTGCCTGTCCCAACACCTAGATGTAGTCTCTCATTGGTTGCCCCTCTTCCCGTTCATCCTCAGGACAAATTGCAACCTGTACAGAACAGGAGGTTAAAGGTGTTGATTCTCCAAGTAGGGAGATTGCTAGTAAAGTAGCTGGAATGGCGGACCCGAGCACAAGGAGATGAGAAATGAGGTGCGTTTTAGAAACCTTTCCCGATCAAATGGTGTACCATCTTCTGGGTTTCTCATGCATGTTTTCAATGCAGGAAGATGCCCTTAAAACTGGAGATTTGTGACCCATGGGATGGGTACCACGCAGTATTACCTTAAAGGGTCTGTGTTTGCTCACCCAACCTCACCAAACCTGTCAGCCCCAAGAGTGTCCACCCTTAGGTCTCATCCAACTGTGGGTCTAGATATTTTCAATCCAGGTTGCATCACAGCCCCTGAATGAATTTTGTAAGAATTTCTCTGTCTTTCACTGTCTTTGTATCATGGGTTTTTAAATCTAATTTATTTTTATAATGGGGTTTAGCTGCTTTTCACAGCTGTGTTTATGCGGCTTTACACCCACTTGACTCACTTCCAGAGAGATATCAATACATAAGTTTTAAGATTCTCACTAGTCAGATATATTCTTGTGCGGTGAATAGGGGGTGTTGAGTCCAGTTCACTGAGCAAGGAGTAGGTCTTTTCTATTACATATTGGGTGTATGGAACGGTATCTGAGCTAATTTGAAACCCTTGTTTTATGCATCACCCCACGTCACCTTTCCCGTTAAGCAGCCATAGTGTGTTTTAAATGTGTGACTATGTTCTAATTTGTAATTCAATTCAAGTGTAGCGGTTTTTACATTCCCTCTATAAGTGATAGCTTTTGATAAGTGTCTTTTTCTGTGTGACTTATTTCCCTTAGAATCGTCATACCTAAGTACACGCATCTTGCATCTACTGGCCTTATGACATTGATTTCATGGCAGAGTGATATTCCATTTTACATAAGAACCACAATTTCTTTATCCATTTTTCTCTTTCCTGGGATATTTAAGGTGTCATGAAGTGGAGGTTCTTGTCAACAGAGTAGCCCTAAACTTTGGGGTGCCTGTGTCTTGCTGATTTTAGTTTTCCCAATTTATACGCCCATGAGTGGAAGTGTCCTATGCTACCTAAGCTGTGTTTTTTCGATGTTTCAGGACACACCGTACACTTCTCCAGAGTGGCTGTTGGCAATTTACATCCTGCCCATCAGCGTAGCAAGGCTCCCATTTCTCCATGGCCTGTCCTGCATTTGTGGTTTTGACACATTTTTCAACATTGCCCTTTTGACCGATGGGAAGCGAGACTTCTTTGTAGTGCTGATTTGCCTTTCCAGGTTGCTTGGTTGGCCAAAAAGGGCGTATGCGTTTTTTCCTGAATATATTCAGTAAAAATCGCATACGCCCTTTTTGGCAAAGGGCATCATTGTCGACGTTTTTCCCCTTTTCTTCAGCTTTAAAGGCGATTCGAATCTACCTCCTGAAATCTGTTTCCTGCAATACTGCCTTGCTTTCAAATCCTCTTCGTTGCTTTCCCTCAATATATTTGTGGACGAGAGTTGTCATTTATAACTCCGCAGGTTTGTGAATTGCAGTGCCCCTGAGCTCCATTTTTCACCTCGCTTTTTTGGTAGCTGGCCGCAAAAGCGCGGGATTGCCTCAGGCCCTATTCTGGTTCCGGGCGGCAGGCTGAGCCTGTGGTTAATTCTTTTTCCTAATGGGAAAATAGAGTGACCTGTGCCTGTCCCAACACCTAGATCTAGTCTCTCATTGGTTGCTCCTCTTCCCGTTCATCCTCAGGACAAATTGCAACCTGTACAGAACAGGAGGTTAAAGGTGCTGATTCTCCAAAAAGGGAGATTGCTAGTAAAGTAGCTGGAATGGCGAACCCGAGCACAAGGAGGTTAGAAATGAGGTGCGTTTTAGAAACCTTTCCCGATCACACGGTGTACCATCTTCTGGGTTTCTCATGCATGTTTTCGATGTAGGAAGATGCCCTTGAACCTGGAGATTTGGGACCCATGGGATGGGCACCAGGCAGTATTACTTTAAAGGGTCTGCGTTTGCTCACCCAACCTCACCCAAACTTTCAGCCACAAGAGTGTCCACCCTTATGTCTCATCCAGCTGTGGGTCTAGATATGGTCAATCCAGGTGGCATCACAGCCCCTGAACGAATTTTGTAAGAATTTCTCTCTCTTTCACTGTCTTTGTTTTACGGGTTTTTAAAAGTAATTTATTTTTATAATGGGGTTTAGCTGCTTTTCACGGCTGTGTTTACGTGGCTTTACACCCACTTGGCTCACTTCCAGAGAGATATCAATGCATAGGTTTTACGATTCTTACTAGTTACATATATTCTTGTGCGGTGAATAGGGGGTGTTGAGTCCAGTTCACTGAGCAAGGAGTAGGTCTTGTCTATTACATATTGGGTGTATGGAACGGTATCTGAGCTAATATGAAACCCTTGTTTTATGCATCACACCACCTCACCTTTCACTTTAAGCAGCCATAGTGTGTTTTCTAAACGTCTGACTCTGTTCTCTTTTGTAATTCAGTTCAAGAGTAGAAGTTTTTACATTCCCTCTATAAGTGATATCTTATGATAAGTGTCTTTTTCTGTGTGACTTATTTCACTTAGAATCGTCGTACCTAAATCCACTCATCATGCTGCTACTAGCCTTATGATATTGATTTCATGGCTGAGTGATATTCCATTGTACATAAGTACCACAACTTCTTTACCATTTTTCTCATCCCTGGGATATTTAAGATGTACACAAGTGGAGGTTCTTGTAACCATAGCAGCCCTAAACTTTGGGGTGCCTGTGTCTTGTTGATTTTAATTTTTCCAATTTATACGCCCATGAATGGATGTGCCCCTTTCTCTCTAGCTGTGTTTTTTAGATGTTTTAGGAAACACCGTACCGTTTTCCAGAGTCGCCATTGGCAATTTACATCCCGACCATCAGTGTAACAATGCTCCCTTTCCTCCCTGGCCTCTCCTGTATTTTTTTTACACTTTTTTAGGAAGGCCCTTTTGACCTTTGGGAAGTGAGACTTCTTTGTAGTGCTGCATTGCATTTCCGGCTTGCTTGGTTGGCCAAAAAGGGCCTATGCGTTTTTTCCTGAATTTATTCAGAAAAAAAACACATATGCTCTTTTTGGCCATGTGCATCGTTGTCGACTTTTGGCCGCTTTTCATGTGCTTTAGGGGCTATTCGAATCTAACTCCTGAAATCTGTTTCCTGCAATTCTGCCTTGCTTTCCAATCCTGTTCGTTGCCTTCCCTCAATATAGTTTTGGACGATAGTTATAATTTATAACTTTGCAGGTTTGTGAATTGCAGTGCCCCTGAGCTCCATTTTTCAACTCGCTTTTTTGGGAGCTGTCCGCAGAACCGCTGCTTTGCTTCTGGCCCTACTCTGGTTCCCGGTGGCAGGCTAAGCCTTTGCTTAATTCTTCTTCCTGATTGGAAATTAGAGTGACATGTGCCTGTCCGAACATCTAGGGCTTGGCTCTCCTTGTTTCTCCTCCTTCCCCTTCTTCCTTTCGAAAAATTCCAAATTTTGTGCAACTGGATGTTGAAGGTGCTGACATCCTCAGGTGGGGAGATTTTAAGGAAAAAGGCTGGAGGTGTGACCCCAACAACCAGGAAATTAGGAGTTTTGGTGCCTTTTCCAAAATCTCCCTGATCCAACCGTGTTCCATCTTCTGGGTGTCACAGGCATGTTTTAGCTGTAGGAAAGGTCCCGTGTATGTAAGGAGAACACCAGGGATTTTTCCAAATCAGTGTCTCCCCGAACTCCAATCTGGGGAATTTTTAAGCTACTGGTACATGTGTGTTCATTAAGGGACTTGGGCCGTAGGCAGAGTCCGAACTTTAGATGATTGAAGTCTTCAGGTTCAGAAACGCTCACCATCGGCCTCCTTTAGTTTCCATTTTATCTGTAGTTGATAGATGATGTCGATATAGATATCTATTGTTTTTCAGATTATTTCCCCTTAGGGGTCATTACAAAATATTGAGTATAGTTCCCTGTGTTATACAGTAGTTCCTTGTTGATGATATATTTTATACATAGCAGTGTGTATATGTTAATCTGAAACTGTTAATTTATCCCTCCTCCCACCTTTCCCCTTTGGTAATAAAAAATATAAGATTTTATACTTCTCAGAAATCTAGGAGCTGAAAGAGAGGTATCATTTTCAATGGAAAATCAGTCAAAACAAGGTTGAAACTTCAACCAAGATTATTAGATGTACATCCTTGGAAAGAAATCACTGCATTTCTCTACTGTTGACCTGACAAATAAGACAAACCCCTCCACTGAACTTGCTTATAATAAAGTGATGGAAATATCAAATGGAAGTGTTAGAAACATCTTATTTTACACGAGCCTTATACACTGCTCTATGTTAATTACAGTTTGGCTCGCACATCTGTTCTTTGAAGTTACAATGTTCTCAAATTCTGTTACTGATCCTGCAGAGTGGGCCCCAACAAGGGTCTCCCTGCCTAGTGTCATTGGAGCCAACAGATCGAGACTGACTTTGGTTCAGAAGCAAAGGAAAACTTTATATTTTGATCAGAGAATGGAGAGGTGAGAGTGTGTGCTTCCCTGCGGGTTGTGGGCCGGGCTGCTGTGTAGAGATCCTGGCACCGTCAGTGGGAGGGAGGGGGCGGAGCTCTCGAGGGCCGGGTTGGCTGGAGCTCAGGCTCTATGTCGCAGAGTCTGCACGGGGCCCCACGAGCTGAGGTGTCGGCCCAGCCATTTTGCACTAGGAAATCGGGTCTGAAGTGTCGGGTGTGGGACCTCTGCATGTGGAAACCTAGGAGCAAGTGAAATTAGACAAAGCACAAAGGAAAAAATGGTTAGACTTTATTTTATTGCCCAGATTCTATTTTCATCTCCCAGGAATTTTTCATGGGCTTTGCCAGTGACAAAGCCCTCCTCTGCCTTTTGTCCCATTCCTCATTCTTGGGGTGCTGAGGGTGCAGACACCTCTTCTGTAAATGCTTCGTGCTGAGTTGGGTGTCCTCATACCCGGGGCGAGGGGGAGGACTTCTCCCAAGCAGCCTCCAGGTGAGGTTGATTGTCCCCAGGCCTCCTCCCTCACTGCTCGTCTGCCTGAGCACCAGCATTGGAAGTTTTATAGATTCTAATGACCTTTAAGGGTCCAGGAAAGAGATGTGCAGAGACGCTGGGGGGGTGGGGTGGGCCGTTTTACCCTGCTCCACATTGGTTCGGCCCCCTTAGGCTGACAGTTCCTGCTAGCCTAGATGCTCTGACCAGTACTCTGCGCTTTCTTCAGTTAGGCCACTGAATTAACGTACAAACAACACCAGGTGTCAGAGCCCTGCTTGCTCAACTCCCAGACAGTCCAGGGCCGGTGGTGATCCAGGACCTTGACGGCCACTCAGTCAACGGCCTTTTGAAGTAGCCAGGAGTACAGCCGGTCTCATTGGCCGCCGTCACCGCGGTGTCTGTTGGCTTTTCTATGGTGGCAGCGTTATTTACGGTTCCCCTGCCAAGTTTATTAGCTCCGCTCTGGGTGCAGTAAGTCCTGTAAGCAATAGTCTGCTCTTTTGGGACACACTCTTGTTGTTTTCTGAGAGAAGCTCCAGGTCAAGTGATGGTCAAACGAGTCGTCATGGGGGCCCATTGCTCCAGGTTTTCTCTCTGGAGGTTGGTGTTGGGGCGCCTCCTCACTCGAGGTCATTGTGCCCACGGAGCAATCCCTGCAACTTCAGGGCATGGTGGGTGGTTAGGATCACCAAGTGGCGTCCTTTTCCCTTAGGAGGGAGCTGGCCTTGCGGGCTGCTGATTTCCAGGTTTTTAGATACCCCCAGTATCCTGGTCGGATGGGGTGGCTGGCCAATGCCTGGAGGGCATTCTTGCATTGTTCCATTTCAAGTGGTCCCAGTTTTTGCACTAATACTCCAAGGGCGATTCGCCTTGGACCAGGAATGTAAAGGTCAAAGGGTTTAGCTAACTTAGGGAGGTCCAGGGCAAGGATCTGAACTGACTGCTCTTTCCATTCTTGAAAGGCCGCTTCTGGATTCTATTCAAAAGGATCATCATCTTTTCCTTTCAGTGTTTCATATAGAGGCCCAGCTATTAGACTGTAGTTAGGGATCCAGATGCAGCAAACCCCGGTCTCCCCAGGAACCCCTAAGCTGTCTTCTAGTTTCAGGAAGGGTGAGGCTGCAAATGGCTTCTTCCCTTTCCTGGGGTGGGCTTCTCCGACATTCTGAGCGAATGAAGCCCAGGAAGGTCACCTTAGTTTGTGATATTTGAGCCTTTTTCTTGGACACCTTCTATCTTTTATTGGCTAGGTAGTTCAGAGGCCTCCTTAGTCGGGCTGGTGATCAGAATGTCATCTGCATATTGAAGGAGGGTTCCCTTCTCCAGAGGTAGATTTTTTAGGTCTTTAGCTAACGTTTCCCCAAAGATGGTGTGGGAATTTTTGAACCCCTGGGGCAGGACGGCCCAGCAGTATTGTTTTTGTTGTATGTTGAGTCCTGCCACTCACAGCCAAAATTTCTTGTGACTCTGGGACGAATGGAATACAGAAGAAGGCATCATTGAAGTCTAATACAGAATACCATGTCCTGGTGGATGGTAGAATGACCAGCAGGGTGTAGGAATTAGGAACTACTAGATGTATATCCTCTGTGGCTTCACTGACTGTCCTGGCGTCCTCTACCAGGTCCCCAGCAGCTCACGGGGCTCTTGTGGTCAGGTCCCTCCCAGGATATGGAGCTCACCTGGGCAGGTACACAGCAGCCCACGGGGCTGTGGTGGTTAGGCCCCTCCCAGGATATGGAGCTCACCTGGGCAGGTACCCAGCAGCCCATGGGGCCATCATGGTCAGGCCCCTCCCAGGATATGGAGCTCACCTGGGCAGGTACGCAGCAGCCCACGGGGCTCTCGTGGGCATGCCCCTCCCTGGATATGGAGCTCCCGTGGACAGGTACCCCGACAGGGCTGGGCACACAGGAACTGTGCATATAGCCCTCATTGCAGAGCACCCCCAGCACACCTGTCACTCAGAGCTGACACAGAGCACCTCAGAGCAGAGCTTGAACTAATAAACAGCAGCTCCAACAGGTCTGTGACCCTAGGCTTCACTCTGTGCGGCCTCCCTCTGCCTGGTCTTCTAGGGGCTTCCACAGCAGCCGGGGCACCAGGCCTCTGTCTCCACCCACCACCCCTCCTCTCCCTGACTCCTGGGTTCCTCTCATTAGCAGAGGGTCTTCTTGAAGTTGTCTCCCACTCCTGGACCAGATAAAATGATTAGAAAACAAGCCAGGGCTGCCGCCCCTTATCTATCCTGACTCTCGGGACCCTACACCTGTTCCTTGGATCTGGCCGGTGCAGCAAGGCCCATTTTCTGCAAATCTGAGCCCCTGAGGGGCGAGGATTGGCTGACCTGGGCAGCCTGACCCGGCCGGCCAGCCCTTCCCAGGTGTGCCTGGGTTGAGGTCAATATAAACACCCCTCCAGGCAGCAAAAGCCTCTGCAGCTGTGCCTGACGCCATATTCTCTGCCCCGTCAGCAGTCTCGGGGTTGGGCTGGTGGGAGGCAGTAGGGCCCACGGCTCTATGAGTGGCCCGTTGTGACTGGGGCTCTACTGGACTTTCTGCAGGAGTTGCCGGGCTGCCACCTGCTAAAGAAGAGGATGTGTCACCCATACTTGCTGCTGGAATTTCTCCCCGGGCAGAGGTAAGGAAGGAAAAAAGCAGTGGGGGCCGGGACAGGAGGGGTACCTCAGGCAGGGAAATGGAAAGTTTCCAGACGAGCGCCCGGGGCCAGGACCATCCTGGCTGGCCTGCAGGCACCAAGTCGGCCTGCGTGCTGTCGCTGGTGTGACTCCAAGCCCCTTCCTCTAGTTTTTAGTCTTTGCACACATTCAGGTGTTTTACCTGGGAACGGTGGGAAAAGTTCAGCAGCAGCTGGCCTGGGGCTCAGCTCACGTTTAGTCAGAGACGCCTCCTCACGGTCCCCCAGCTTTGCAATGAGGACGCTCCTTGTGTGGGGGCTGCTGGCTGCATGGGAGATGATTCCCCACCTGTGACCAACTTAAGAATTGTTTACCACTGGAGCAAGTGCGCTGATAGGGTTTTCCTCTGTATGACCAGTGGGTTCAGTTTTTTTTTTTTTCTTTTTTGGTTCAAGGTAAGTTTTATTCCTCTTTTTGTATTTATGGATATAAGCATGGAAATCATTCATTCATATAAATACGTCTATGGGAAGGACAGAACTTTTTTTTCTGTTTTATTTTCTTAAGTATTATTTATTTTTTAATTTTTGAATTTATTTTATTCATTTTTTTATACAGCAGGCTCTTATTGGTTATCTATTTTATACATATAAGTGTATATATGTCAATCCCAGGGTCGCAATTCATCCCACCACCACCACCCTGCCACTTTCCCCCCTTGGTGTCCATACATTTGTTCTCTACATCTGTGTCTCTATTTCTGCCTTGCAAACCAGTTCATCTTTACCATTTTTCTAGGTTCTACATGTATGCGTTAATATACGATATTTGTTTTTCTCTTTCTGACTTACTTCACTCTGTATGACAGTCTCTAGATCTATCCACGTCTCTACAAATGACCCAATTTCATTCCTTTTTATGGCTGAGTAATATTCCATTTTATATATGTAGCACATCTTTTCCGTTCGTCTGTCTATGGGCATTTAGGTTGCTTCCATGACCTGGCTATTGTAAATAGTGCTGCAATGAATATTGTGGTGAATATGTCTTTTTGAATTATGGTTTTCTCTGGGTATATGGCCAGTAGTGGGATTGCTGGGTCATATGGTAATTCTATTTTTAGTTTTTTAAGGAACCTCCATACTGTTCTCCATAGTGACTGTATCAATTTACATTCCCACAAATAGTGTAAGAGGGTTCCCTTTTCTCCACACCCTCTCCAGCATTTGTTGTTTGTAGATTTTCTGATGATGCCCATTCTAACTCGTGTGAGGTGATACCTCATTGTAGTTTTGGTTTATATTTCTCTAATAATTAGTGATGTTGAGTAGCTTTTCATGTGTTTCTTGGTCATCTGTATGTCTTCTTGGGACAAATGTCTATTTACGTCATCTGCCCATTTTTGGATTGGTTTGTTTGTTTTTTTACTGTTGAGCTGCATGAGCTGTTTATATACATTGGAGATTAATCCTTTGTCCATTGATTCGTTTGCAAATATTTTCTCCCATTCTGAGGGTTGTCTTTTCGTCTTGTTTGTAGTTTCCTTTGCTTTGCAAAAGCTTTTAGGTTTCATTTGCTCCCATTTGTTTTTTTTTTTTTTTTTTTTTTTTTTATTCCATTACTCTAGGAGGTGGATCAAAAAATATCTTGCTGTGATTTATGTCAAAGAGTATTCTTCCTATGTTTTCCTCTAAGAGTTTTATAGTGTCCGGTCTTACATTTCGGTCTCTAATCCATTTGGAGTTTATTTTTTTGTGTATGGTGTTAGGGAGTGTTCTAATTTCATTCTTTTACATGTAGCTGTCCATTTTTCCCAGCACCACTTATTGAAGAGACTGTCTTTTCTCCATTGTATACCCTTGCCTCCTTTGTCATAGATTAGTGTGCCATAGGTGTGTAGGTTTATCTCTGGGCTTTCTTTTTTTTTTTTTTTTTTTTTTACATCTTTATTGGAGTATAATTGCTTTACAATTGTGTGTTAGTTTCTGCTGTATAAAAAAGTGAATCAGCTATGCGTATACATATAACACCATATCCCCTCCCTCTTGCACCTCCCTCTCACTCCCTTATCCCACCCTTTTAGGTGGTCACAAAGCACAGAGCTGATCTCCCTGTGCTATGTGGCTGCTTCCCAGTAGCTATCAATTTTACATTTGGTAGTGTATATATGTCCATACCACTCTCTCACTTTGTCCCAGCTTACCCTTCCCTCTCCCCATGTCCTCAAGTCCTTTCTCTACGTCTGTGTCCTTAATCCTTTCCTGCCCCTACGTTCTTCATAAACTTTTTTTTTTTAGATTCCATATATATGTGTTAGCATACGGTATTTGTTTTTCTCTTTCTGACTTACTTCACTCTGTAGGACAGACTCTAGATCCATCCACCTCACTAAAAATAACTCAATTTCGCTTCTTTTTATGGCAGAATAATGTTCCATTGTATATATGTGCCACATCTTCTTTATCCATTTATCTGTTGATGGACACTTAGGTTGCTTCCATGTCCTGGCTATTGTAAATAGAGCTACAGTGAACATTGTGGTACATGACTCTTTTTGAATTATGGTTTTCTCAGGGTAAATGTCCAGGAGTGGGTTTGCTGGGTTGTATGGTAGTTCTATTTTTAGTTTTTAAGGAAGCCCCATACCGTTCTACCTAGTGGCTATATCAATTTACATTCCCACCAACAGTGCAAGAGGGTTCCCTTTTCTCCAATAAATGCCTCTCCAGCATTTACTGTTGGTAGATTTTTTGATGATGGCCATTCTGACTGGTGTGAGGTGATACCTCACTGTAGTTTTGATTTGCATTTCTCTAATGATTAGTGATGCTCAGCATCCTTTCATGTGTTTGTTGGCAACCTGTATATCTTCTTTGGAGAAATTTCTATTTAGGTCTTCTGCCCATTTTTGGATTGGGTTGTTTGGTTTTGTGATATTGAGCTACATGAGCTGCTTTTTGTAGATTAATCCTTTGCCATTTGCTTCATTTGAAAATATTTTCTCCCATTCTGATGGTTGTCTTTTCATCTTGCTTAAGTTTTCCTTTGCTGTGCAAAAGAATTTATGTTT
This sequence comes from Eschrichtius robustus, assembly GCF_028021215.1. Lineage (NCBI taxonomy): Eukaryota > Metazoa > Chordata > Mammalia > Artiodactyla > Eschrichtiidae > Eschrichtius > Eschrichtius robustus. The sequence goes on from NW_027175427.1 coordinate 960,071, forward strand.
CATTCGGTCCCATTTTTTAATTTTTGTTTTTATTTCCATTTCTCTAGGAGGTGGGTCAAAAAGGATCTTGCTGTGATTTATGTCATAGACTGTTCTGCTTATGTTTTCTTCTAAGAGTTTTATAGTGGCTGGTCTTATATTTAGGTCTCTAATCCATTTTGAGTTATTTTTGTGTATGGTGTTAGGGAGTGTACTAATTTCATTCTTTTACATGTAGCTGTCGAGTTTTCCCAGCACCACTTACTGAAGACACTGTCTTTTCTCCATTGTATACCCTTGCCTCCTTTGTCATAGATTAGTTAACCACAGGTACGTGGGTTTATCTCTGTGCTTTCTATCCTTTTCTATTGACCTATATTTCTGTGTTTGTGTCAGTACCATATTATCTTGATTACTGTAGCTTTGTAATATAGTCTGAAGTCTGGAAGTCTGATTCCTCCAGCTCTTTTTTTTCCCCCTCAAGACTGCTTTGGCTATCCAGGGTCTTTTGTGTCTCCCTACAAATTTTAAGATTTTTTTTTCTTGTTCTGTAGAAAATGCCAAAGGTATTTTGATCGGGATTGCATTGAATCTGTAGATTGCTTTGGGTAGTATAGTCATTTTCACAATATTGATTCTTCTAATCCAAGGACATGGTATATGTCTCCATCTGTTTATATCATCTTTGATTTCTTTCATCAGTGTCTTATAGTTTTCTGAGTACAGGTCTTTTACTTCCTTAGGTAGGTTTATTCCTAGGTATTTTATTCTTTTTGTTGCAGTGGTAATGGGATTGTTTCCTTAATTTCTCTTTCTGATCTTTCATTGTTAGTGTATAGGAATGCAAGCAATTTCTGTGCATTAATTTTGTATCCTGCAACTTTACCAAATTCATTGATTAGCTCCAGTGGTTTTCTGGTGGCATCTTTAAGATTCTCTATCTATGATATCATGTCATCTGCAAACAGTGACAATTTTACTTCTTCTTTTCCGTTTTGTATTCCTTTTATTTCTTTTTCTTCTCTGATTGCCATGGCTAGGACTTCCAAAACTATGTTGAATAGCAGTGGTGAGAGTGGACATCCTCGTCTTGTTCCTGATCTTAGAGGAAACGCTTTCAGTTTTTCACCATTGAGAATGCTGTTTGCTGTGGGTTTGTCATATATGGCCTTTATTATGTTGAGGTAGTTTCCGTCTATGCCCACACTCTGCAGAGTTTTTATCGTAAATGAGTGTTGAATTTTCTCAAAATCTTTTCCTTCATCTATTGAGATGACCATATGGTTTTATTCTACAATTTGTTAATATGGTGTATCACATTGATTTGTGTATATTGAAGAATCCTTGCATCCCTGGGATAAACCCCACTTGATCATGGTGTATGATCCTTTTAATGTGTTGTTCGATTCTGTTTGCTAGTATTTTGTTGAGGATTTTTGCATCTATATTCATCAGGGATATTGGTCTATAATTTTCTTTCCTTGTAGTATCTCTGTCTGATTTTGGTATCAGGGTGATGGTGGTCTCATAGAATGAGTTTGGGTGTGTTCCTTCCCCTGCAATTGTTTTGAAGAATTTGAGAAGGTTGGGTGTTAGCTCTTCTCTAAATGTTTGATAGAATTCACCTGTAATGCCATCTGGTTCTGGACTTTTGTTTGTTGGAAGATTTTTAATCACAGTTTCAATTTCATTGCTTGTGATAGGTTTGTTCATATTTTCTATTTCTTCCTGGTTCAGTCTTAGAAGGTTATACCTTTCTAAGAATTTGTCCATTTCTTCCAGATTGTCCATTTTATTGGCACAGAGTTGCTTGTAGTAGTCTCTTAGGATGCTTTGTATTCCTGTGGTGTCTGTTGTAACTTCTCCTTTTTCACTTCTAATTTTGTTGATTTGCGTCCTCTCCCTCTTTTTCTTGAGTGTGGCTAAAGGTTGATCATTTTTGCTTATCTTCTCAAAGAACCAGCTTTTAGTTTTGATGATCTTTGCTTCCGTTTTCTTTGTTTCTATTTCATTTATTTCTGCTCTGATCTTTAGGATTTCTTTCCTTCTACTAACTTTGGGTTTTGTTCTTCTTTCTCTAGTTCCTCTAGGTGTAAGGTTAGATTGTTTATTTGAGATTTTTCTTGTTTCTTGAGGTAGGCTTGTATTGCTATAAACTTCCCTCTTAGAACTCCTTTTGCTGCATCCCATAGGTTTTGGATCATCGTGTTTTTGTTGTCATTTGTCTCTAGGTAGTTTTTGATTTCCCCTTTGATTTCTTCAGTGATCTCTTGGTTATTTAGTAACGTATTGTTTAGCCTCCATGTGTTTGTGTTTTTTACAGTTTTTTCCATGTAATTGATTTCTAATCTCATAGCATTGTGGTCGGAACAGCTGCTTGATATGATTTCAGTTTTCTTAAATTTACTGAGGCTTTATCTGTGACCCAAGATGTGATCTATCCTGGAGAATGTTCCGTGTGCAGTTGAGAAGAACGTGTAATCTGCTGTTTTTGGATGGAATGTCCTATAAATATCAATGAACTCTATCTGGTCTATTGTGTCATTTAAAGCTTGTGTTTCCTTATTAATTTTCTGTCTGGCTGATCTCCACTGGTGTAAGTGAGCTGTTAAAGTCCCCCGCTATTATTGTGTTACTGTCGATTTCCTCTTTTATAGCTGTTAGCAGTTGCCTTATACATTGAGGTGCTCCTATGTTGGGTACATATATATTTATAATTGTTATATCTTCTTCTTGGATTGATCCCTTGACCATTATGTAGTGTCTTTCCTTGTCTCTTGTAACATTCTTTATTTTAAAGTCTATTTTATCTGATATGAGTATTGCTACTCCAGCTTTCTTTTGATTTTCATTAGCATAGAATATATTTTTCCATCGCCTCACTTTCAGTCTGTATGTGTCCCTAGGTCTGAAATGGGTCTCTTGTAGACAGCATATATATGGGTCTTGTTTTTGTATCCATTCAGCCAGTCTATGTCTTTTGGTTGGAACATTTAGTGCATTCACGTTTAAGGTAATTATCGATATGTATGTTCCTACTACTATTTTCTTAATTGTTATGGGTTTGTCTTGGTGGGTCCTTTTCTTCTCTTGTGTTTCCCACTTAGAGAAGTTCTTTTAGCATTTGGTGTAGAGCTGGTTGCATGGTGCTGAATTCTCTTAGCTTTTGCTTGTCTGTAAGGCTTTTGATTTCTCCATCAAATCTGAATGAGCTCTTTGCAGGGTGCAGTACCATTGGTTGTAGGTTCTTCCCTTTCATCACTTTAAATTTATCATGCCACTTCCTTCTGGCTTGTAGATTTTCTGCTGAGAAATCAGCTGTTATCCTTATGGGATTTCCCTTGTATGTTATTTGTCATTTTTCCCTTGCTGCTTTCAATAATTTTTCTTTGTCGTTAATTTTTGTCAATTTGATTACTATGTGTCTTGTCATTTTTCTCCTTTGGTTTCTCCTGCCTGGGACACTCTGTGCTTCTGGACTTGGGTGGCTATTTCTTTTCCCATGCTAGGGAAGTTTTTGACCATAATCTCTTCAAATATATTCTCGGGTCCTTTCTCTCTCTCTTCTCCTTCTGGGACCCCTATAATGCGAATGTTGTTGCGTTTAATGTTGTCCCAGAGGACTCTTCGGGTGTCTTCATTTATTTTCATTCTTTTTCTTTATTCTGTTCCATGGCAGTGATTTCCACCTTTCTGTCTTCCAGGCCACTTATCCGTTCTTCTGCCACAGTTATTCTGCTACTGATTCCTTCTAGTGTATTTTTCATTTCAGTTATTACATTGTTCACCTCTGTTTGTTTGTTCTTTAATTCTTCTAGGTGTTTGTTCCTTAATTCTTCTAGGTCTTTGTTAAGCATTTCTTGTGTCTTCTCGATCTTTGCCTCCTTTCTTTTTCTAAGGTCTTGGCTCAACTTCACTATCATTATTCTGAATTCTTTTTCTGGAAGGTTCCCTATCTCCACCTCATTTCGTTTTTTTTCTGGGGTTTTATCTTGTTCCTTGATCTGGTATAAAGTCCTCTGCCTTTTCATTTTGTCTATCTTTCTGTGAATGTGGTTTTCCTTCCACAGGCTGCAGAATTGTAGTTCTTCTTGCTTCTGCTGTCTGCTCTCTGGTGGATGAGTCTATCTTAGAGGCTTGTGCAAGCTTCCTGATGGGAGGGACTGGTGGTGGGTAGAGCTGGGTGTTGCTTTGGTGGGCAGAGCTTTAATCCGCTTGTCTACGGATTAAATAAAACTTTAATAAAAAGTTGAATCTGCTTGTCTGCTGATGCATGGGGCTGGGTTCCCTCCCTGTTGGTTGTTTGGCCTGAGGCGACCCAGCACTGGAGCCTACCTTGCTCTTGGTGGGGCTAATGGCGGACTCTGGGAGGGCTCACACCAAGGAGTATTTCCCAGAACTTCTGCTGCCAGTGTTGTTGTCCTCACGGTGAGCCACAGCCACAGCCACCAGCTGCCTCTGCAGGAGACCCTCTAAAAGTAGCAGGTAGTTCTGGTCATTCTCCTACGGGGTCACTGCTCCTTCCCCTGGGTCCTGATGTGCACACTACTTTGTGTGTGCCCTCCAAGAGTGGAGTATCTGAGTGGAGTTGAGACTCTGAGACTCTGTGTGGAGTCGCACAGACTCTGGGTCCTGTGAAGCTTCGATGTTTTGTGATTCTAGAAATCCTATAGGAGACGGTCCACAGCAGGTGAAGCTAATGTTGTCAGTAGAGGTGTTGAAGCCAAAGATCTGCAGTTCCGGCTAGAGGTGCCGATGTACATACAGGACAAAATCATCTCGTGTGAATGTAGTTCAGGCATGTTTAAGATGAATGCAGTCATGTTAATGCCTACCATATTCTATCTTGAGCCTCTCCTCAGGGACCTCCTCCTCAGTTCCTGAGGCTCCTGTAAGTCATGTACAGGGGACTGGAGAGTGGGCTCTGTCCAGTCTGAGCCCTGAGTTACCCTGTGTGTATCTTAGGATACTTTGTATTTCTGTGGTGTCTGTTGTAACATCATCTCTTTCATTTCAGATTTATTTGGGCCCTCTCTTTTTTAACAAAACATACTACTGTTGTCTTTTATTCTTTACAGAAGTTTAATCAGTGTTTGATCTACTATCCTTACCCTATGTATACTTTTTGCAGTGAGATTTTTACTTTTCTTTGTTTCCTTGTTACTATCAATAATTAGTGAGACTTCTTTTAAGCTACCTTCAACATTGCTTATAAAGCTGCTTTATTAGTGATGACAGAGCCTTAATGGAAGTCATGTTCTGGTTGTAAATTAGAATGCAATGTGCCAGCACAAAGCCCCTTAAGTTTATGTCTCATTACTTCTTGTTCTTTTTTTAATTTAATTTTTATTTTTTGTCAGAGCAAATTTGATTAAAATGTTTTGTTTCTTCTAGGTGTGCAAGATGTGGTTCTTTTAAACATATACATATATCTATTCTTCTTTGGATCATTTTCCCATGTAGGTTATGACACCATGTTGAGTAGTCTTGTCTTGGTATTACGTAGGTCTTTGGTGATTACATATTTCACATGTGTTTCTATATCTATCTTAACCCCAATATCCTAATGTATCCAATCCTCACACCTTTCCATTTGGTGAACCCTAAGTTTGTTTAATGAATCTGTGATTGCATTTCTCTGTGGAAATATCTTCATTGGTATCAATTTTTAGCTAAGACCTATAAGTGATATTATAGGATATGTGTCTTTTGCTTTCTGACTTAGTACAATTTGCCTGATTAACTCAAGAATCATACACAGTGCTGCAAATGGCATTGTTTTGTTTTTTTCCCTGGCTAATATTCCATCTGTACGTGTACCAGTTATTCTTTGGCCACGCACCTCTTGATGGACTTTTTGGTTGCCTCCATGTCTTGGTTATTGTAATACTGCTGCAATGCACATTTGCTTGCCTGTGTCTTTCCAGTTCTATCTCCTTATGTTATAGGCCAAGGAGTGGGCTTGCTGTATCATATGGTAGCTCAGTGTGTACGTTTTAAAGGCACCACCATTCAGTTCTCATTAGTGGCTCTTTCCAGGTTATGTCCCACTTTAAATTGAGGGTATGCATTTCTCCAAAACACCTTCAATATTTATTGTTTGTAGTTTGCTTGCTGCTGGTTATTCTAACAGGTGCGAGCTGATACCTCTGTGTGGCTGAATTTGCATGTGTCCCATAATCAGTTGAAATTGATCTTTAAAGCATGCTCTTTTTATTTATCAAACTGTGATTACAGCTTAGTTATTCAAATTGTTTTCTTAAAGTAAGTGTCACATTTTGAAAAGTTTTGGCCACTACTTCCCTCAAGACATTTTGAGGGCAGGTTTCATTTACAGCCCTGAAGTACTTGTTCATATGAAGTGACCATTAACACAGATTTTAAAGCTGCATTTGCAGGTAACGGCCAGAGGGCGGCAGCCTTTTTACGTTCCCCAATCTGGTAACTAGGGAAAGAGTCCTTCAGCTGCAAGAGTGTCCAGCTTTATTTCTCATCCAGCTGTGGGTCTAGATATGATCAAACAAGGTTGCATCACAGCCCAGGAACGAATTATGTAAAATTTCCTCTCTCTATCACTGTCTTATTTTTTTGGGTTTTTTAAAGTTATTTAATTTAAAATGGGGATTCGCTACTTTTCACTGCTGTGTTTATGCCGCTTTACACCCACTTGACTCACTTCCAGACAGATATCAATACATAGGTTTTAAGATTCTTACTAGTCACATATATTCTTGTGCGGTGAATAGGGGGTGTTGAGTCCAGTTCACTTAGCAAGGAGTAGGTCTTGTCTATTACATATTGGGTGTATGGAACGGTATCTGAGCGAATTTGAAACCCTTGTTTTATGCATCACCCCACCTCACCTTTCCCGTTAAGCAGCCATAGTGTGTTTTCTAAACGTGTGACTCTGTTCTGTTTTGTAATTCAGTTCAAGTGTAGCGGTTTTTACATTCCCTCTATAAGTGATAGCTTATGATAAGTGTCTTATTCTGTGTGACTTATTTCACTTAGAATTGTCATACCTAAATCCACTCATCTTGCTTCTACTAGCCTTATGGCATTGATTTCATGTCTGAGTGATATTCCATTGTACATAAGGACCACAACTTCTTTATCCATTTTTCTCTTTCCTGGGATATTTAAGGTGTCATGAAGTGGAGGTTCTTGTCAACAGAGCAGCCCTAAACTTTGGGGTGCCTTTGTCTTGCTGATTTTTAGTTTTCCCAATTTATACGCCCATGAGTGGGCGTGCCCTATGCTCCCTAAGCTGTGTTTTTTCGATGTTTCAGGACACACCGTACACTTCTTCAGAGTGGCTGTTGGCAATTTACATCCCGCCCATCAGCGTAGCAAGGCTGCCATTTCTCCATGGCCTGTCCTGCATTTCTGGTTTTGACACTTTATGCAGCATGGCCCTTTTGACCGATGGGAAGCGAGACTTCATTGTAGCGCTGATTTGCCTTTCCATGTTGCTTGGTTGGCAAAAAAGGGTGTATGCGTTTTTTCCTGAATATATTCAGGAAAAAACACATACGCCCTTTTTGGCCAAGGGCATCATTGTCGAAGATTTGCCACTTTTCATGTGCTTTAAAGGCGATTCGAATCTACCTCCTGAAACCTGTTTCCTGCAATTCTGCCTTGCTTTCAAATACTCTTCGTTGCCTTCCCTCAATATATTTGTGGATGAGTGTTATCATTTATAACTCTGCGGGTTTGTGAACTGCAGTGTGCCTGAGTTCCATTTTTCAACTGGCTTTTTTGGGAGCTGGCCGCAAAAGCGCGGTATTGCCTCAGGCACTATTCTGCTTCTGGGGGGCAGGCTGAGCCTGTGGTTAATTCTTCTTCCTGATGGGAAAATAGAGTGACCTCTGCCGGTCCCAACACCAAGATCTAGTCTCTCATTGGTTGCCCCTCTTGCCGTTCATCCTCAGGACAAATTGCAACCTGTAGGGAACAGGAGGTTAAAGGTGCTGATTCTCAAAGTAGGGAGATTGCTAGTAAAGTAGCTGGAATGGCGAACCCGAACACAAGGAGATGAGAAATGAGGTGCGTTTTAGAAACCATTCAAAATCACACGGTGTACCATCTTCTGGGTTTCTCATGCATGTTTTCGATGTAGGAAAATGCCCTTGAATCTGGAGATTTGGGACCCATGGGATGGGTACCACGCAGTATTACTTTAAAGGGTCTGTGTTTGCTCACCCAACCTCACCCAACCTCTCAACCCCAAGAGTGTCCACCCTTATGTCTCATCCAGCTGTGGGTCTAGATATGGTCAATCCAGGTTGCATCACAGCCCCTGAACGAATTTTGTAAGAATTTCTCTCTCTTTCACTGTCTTTGTTTTACGGGTTTTTAAAAGTAATTTATTTTTATAATGGGGTTTAGCTGCTTTTCACGGCTGTGTTTATGCGGCTTTACACCCACTTGACTCACTTCCAGACAGATATCAATACATAGGTTTTAAGATTCTTACTACTCACATATATTCTTGTGCGGTGAATAGGGGGTGTTGAGTCCAGTTCACTGAGCAAGGAGTAGGTCTTGTCTATTACATATTGGGTGTATGGAACGGTATCTGAGCGAATTTGAAACCCTTGTTTTATGCATCACCCCACATCACCTTTCCCGTTAAGCAGCCATAGTGTGTTTTCTAAACGTGTGACTCTGTTCTGTTTTGTAATTCAGTTCAAGTGTAGCGGTTTTTACATTCCCTCTATAAGTGATAGCTTATGATAAGTGTCTTTTTCTGCGTGTCTTATTTCACTTAGAATCGTCGTACCTAACTCCACTCATCTTGCTTCTACTAGCCTTATGACATTGATTTCATGTCTGAGTGATATTCCATTGTACATAAGGACCACAACTTCTTTATACATTTTTCTCTTTCCTAGGATATTTAAGGTGTCATGAAGTGGAGGTTCTTGTCAACAGAGCAGCCCTAAACTTTGGGTTGCCTGTGTCTTGCTGATTTTTAGTTTTCCCAATTTATACGCCCATGAGTGGACGTGCCCTATGCTCCCTAAGCTGTGTTTTTTCGATGTTTCAGGACACACCATACACTTCTCCAGAGTGGCTGTTGGCAATTTACATCCCGCCCATCAGCATAGCAAGGCTGCCATTTCTCCATGGCCTGTCCTGCATTTCTGGTTTTGACACTTTTTGCAGCATGGCCCTTTTGACCGATGGGAAGCGAGACTTCTTTGTAGCGCTGATTTGCATTTCCAGGTTGCTTGGTTGGCCAAAAAGTGCGTATGCGTTTTTTCCTGAATATATTCAGGAAAAAACGAATACGCCCTTTTTGGCCAAGGGCATCATTGTCGACGTTTTGAGACTTTTCATGTGCTTTAAAGGCGATTCGAATCTACCTCCTGAAACCTGTTTCCTGCATTTCTGCCTTGCTTTCAAATCCTCTTCGTTGCCTTCCCTCAATATATTTGTGGACGAGAGTTATCATTTATAACTCTGCGGGTTTGTGAATGGCAGTGTCCCTGGGCTCCATTTTTCAACTCGCTCTTTTGGGAGCTGGCCGCAAGAGCGCGGGATTGCCTCAGGCCCTATTCTGCTTCTGGGCGGCAGGCTGAGCCTGTGGTTAATTCTGCTTCCTGATGGGAAAATAGAGTGACCTGTGCCTGTCCCAACACCTAGATCTAGTCTCTCATTTGTTGCCCCTCTTCCCGTTCATCCTCAGGACAAATTGCAACCTGTAGGGAACAGGAGGTTAAAGGTGCTGATTCTCCAAGTAGGGAGATTGCTAGTAAAGTACCTGGAATGGCGAACCCGAGCACAAGGAGATGAGAAATGAGGTGCGTTTTAGAAACCTTTCAAAATCACACGGTGTACCATCTTCTGGGTTTCTCATGTATGTTTTCAATGTAGGAAGATGCCCTTGAACCTGGAGATTTGGGACCCATGGGATGCGTACCACGCAGTATTACTTTAAAGGTTCTGCGTTTGCTCACCCAACCTCACCTAACCTATCAGCCCCAAGAGTGTCCACCATTATGTCTCATCCAGCTGTGTGTCTAGATATGGTCAATCCAGGTTGCATCACAGCCCCTGACCGAATTTTGGAAGAATTTCTCTCTCTTTCACTGTCTTTGTTTTACGGGTTTTTAAAAGTAATTTATTTTTATAATGATGTTCAGCTGCTTTTCACGGCTGTGTTTATGCGGCTTTACACCCACTTGACTCACTTCCAGAGAGATATCAATACATAGGTTTTAAGATTCTTACTAGTCACATATATTCTTGTGCGGTGAATAGGGGGTGTTGAGTCCAGTTCACTGAGCAAGGAGTAGGTCTTGTCTATTACATATTGGGTGTATGGAACGGTATCTGAACGAATTTGAAACCCTTGTTTTATGCATCACCCCACCTCACCTTTCCCGTTATGCAGCCATAGTGTGTTTTCTAAACGTGTGACTCTGTTCTGTTTTGTAATTCAGTTCAAGTGTAGCGGTTTTTACATTCCCTCTATAAGTGATAGCTTATGATAAGTGTCTTTTTCTGTGTGACTTATTTCACTTAGAATCGTCGTACCTAAATCCACTCATCTTGCTTCTACTAGCCTTATGACATTGATTTCATGTCTGAGTGATATTCCATTGTACATAAGGACCACAACTTCTTTATCCATTTTTCTCTTTCCTGGTGATATTTAAGGTGTCATGAAGTGGAGGTTCTTGTCAACAGAGCAGCCCTAAACTTTGGGGTGCCTGTGTCTTGCTGATTTTTAATTTTCCAATTTATACGCCCATGAGTGGACGTGCCCTATGCTCCCTAAGCTGTGTTTTTTCGATGTTTCAGGACACACCGTACACTTCTCCAGAGTGGCTGCTGGCAATTAACTTCCCGCCCATCAGTGTAGCAAGGCTGACATTTCTCCATGGCCTGTCCTGCATTTCTGGTTTTGAAACATTTTGCAGAATGGCCCTTTTGACCGATGGGAAGCGAGACTTCTTTGTAGCGCTGATTTGCCTTTCCAGGTTGCTTGGTTGGCCAAAAAGGGCGTATGCGTTTTTTCCTGAATATATTCAGGAAAAAACGCATACGCCCTTTTTGGCCAAGGGCATCATTGTCGAAGATAGGCCACTTTTCATGTGCTTTAAAGGCGATTCGAATCTACCTCCTGAAACCTGTTTCCTGCAATTCTGCCTTGCTTTCAAATCCTCTTCGTTGCCTTCCCTCAATATATTTGTGGACGAGAGTTATCATTTATAACTCTGCGGGTTTGTGAATGGCAGTGTCCCTGGGCTCCATTTTTCAACTCGCTTTTTTGGGAGCTGGCCGCAAGAGTGCGGGATTGCCTCAGGCCCTATTCTGCTTCCGGGCGGCAGGATGAGCCTGTGGTTAATTCTTCTTCCTGATGGGAAAATAGAGTGACCTGTGCCTGTCCCAACACCTTGATCTAGTCTCTCATTGGTTGCCCCTCTTCCCGTTCATCCTCAGGACAAATTGCAACCTGTAGGGAACACGAGGTTAAAGGTGCTGATTCTCCAAGTAGGGAGATTGCTAGTAAAGTAGCTGGAAAGGCGAACCCGAGCACAAGGAGATGAGAAATGAGGTGCGTTTTAGAAACCTTTCAAAATCACATGGTGTACCTTCTTCTGGGTTTCTCATGCATGTTTTCGATGTAGGAACATGCCCTTGAACCTGGAGATTTGGGACCCATGGGATGGGTACCACGCAGTATTACTTTAAAGGGTCTGTGTTTGCACACCCAACCTCACCCAACCTCTCAGACCCAAGAGTGTCCACCCTTATGTCTCATCCAGCTGTGGGTCTAGATATGGTCAATCCAGGTTGCATCACAGCCCCTGAACGAATTATGTAAGAATTTCTCTCTCTTTCACTGTCTTTGTTTTACGGGTTTTTAAAAGTAATTTATTTTTATAATGGGGTTTAGCTGCCTTTCACGGCTGTGTTAATGCGCCTTTACACCCACTTGACTCACTTCCAGAGAGATATCAATACATAGGTTTTACGATTCTTAGTAGTCAGATATATTCTTCTGCGGTGAATAGGGGGTGTTGTGTCCAGTTCACTAAGCAAGGAGTAGGTCTTGTCTATCACATATTGGGTGTATGGATCGGTATCTTAGCGAATTTGAAACCCTTGTTTTATGCATCACCCCACCTCACCTTTCCCGTTAAGCAGCCATAGTGTGTTTTCTAAACGTGTGACTCTGTTCTGTTTTGTAATTCAGTTCAAGTGTAGCGGTTTTTACATTCCCTCTATAAGTGATAGCTTATGATAAGTGTCTTTTTCTGTGTGACTTATTTCACTTAGAATCGTTGTTCCTAAATCCACTCATCTTGCTTCTACTAGCCTTATGACATTTATTTCATGTCTGAGTGATATTCCATTGTACATAAGGACCACAACTTCTTTATCCATTTTTCTCTTTCCTGGGATATTTAAGGTGTCATGAAGTGGAGGTTCTTGTCAACAGAGCAGCCCTAATCATTGGGGTGCCTGTGTCTTGCTGATTGTTAGTTTTCCCAATTTATACGCCCATGATTGGACGTGCCCTATGCTCCCTAAGCTGTGTTTTTTCGATGTTTCAGGACACACCGTACACTTCTCCAGTGTGGCTGTTGGCAATTTACATCCCGCCCATCAGCGTAGCAAGGCTGCCATTTCTCCATGGCCTGTCCTGCATTTCTGGTTTTGAAAATTTTTGCAGCATGGCCCTTTTGACCGATGGGAAGCGAGACTTCTTTGTAGCGCTGATTTGCCTTTCCAGGTTGCTTGGTTGGCCAAAAAGGGCGTATGCGTTTTTTCCTGAATATATTCAGAAAAAAACGCATACGCTCTTTTTGGCCAAGGTCATCATTGTCGACGTTTTGCCACCTTTCATGTGCTTTAAAGGCGATTCGAATCTACCTCCTGAAATCTGTTTCCTGCAATTCTGCCTTGCATTCAAATCCTCTTCGTTGCCTTCCCTCAATATATTTTTGGACGAGAGTTATCATTTATAACTCAGCAGGTTTGTGAATTGCAGTGCCCCTGAGCTCCATTTTTCAACTGTCTTTTTTGGGAGCTGGCCGCAAACGCACGGGATTGCCTAAGGCCCTATTCTGGTTCCAGGTGGTAGGCTGAGCCTGTGGTTAATTCTTCTTCCTGATGGGAAAATAGAGTGACCTGTGCCTGTCCCAACACCTAGATCTAGTCTCTCATTGGTTGCCCCTCTTCCCTTTCATCCTCAGGACAAATTGCAACCTGTGCGAAACAGGAGGTTAAAGGTGCTGACTCTCCAAGTAGGGAGATTTCTAGTAAAGTAGCTGGAATGGCGAACCCGAGCACAAGGAGATGAGAAATGAGGTGCGTTTTAGAAACCTTTGAAAATCACACGGTGTACCATCTTCTGGGTTTCTCATGCATGTTTTCGATGTAGGAATATGCCCTTGAACCTGGAGATTTGGGACCCATGGTATGGGTAACACGCAGTATTACTTTAAAGGGTCTGCGTTTGCTCACCCAACCTCACCAAACCTGTCAGCCCCAAGAGTGTCCACCCTTATGTCTCATCCAGCTGTGGGTCTAGATATGGTCAATCCAGGTTGCATCACAGCCCCTGAACGAATTATGTAAGAATTTCTCTCTCTTTCACTGTCTTTGTTTTACGGGTTTTTAAAAGTAATTTATTTTTATAATGGGGTTTAGCTGCCTTTCACGGCTGTGTTAATGCGCCTTTACACCCACTTGACTCACTTCCAGAGAGATATCAATACATAGGTTTTACGATTCTTACTAGTCAGATATATTCTTCTGCGGTGAATAGGGGGTGTTGAGTCCAGGTCACTGAGCAAGGAGTAGGTCTTGTCTATTACATATAGGGTGTATGGAACGGTATCTGAGCGAATTTGAAACCCTTGTTTTATGCATCACCCCACCTCACCTTTCCCGTTAAGCAGCCATAGTGTGTTTTCTAAACGTGTGACTCTGTTCTGTTTTGTAATTCAGTTCAAGTGTAGCGGTTTTTACATTCCCTCTATAAGTGATAGCTTATGATAAGTGTCTTTTTCTGTGTGACTTATTTCACTTAGAATCGTCGTACCTAAGTCCAATCATCTTGCTTCTACTAGCCTTATGACATTGATTTCATGTCTGAGTGATATACCTTTGTACATAAGGACCACAACTTCTTTATCCATTTTTCTCTTTCCTGGGATATTTAAGGTGTCATGAAGTGGAGGTTCTTGTCAACATAGCAGCCCTAAACATTGGGGTGCCTGTGTCTTGCTGATTTTTAGTTTTCCCAATTTATACGCCAATGAGTGGACGTGCCCTATGCTCCCTAAGCTGTGTTTTTTCGTTGTTTCAGGACACACCGTACACTTCTCCAGAGTGGCTGTTGGCAATTTACATCCCTCCCATCAGCGTAGCAAGGCTGCCATTTCTCCATGGCCTGTCCTGCATTTCTGGTTTTGACACTTTTTGCAGCATGGCCCTTTTGACCGATGGGAAGCGAGACTTCTTTGTAGCGCTGATTTGCCTTTCCAGTTTGCTTGGTTGGCCAAAAAGGGCGTATGCGTTTTTTCCTGAATATATTCAGGAAAAACGCTTACGCCCTTTTTGGCCAAGGGCATCATTGTCGACGTTTTGCTGCTTTTCATGTGCTTTAAAGACGATTCGAATCTACCTCCTGAAATCTGCTTCCTGCAATTCTGCCTTGCTTTCAAATCCTCTTCGTTGCCTTCCCTCAATATATCTGTGGATGAGAGTTATCATTTATAACTCTGTGAGTTTGTGAATTGCAGTGTCCCTGAGCTCCATTTTTCAACTCGCTTTTTTGGGAGCTGGGCACAAAAGCGCGATATTGCCTCAGGCCTTATTCTGCTTCCTGGTGGCAGGCTGAGCCTGTGGTTAATTCTTCTTCCTGATGGGAAAATAGAGTGACCTGTGCCTCTACCAACACCTAGATCTAGTCTCTCATTGGTTGGCCCTCTTCCCGTTCATCCTCAGGACAAATTGCAACCTGTAGGGAACAGGAGCTTAAAGGTGCTGATTCTCCAAGTAGGGAGATTGCTAGTAAAGTAGCTGGAAAGGCGAACCCTAGCACAAGGAGATGAGAAATGGGGTGCGTTTTAGAAACCTTTCAAAATCACACGGTGTTCCATCTTCTGGGTTTCTCATGCATGTTTTCGATGTAGGAAGATGCCCTTGAACCTGGAGATTTGGGACCCATGGGATGGGTACCACGCAGTATTACTTTAAAGGGTCTGCGTTTGCTCACCCAACCTCACCCAACCTCGAAGCCCCAAGAGTGTCCACCCTTATGTCTCATCCAGCTGTGGGTCTAGATATGGTCAATCCAGGTTGCATCACAGCCTCTGAACGAATTTTGTAAGAATTTCTCTCTCTTTCACTGTCTTTGTTTTACGGGTTTTTAAAAGTAATTTATTTTTATAATGGGGTTTAGCTGCTTTTCACGGCTGTGTTTATGCGGCTTTACACCCACTTGACTCACTTCCAGACAGATATCAATACATAGGTTTTAAGATTCTTACTAGTCACATATATTCTTGTGCGGTGAATAGGGGGTGTTGAGTCCAGTTCACTGAGCAAGGAGTAGGTCTTGTCTATTACATATTGGGTGTATGGAACGGTATCTGAGCGAATTTGAAGCCCTTGTTTTATGCATCACCCAACCTCACCTTTCCCGTTAAGCAGCCATAGTGTGTTTTCTAAACGTGTGACTCTGTTCTGTTTTGTAATTCAGTTCAGGTGTAGCGGTTTTTACATTCCCTCTATAAGTGATAGCTTATGATAAGTGTCTTTTTCTGTGTGACTTATTTCACTTAGTATCGTCATACCTAAATCCACTCATCTTGCTTCTACTAGCCTTATGACATTGATTTCATGTCTGAGTGATATTCCTTTGTACATAAGGACCACAACTTCTTTATCCATTTTTCTCTTTCCTGGGATATTTAAGGTGTCATGAAGTGGAGGTTCTTGTCAACATAGCAGCCCTAAACATTGGGGTGCCTGTCTCTTGCTGATTTTTAGTTTTCCCAATTTATACGCCCATGAGTGGACGTGCCCTATGCTCCCTAAGCTGTGTTTTTTCGTTGTTTCAGGACACACCGTACACTTCTCCAGAGTGGCTGTTGGCAATTTACATCCCGCCCATCAGCGTAGCAAGGCTGCCATTTCTCCATGGCCTCTCCTGCATTTCTGGTTTTGACACTTTTTGCAGCATGACCCTTTTGACCGATGGGAAGTGAAACTTCTTTGAAGCGCTGATTTGCCTTTCCAGGTTGCTTGGTTGGCCAAAAAGGGCGTATGCGTTTTTTCCTGAATATATTCAGGAAAAAACGCATACGTCCTTTTTGGCCAAGGGCATCATTGTCGAAGTTTTGCCGCTTTTCATGTGCTTTAAAGGCGATTCGAATCTACCTCCTGAAATCTGCTTCCTGCAATTCTGCCTTGCTTTCAAATCCTCTTCGTTGCCTTCCCTCAATATATCTGTGGATGAGAGTTATCATTTATAACTCTGCGGGTTTGTGAATTGCAGTGTCCCTGAGCTCCATTTTTCAACTCGCTTTTTTGGGAGCTGGCCGCAAAAGCGCGGGATTGCCTCAGGCCCTATTCTGGTTCCTGGCGGCAGGCTGAGCCTGTGGTTAATTCTTCTTCCTGATGGGAAAATAGAGTGACCTGGGCCTGTCCCAACACCTAGATCTAGTCTCTCATTGTTTGCCCCTCTTCCCGTTCATCTTCAGGACAAATTGCAACCTGTAGGGAACAGGAGCTTAAAGGTGCTGATTCTCCAAGTAGAGAGATTGCTAGTAAAGTAGCTGGAAAGGCGAACCCGAGTACAAGGAGATGAGAAATGGGGTGCGTTTTAGAAACCTTTCAAAATCACACGGTGTACCATCTTCTGGGTTTCTCATGCATGTTTTCGATGTAGGAAGATGCCCTTGAACCTGGAGATTTGGGACCCATGGGATGGGTACCACACAGTATTACTTTAAAGGGTGTGCGTTTGCTCACCCAACCTCACCCAACCTCTAAGCCCCAAGAGTGTCCACCCTTATGTCTCATCCAGCTGTGGGTCTAGATATGGTCAATCCAGGTTGCATCACAGCCTCTGAACGAATTTTGTAAGAATTTCTCTCTCTTTCACTGTCTTTGTTTTACGGGTTTTTAAAAGTAATTTATTTTTATAATGGGGTTTAGCTGCTTTTCACGGCTGTGTTTATGCGGCTTTACACCCACTTGACTCACTTCCAGACAGATATCAATACATAGGTTTTAAGATTCTTACTAGTCACATATATTCTTGTGCGGTGAATAGGGGGTGTTGAGTCCAGTTCACTGAGCAAGGAGTAGGTCTTGTCTATTACATATTGGGTGTATGGAACAGTATCTGAGCGAATTTGAAACCCTTGTTTTATGCATCACCCCACCTCACCTTTCCCGTTAAGCAGCCATAGTGTGTTTTCTAAACGTGTGACTCTGTTCTGTTTTGTAATTCAGTTCAAGTGTAGCGGTTTTTACATTCCCTCTATAAGTGACAGCTTATGATAAGTGTCTTTTTCTGTGTGACTTATTTCACTTAGAATCGTCGTACCTAAGTCCAATCATCTTGCTTCTACTAGCCTTATGACATTGATTTCATGTCTGAGTGATATTCCATTGTACATAAGGACCACAACTTCTTTATCCATTTTTCTCTTTCCTGGGATATTTAAGGTGTCATGAAGTGGAGGTTCTTGTCAACATAGCAGCCCTAAACATTGGGGTGCCTGTGTCTGCTGATTTTTAGTTTTCCCAATTTATACGCCCATGAGTGGACGTGCCCTATGCTCCCTAAGCTGTGTTTTTTCGATGTTTCAGGACACACCGTACACTTCTCCAGAGTGGCTTTTGGCAATTTACATCCCGCCCATCAGCGTAGCAAGGCTGCCATTTCTCCATGGCCTGTACTGCATTTCTGGTTTTGACACTTTTTGCAGCATGGCCCTTTTGACCGATGGGAAGCGAGACTTCTTTTTAGCACTGATTTGCCTTTCCAGGTTGCTTGGTTGGCCAAAAAGGGCGTATGCGTTTTTTCCTGAATATATTCAGGAAAAAACGCATACGCCCTTTTTGGCCAAGGGCATCATTGTCGACGTTTTGCTGCTTTTCATGTGCTTTAAAGACGATTCGAATCTACCTCCTGAAATCTGCTTCCTGCAATTCTGCCTTGCTTTCAAATCCTCTTCGTTGCCTTCCCTCAATATATCTGTGGATGAGAGTTATCATTTATAACTCTGCGAGTTTGTGAATTGCAGTGTCCCTGAGCTCCATTTTTCAACTCGCTTTTTTGGGAGCTGGGCACAAAAGCGCGAGATTGCCTCAGGCCTTATTCTGCTTCCTGGTGGCAGGCTGAGCCTGTGGTTAATTCTTCTTCCTGATGGGAAAATAGAGTGACCTGTGCCTCTACCAACACCTAGATCTAGTCTCTCATTGGTTGGCCCTCTTCCCGTTCATCCTCAGGACAAATTGCAACCTGTAGGGAACAGGAGCTTAAAGGTGCTGATTCTCCAAGTAGGGAGATTGCTAGTAAAGTAGCTGGAAAGGCGAACCCTAGCACAAGGAGATGAGAAATGGGGTGCGTTTTAGAAACCTTTCAAAATCACACGGTGTTCCATCTTCTGGGTTTCTCATGCATGTTTTCGATGTAGGAAGATGCCCTTGAACCTGGAGATTTGGGACCCATGGGATGGGTACCACGCAGTATTACTTTAAAGGGTCTGCGTTTGCTCACCCAACCTCACCCAACCTCGAAGCCCCAAGAGTGTCCACCCTTATGTCTCATCCAGCTGTGGGTCTAGATATGGTCAATCCAGGTTGCATCACAGCCTCTGAACGAATTTTGTAAGAATTTCTCTCTCTTTCACTGTCTTTGTTTTACGGGTTTTTAAAAGTAATTTATTTTTATAATGGGGTTTAGCTGCTTTTCACGGCTGTGTTTATGCGGCTTTACACCCACTTGACTCACTTCCAGACAGATATCAATACATAGGTTTTAAGATTCTTACTAGTCACATATATTCTTGTGCGGTGAATAGGGGGTGTTGAGTCCAGTTCACTGAGCAAGGAGTAGGTCTTGTCTATTACATATTGGGTGTATGGAACGGTATATGAGCGAATTTGAAGCCCTTGTTTTATGCATCACCCAACCTCACCTTTCCCGTTAAGCAGCCATAGTGTGTTTTCTAAACGTGTGACTCTGTTCTGTTTTGTAATTCAGTTCAGGTGTAGCGGTTTTTACATTCCCTCTATAAGTGATAGCTTATGATAAGTGTCTTTTTCTGTGTGACTTATTTCACTTAGTATCGTCATACCTAAATCCACACCTCTTGCTTCTACTAGCCTTATGACATTGATTTCATGTCTGAGTGATATTCCTTTGTACATAAGGACCACAACTTCTTTATCCATTTTTCTCTTTCCTGGGATATTTAAGGTGTCATGAAGTGGAGGTTCTTGTCAACATAGCAGCCCTAAACATTGGGGTGCCTGTGTCTTGCTGATTTTTAGTTTTCCCAATTTATACGCCCATGAGTGGACGTGCCCTATGCTCCCTAAGCTGTGTTTTTTCGATGTTTCTGGACACACCGTACACTTCTCCAGAGTGGCTGTTGGCAATTTACATCCCGCCCATCAGCATAGTAAGGCTGCCATTTCTCCATGGCCTGTCCTGCATTTCTGGTTTTGACACTTTTTGCAGCATGTCCCTTTTGACGGATGGGAAGCGAGACTTCTTTGTAGCGCTGATTTGCCTTTCCAGGTTGCTTGGTTGGCCAAAAAGGGCGTATGCGTTTTTTCCTGAATATATTCAGGAAAAAACGCATACGCCCTTTTTGGCCAAGGGCATCACTGTCGACGTTTTGCCACTTTTCATGTGCTTTAAAGGCGATTCGAATCTACCTCCTGAAACCTGTTTCCTGCAATTCTGCCTTGCTTTCAAATCCTCTTCGTTGCCTTCCCTCAATATATCTGTGGATGAGAGTTATCATTTATAACTCTGTGGGTTTGTGAATTGCAGTGTCCCTGAGCTCCATTTTTCAACTCGCTTTTTTGGGAGCTGGCCGCAAAAGCGCGGGATTGCCTCAGGCCCTATTCTGGTTCCTGGCAGCAGGCTGAGCCTGTGGTTAATTCTTCTTCCTGATGGGAAAATAGAGTGACCTGGGCCTGTCCCAACACCTAGATCTAGTCTCTCATTGGTTGCCCCTCTTCCCGTTCATCCTCAGGACAAATTGCTACCTGTAGGGAACAGGAGCTTAAAGGTGCTGATTCTCCAAGTAGGGAGATTGCTAGTATAGTAGCTGGAAAGGCGAACCCTAGCACAAGGAGATGAGAAATTGGGTGCGTTTTAGAAACCTTTCAAAATCACACGGTGTACCATCATCTGGGTTTCTCATGCATGTTTTCGATGTAGGAAGATGCCCTTGAACCTGGAGATTTGGGACCCATGGGATGGGTACCACGCAGTACTACTTTAAAGGGTCTGAGTTTGCTCACCCAACCTCACCCAACCTCTCAGCCTCAAGATTGTCCACCCTTATGTCTCATCCAGTTGTGGGTCTAGATATGGTCAATCCAGGTTGCATCACAGCCCCTGAACGAATTTTGTAAGAATTTCTCTCTCTTTCACTGTCTTTGTTTTACGGGTTTTTAAAAGTAATTTATTTTTATAATGGGGTTTAGCTGCTTTTCACGGCTGTGTTTATGCAGCTTTACACCCACTTGACACACTTCCAGAGAGATATCAATACATAGGTTTTACGATTCTTACTAGTCAGATATATTCTTGTGCGGTGAATAGGGGGTGTTGAGTCCAGTTCACTGAGCAAGGAGTAGGTCTTGTCTATTACATATTGGGTGTATGGAACAGTATCTGAGCGAATTTGAAACCCTTGTTTTATGCATCACCCCACCTCACCTTTCCCGTTAAGCAGCCATAGTTGGTTTTCTAAACGTGTGACTCTGTTCTGTTTTGTAATTCAGTTCAAGTGTAGCGGTTTTTACATTCCCTCTATAAGTGATAGCTTATGATAAGTGTCTTTTTCTGTGTGACTTATTTCACTTAGAATCGTCATACCTAAATCCACTCATCTTGCTTCTACTAGCCTTATGACATTGATTTCATGTCTGAGGGATATTCCTTTGTACATAAGGACCACAACTTCTTTAACCATTTTTCTCTTTCCTGGGATATTTACGGTGTCATGAAGTGGAGGTTCTTGTCAACATAGCAGCCCTAAACATTGGGGTGCCTGTGTCTTGCTGATTTTTAGTTTTCCCAATTTATACGCCCATGAGTGGACGTGCCCTATGCTCCCTAAGCTGTGTTTTTTCAATGTTTCAGGACACACCGTACACTGCTCCAGAGTGGCTTTTGGCAATGTACATCCCGCACATCAGCGTAGCAAGGCTGCCATTTATCCATGGCCTGTACTGCATTTCTGGTTTTGACACTTTTTGCAGCATGGCCCTTTTGACCGATGGGAAGCGAGACTTCTTTGTAGCGCTGATTTGCCTTTCCAGGTTGCTTGGTTGGCCAAAAAGGGCGTATGCGTTTTTTCCTGAATATATTCAGGAAAAAACGCATACGCCCTTTTTGGCCAAGGGCATCATTGTCGACGTTTTGCCGCTTTTCATGTGCTTTAAAGGCGATTCGAATCTACCTCCTGAAATCTGCTTCCTGCAATTCTGCCTTGCTTTCAAATCCTCTTCGTTGCCTTCCCTCAATATATCTGTGGATAAGAGTTATCATTTATAACTCTGCGGGTTTGTGAATTGCAGTGTCCCTGAGCTCCATTTTTCAACTCGCTTTTTTGGGAGCTGGCCGCAAAAGCGCGGGATTGCCTCAGGCCCTATTCTGGTTCCTGGCGGCAGGCTGAGCCTGTGGTTAATTCTTCTTCCTGATGGGAAAATAGAGTGACCTGGGCCTGTCCCAACACCTAGATCTAGTCTCTCATTGGTTGCCCCTCTTCCCGTTCATCCTCAGGACAAATTGCTACCTGTAGGGAACAGGAGCTTAAAGGTGCTGATTCACCAAGTAGGGAGATTGCTAGTATAGTAGCTGGAAAGGCGAACCCTAGCACAAGGAGATGAGAAATTGGGTGCGTTTTAGAAACCTTTCAAAATCACACGGTGTACCATCTTCTGGGTTTCTCATGCATGTTTTCGATGTAGGAAGATGCCCTTGAACCTGGAGATTTGGGACCCATGGGATGGGTTCCAGGCAGTATTACTTTAAAGGGTCTGCGTTTGCTCACCCAACCTCACCCAACCTCTAAGCCCAAGAGTGTCCACCCTTATGTCTCATCCAGCTGTGGGTCTAGATATGGTCAATTCAGGTTGTATCACAGCCTCTGAACGAATTTTGTAAGAATTTCTCTCTCTTTCACTGTCTTTGTTTTACGGGTTTTTAAAAGTAATTTATTTTATAATGGGGTTTAGCTGCTTTTCACGGCTGTGTTTATGCGGCTTTACACCCACTTGACTCACTTCCAGACAGATATCAATACATAGGTTTTAAGATTCTTACTAGTCACATATATTCTTGTGCGGTGAATAGGGGGTGTTGAGTCCAGTTCACTGAGCATGGAGTAGGTCTTGTCTATTACATATTGGGTGTATGGAACGGTATCTGAGCGAATTTGAAACCCTTGTTTTATGCATCACCCCACCTCACCTTTCCCGTTAAGCAGCCATAGTGTGTTTTCTAAACGTGTGACTCTGTTCTGTTTTGTAATTCAGTTCAGGTGTAGCGGTTTTTACATTCCCTCTATAAGTGATAGCTTATGATAAGTGTCTTTTTCTGTGTGACTTATTTCACTTAGTATCGTCATACCTAAATCCACTCATCTTGCTTCTACTAGCCTTATGACATTGATTTCATGTCTGAGTGATATTCCTTTGTACATAAGGACCACAACTTCTTTATCCATTTTTCTCTTTCCTGGGATATTTAAGGTGTCATGAAGTGGAGGTTCTTGTCAACATAGCAGCCCTAAACATTGGGGTGCCTGTGTCTTGCTGATTTTTAGTTTTCCCAATTTATACGCCCATGAGTGGACGTGCCCTATGCTCCCTAAGCTGTGTTTTTTCGATGTTTCAGGACACACCGTACAATTCTCCAGAGTGGCTTTTGGCAATTTACATCCCGCCCATCAGCGTAGCAAGGCTGCCATTTCTCCATGGCCTGTACTGCATTTCTGGTTTTGACACTTTTTGAAGCATGGCCCTTTTGACCGATGGGAAGCGAGACTTCTTTGTAGCGCTGATTTGCCTTTCCAGGTTGCTTGGTTGGCCAAAAAGGGCGTATGCGTTTTTTCCTGAATATATTCAGGAAAAAACGCATACGCCCTTTTTGGCCAAGGGCATCATTGTCGACATTTTGCCGCTTTTCATGTGCTTTAAAGGCGATTCGAATCTACCTCCTGAAATCTGCTTCCTGCAATTCTGCCTTTCTTTCAAATCCTCTTCGTTGCCTTCCCTCAATATATCTGTGGATGAGAGTTATCATTTATAACTCTGCGGGTTTGTGAATTGCAGTGTCCCTGAGCTCCATTTTTCAAGTCGCTTTTTTGGGAGCTGGCCACAAAAGCACGAGATTGCCTCAGGCCCTATTCTGGTTCCTGGCGGCAGGCTGATCCTGTGGTTAATTCTTCTTCCTGATTGGAAAATAGAGTGACCTGTGCCTCTACCAACACTTAGATCTAGTCTCTCATTGGTTGCCCCTCTTCCCGTTCATCCTCAGGACAAATTGCAACCTGTAGGGAACAGGAGCTTAAAGGTGCTGATTCTCCAAGTAGGGAGATTGCTAGTAAAGTAGCTGGAAAGGCGAACCCTAGCACAAGGAGATGAGAAATGGGGTGCGTTTTAGAAACCTTTCAAAATCACACGGTGTACCATCTTCTGGGTTTCTCATGCATGTTTTCGATGTAGGAGGATGCCCTTGAACCTGGAGATTTGGGACCCATGGGATGGGTACCACGCAATATTACTTTAAAGGGTCTGAGTTTGCTCACCCAACCTCACCCAACCTCTAAGCCCCAAGAGTGTCCACCCTTATGTCTCATCCAGGTGTGGGTCTAGATATGGTCAATCCAGGTTGCATCACAGCCCCTGAACGAATTTTGTAAGAATTTCTCTCTCTTTCACTGTCTTTGTTTTACGGGTTTTTAAAAGTAATTTATTTTTATAATGGGGTTTAGCTGCTTTTCACGGCAGTGTTTATGCGGCTTTACACCCACTTGACTCACTTCCAGACAGATATCAATACATAGGTTTTACGATTCTTACTAGTCAGATATATTCTTGTGCAGTGAATAGGGGGTGTTGAGTCCAGTTTACTGAGCAAGGAGTAGGTCTTGTCTATTACATATTGGGTGTATGGAACGGTATCTGAGCGAATTTGAAACCCTTGTTTTATGCATCACCCCACCTCACCTTTCCCGTTAAGCAGCCATAGTGTGTTATCAAAATGGGTGACTCTGTTCTGATTTGTAATTCAGTTCAAGTGTAGCGGTTTTTACATCCCTCTATAAGTGATATCTTTTGATATGTGTCTTTTTCTGTGTGACTTATTTCACTTAGAGTCGTCGTACCTAAATCCACTCATCATGCTGCTACTAGCCTTATGACATTGATTTCATGGCTGAGTGATATTCCATTGTACATAAGGACCACAACTTCTTTATCCATTTTTCTCTTTCCTGGGATATTTAAGGTGTCATGAAGTGGAGGTTCTTGTCAACAGAGCAGCCGTAAACTTTGGGGTGCCTGTGTCTTGCTGATTTTTAGTTTTCCCAATTTATACACCCATGAGTGGAAGTGCCCTATGCTCCCTAAGCTGTGTTTTTTCGATGTTTCAGGACACACCGTACACTTCTCCAGAGTGGCTGTTGGCAATTTACATCCCGCCCATCAGCGTAGCAAGGCTCCTATTTCTCCATGGCCTGTCCTGCATTTGTGGTTTTGACACTTTTTTCAGCATGGCCCTTTTGACCGATGGGAAGCGAGACTTCTTTGTAGCGCTGATTTGCCTTTCCAGGTTGCTTGGTTGGCCAAAAAGGGCGTATGCGTTTTTTCCTGAATATATTCAGGAAAAAACGCATACGCCCTTTTTGGCCAAGGGCATCATTGTCGACGTTTTGCCGCTTTTCATGTGCTTTAAAGGCGATTCGAATCCACCTCCTGAAACCTGTTTCCTGCAATTCTGCCTTGCTTTCAAATCCTCTTCGTTGCCTTCCCTCAATATATTTGTGGACGAGAGTTATCATTTATAACTCTGCAGGTTTGTGAATTGCAGTGCCCATGTGCTCCATTTTTCAACTGGCTTTTTTCGGAGCTGGCCGCAGAAGCGCGGGATTGCCTCAGGCACTCTTCTGCTTCCCAGCGGCAGGCTGAGCCTGTGCTTAATTCTTCTTCCTGATGGGAAAATAGAGTGACCTGTGCCTGTTCCAACACCTACATCTAGTCTCTCATTGGTTGCCCCTCTTCCAGTTCATCCTCAGGACAAATTCCAACCTGTACAGAACAGGAGGTTAAAGGTGTTGATTCTCCAAGTAGGGAGATTGCTAGTAAAGTAGCTGGAATGGTGAACCCGAGCACAAGGAGATGAGAAATGAGGTGCGTTTTAGAAACCTTTCCCGATCACATGGTGTACCATCTTCTGGTTTCTCATGCATGTTTTCAATGCAGGAAGATGCCCTTAAAACTGGAGATTTGGGACCCATGGGATGGGTACCACGCAGTATTACCTTAAAGGGTCTGTGTTTGCTCACCGAACCTCACCAAACCTGTCAGCCCCAAGAGTGTCCACCCTTAGGTCTCATCCAACTGTGGGTCTAGATATTTTCAATCCAGGTTGCATCACAGCCCCTGAACGAATTGTGTAAGAATTTCTCTCTCTTTCACTGTCTTTGTTTTACGGGTTTCTACAAGTAATTTATTTTTTTAATGGGGTTTAGCTGCTTTTCACGGCAGTGTTTATGCGGCTTTACACCCACTTGACACACTTCCAGAGGGATATCAATACATAGGTTTTAAGATTCTCACTAGTCAGATATATACTTGTGGGGTGAATAGGGGGTGTTGAGTCCAGTTCACTGAGCAACGTGTAGGTCTTGTCTATTACATATTGGCTGTATGGAACTGTATCTGATCTAATTTGAAACCTTTGTTTTATGCATCACACCACCTCATCTTTCCCGTTAAGCAGCCATAGTGTGTTTTCTAAACGTGTGACTCTGTTCTCTTTTGTAATTCAGTTCAAGTGTAGCAGTTTTTACATTCCCTCTATATGTGATAGCTTATGATAAGTGTCTTTTTATGTGTGACTTATTTCACTTAGAGTCGTCGTACCTAAATCCACTCATCATGATGCTACTAGCCTTAAGGCATTGATTTCATGGCTGAGTGATATTCCATTGTACATAAGGACCACAACTTCTTTATCCATTTTTCTCTTTCCTGGGATATTTAAGGTGTCATGAAGTGGAGGTTTTTGTCAACAGAGCAGCCCTAAACTTTGGGGTGCCTGTCTCTTGCTGATTTTTAATTTTCCCAATTTATACGCCCATGAGTGGAAGTGCCCTATGCTCCCTAAGCTGTGTTTTTTCGATGTTTCAGGCCACACCGTACACTTCTCCAGAGTGGTTGCTGGCAATTTACATCCCGCCCATCAGTGTAGCAAGGCTTCCATTTCTCAATGGCCCGTCCTGCTTTTGTGGTTTTGACAGTTTTTTCAGCATGGCCCTTTTGACCGATGGGAAGCGAGACTTCTTTGTAGCGCTGATTTACCTTTCCAGGTTGCTTGGTGGGCCAAAAAGGGCGTATGCGTTTTCTCCTGAATATATTCAGGAAAAAACGCATACGCCCTTTTTGGCCAAGGGCATCATTGTCGACGTTTTGCCACTTTTCATGTGCTTTAAAGGCGATTCGAATCTACCTCCTGAAACCAGTTTCCTGCAATTCTGCCTTGCTTTCAAATCCTCTTCGTTGCCTTCCCTCAATATATTTGTGGACGAGAGTTATCATTTCTAACTCTGTAGGTTTGTGAATTGCAGTGCCCATGTGCTCCATTTTTCAACTGGCTTTTTTGGGAGCTGGCTGCAAAAGCACGGGATTGCCTCAGGCCCTATTCTGGTTACCGGCGGTAGGCTGAGCCTGTGGTTAATTCTTCTTCCTGATGGGAAAATAGTGTGACCTGTGCCTGTCCCAACACCTAGATGTAGTCTCTCATTGGTTGCCCCTCTTCCCGTTCATCCTTAGGACAAATTGCAACCTGTATGGAACAGGAGGTTAAAGGTGCTGATTCTCCAAGTAGGGAGATTGCTAGTAAAGTTGCTGGAATGGCGAACCCGAGCACAAGGAGATGAGAAATGAGGTGCGTTTCAGAAACCTTTCCCGATCAGACGGTGTACCATCTTCTAGGTTTCCCATGCGTGTTTTCGATGTAGGAAGATGCCCTTGAACCTGGAGATTTAGGACCCATGGGATGGGTACCACAGAGTATTACTTTAAGGGGTCTACGTTTGCTCACCCAACGTCACCAAACCTCCCAGCCCCAAGAGTGTCCACCCTTAGGTCTCATCCAACTGTGGGTCTAGATATGTTCAACCCAGGTTGCGTCACAACCCCTGAAGGAATTTTGTAAGAATTTCTCTCTCTTTAACTGTCTTAGTTTTACGGGTTTTTAAAAGTAATTTATTTTTATAATGGGGTTTAGGTGCTTTTCATGGCTGTGTTTATGCGGCTTTACACCCACTTGACTCACTTCCAGAGAGATATCAATACATAGGTTTTAAGATTCTCACTAGTCAGATATATTCTTGTGCGGTGAATAGGGGGTGTTGAGTCCAGTTCACTGAGCAAGGAGTAGGTCTTTTCTATTACTTATTGGGTGTATGGAACGGTATCTGAGCTAATTTGAAACCCTTGTTTTATGCATCACCGCACATCACCTTTCCCGTTAAGCAGCCATAGTGTGTTTTCTAAATGTGTGACTCTGTTCTGATTTGTAATTCAATTCAAGTGTAGCGGTTTTTACATTCCCTTTATAAGTGATAGCTTTTGATAAGTGTCTTTTTCTCTGTGACTTATTTCACTTAGAGTCGTCGTACCTAAATCCACTCATCATGCTGCTACTAGCCTTATGACATTGATTTCATGGCTGAGTGATATTCCATTGTACATAAGGACCACAACTTCTTTATCCATTTTTCTCTTTCCTGGGATATTTAAGGTTTCCTGAAGTGGAGGTTCTTGTCAACAGAGCAGGCCTAAACTTTAGGGTGCCTGAGTCTTGCTGATTTTTAGTTTTCCCAATTTATACGCCCATGAGTGGACGTGCCCTATGCTCCCTAAGCTGTGTTTTCTCGATGTTTCAGGACACACCGTACACTTCTCCAGAGTGGCTGTTGGCAATTTACATCCCGCCCATCAGCGTAGCAAGGCTCCTATTTCTCCATGGCCTGTCCTGCATTTGTGGTTTTGACACTTTTTTCAGCATGGCCCTTTGGACCGATGGGAAGCGAGACTTCTTTGTAGCGCTGATTTGCCTTTCCAGGTTGCTTGGTTGGCCAAAAAGGGCGTATGCGTTTTTTCCTGAATATATTCAGGAAAAAACGCATACGCCCTTTTTGGCCAAGGGCATCATTGTCGACGTTTTGCCGCTTTTCATGTGCTTTAAAGGCGATTCGAATCTACCTCCTGAAACCTGTTTCCTGCAAATCTGCCTTGCTTTCAAATCCTCTTCGTTGCGTTCCCTCAATATATTTGTGGACGAGATTTATCATTTATAACTCTGCAGGTTTGTGAATTGCAGTGCCCATGTGCTCCATTTTTCAACTGGCTTTTTTGGGAGCTGGCCGCAGAAGCGCGGGATTGCCTCAGGCCCTATACTGGTTGCGGGCGGCAGGCTGAGCCTGTGGTTAATTCTTCTTCCTGATGGGAAAATAGAGTGACCTGTGCCTGTCCCAACACGTAGATCTAGTCTCTCATTGGTTGCCCCTCTTCCCGTTCATCCTCAGGACAAATTGCAACCTGTAGGGAACAGGAGGTTAAAGGTGCTGATTCTCCAAGTAGGGAGATTGCTAGTAAAGTAGCTGGAATGGCGAACCCGAGCACAAGGAGATGAGAAATGAGGTGCGTTTTAGAAACCTTTCAAATTCACACGCTGTACCATTTTCTGGGTTCCTCATGCAAGTTTTCGATGTAGGAAGATGCCCTTGAACCTAGAGATTTGGGACCCATGGGATGGGTACCACGCAGTATTACTTTAAAGGGTCTGCGATGGCTCACCCAACCTCACCAAACCTCTCAGCCCCAAGAGTGTCCACCCTTATGTCTCATCCAGCTGTGGGTCTAGATATGGTCAACCCAGGTTGCGTCACAGCCCCTGAATGAATTTTGTAAGAATTTCTCTCTCTTTTACTGTCTTTGTTTCATGCGTTTTTAAAAATAATTTATTTTTATAATGGGGTTTAGCTGCTTTTCACGGCTGTGTTTATGCAGCTTTACACCCTCTTGACTCACTTCCAGAGAGATATCAATACATAGGTTTTAAGATTCTCACTAGTCAGATATATACTTGTGCGGTGAATACGGGGTGTTGAGTCCAGTTCACTGAGCAAGGAGTAGGTCTTGTCTATTACATATTGGGTGTATGGAATGGTATCAGAGCTAATTTGAAACCCTTGTTTTATGCATCACCCCACCTCACCTTTCCCGTTAAGCAGCCATAGTGTGTTCTCAAAATGGGTGACTCTGTTCTGATTTGTAATTCAGTTCAAGTGTAGCGGTTTTTACATCCCTCTATAAGTGATATCTTTTGATATGTGTCTTTTTCTGTGTGACTTATTTCACTTAGAGTCGTCGTACCTAAATCCACTCATCATGCTGCTACTAGCCTTATGACATTGATTTCATGGCTGAGTGATATTCCATTGTACATAAGAACCACAACTTCTTTATCCATTTTTCTCTTTCCTGGGATATTTAAGGTGTCATGAAGTGGAGGTTCTTGTCAACAGAGCAGCCCTAAACTTTGGGGTGCCTGTGTCTTGTTGATTTTAATTTTTCCAATTTATACGCCCATGAATGTATGTGCCCCTTTCTCTCTAGCTGTGTTTTTTAGATGTTTTAGGAAACACCGTACCGTTCTCCAGAGTCGCCATTGGCAATTTACATCCCGACCATCAGTGTAACAATGCTCCCTTTCCTCCCTGGCCTCTCCTGTATTTTTTTTACACTTTTTTAGGAAGGCCCTTTTGACCGATGGGAAGTGAGACTTCTTTGTAGTGCTGCATTGCATTTCCGGCTTGCTTGGTTGGCCAAAAAGGGCCTATGCGTTTTTTCCTGAATTTATTCAGAAAAAAACACATATGCTCTTTTTGGCCATGTGCATCGTTGTCGACTTTTGGCCGCTTTTCATGTGCTTTAGGGGCTATTCGAATCTAACTCCTGAAATCTGTTTCCTGCAATTCTGCCTTGCTTTCCAATCCTGTTCATTGCCTTCCCTCAATATAGTTTTGGACGATAGTTATAATTTATAACTCTGCAGGTTTGTGAATTGCAGTGCCCCTGAGCTCCATTTTTCAACTCGCTTTTTTGGGAGCTGTCCGCAGAACCGCTGGTTTGCTTCTGGCCCTACTCTGGTTCCCGGTGGCAGGCTAAGCCTTTGCTTAATTCTTCTTCCTGATTGGAAATTAGAGTGACATGTGCCTGTCCGAACATCTAGGGCTTGGCTCTCCTTGTTTCTCCTCCTTCCCCTTCTTCCTTTGGAAAAATTCCAAATTTTGTGCAACTGGATGTTGAAGTTGCTGACATCCTCAGGTGGGGAGATTTTAAGGAAAAAGGCTGGAGGTGTGAACCCGACAACCAGGAAATTAGGAGTTTTGGTGCCTTTTCCAAAATCTCCCTGATCCAACCGTGTTCCATCTTCTGGGTGTCACAGGCATGTTTTAGCTGTAGGAAAGGTCCCGTGTATGTAAGGAGAACACCAGGGATTTTTCCAAATCAGTGTCTCCCCGAACTCCAATCTGGGGAATTTTTAAGCTACTGGTACATGTGTGTTCATTAAGGGACTTGGGCCGTAGGCAGAGTCCGAACTTTAGATGATTGAAGTCTTCAGGTTCAGAAACGCTCACCATCGGCCTCCTTTAGTTTCCATTTTATCTGTAGTTGATAGATGATGTCGATATAGATATCTATTGTTTTTCAGATTATTTCCCCTTAGGGGTCATTACAAAATATTGAGTATAGTTCCCTGTGTTATACAGTAGTTCCTTGTTGATGATATATTTTATACATAGCAGTGTGTATATGTTAATCTGAAACTGTTAATTTATCCCTCCTCCCACCTTTCCCCTTTGGTAATAAAAAATATAAGATTTTATACTTCTCAGAAATCTAGGAGCTGAAAGAGAGGTATCATTTTCAATGGAAAATCAGTCAAAACAAGGTTGAAACTTCAACCAAGATTATTAGATGTACATCCTTGGAAAGAAATCACTGCATTTCTCTACTGTTGACCTGACAAATAAGACAAACCCCTCCACTGAACTTGCTTATAATAAAGTGATGGAAATATCAAATGGAAGTGTTAGAAACATCTTATTTTACACGAGCCTTATACACTGCTCTATGTTAATTACAGTTTGGCTCGCACATCTGTTCTTTGAAGTTACAATGTTCTCAAATTCTGTTACTGATCCTGCAGAGTGGGCCCCAACAAGGGTCTCCCTGCCTAGTGTCATTGGAGCCAACAGATCGAGACTGACTTTGGTTCAGAAGCAAAGGAAAACTTTATATTTTGATCAGAGAATGGAGAGGTGAGAGTGTGTGCTTCCCTGCGGGTTGTGGGCCGGGCTGCTGTGTAGAGATCCTGGCACCGTCAGTGGGAGGGAGGGGGCGGAGCTCTCGAGGGCCGGGTTGGCTGGAGCTCAGGCTCTATGTCGCAGAGTCTGCACGGGGCCCCACGAGCTGAGGTGTCGGCCCAGCCATTTTGCACTAGGAAATCGGGTCTGAAGTGTCGGGTGTGGGACCTCTGCATGTGGAAACCTAGGAGCAAGTGAAATTAGACAAAGCACAAAGGAAAAAATGGTTAGACTTTATTTTATTGCCCAGATTCTATTTTCATCTCCCAGGAATTTTTCATGGGCTTTGCCAGTGACAAAGCCCTCCTCTGCCTTTTGTCCCATTCCTCATTCTTGGGGTGCTGAGGGTGCAGACACCTCTTCTGTAAATGCTTCGTGCTGAGTTGGGTGTCCTCATACCCGGGGCGAGGGGGAGGACTTCTCCCAAGCAGCCTCCAGGTGAGGTTGATTGTCCCCAGGCCTCCTCCCTCACTGCTCGTCTGCCTGAGCACCAGCATTGGAAGTTTTATAGATTCTAATGACCTTTAAGGGTCCAGGAAAGAGATGTGCAGAGACGCTGGGGGGGTGGGGTGGGCCGTTTTACCCTGCTCCACATTGGTTCGGCCCCCTTAGGCTGACAGTTCCTGCTAGCCTAGATGCTCTGACCAGTACTCTGCGCTTTCTTCAGTTAGGCCACTGAATTAACGTACAAACAACACCAGGTGTCAGAGCCCTGCTTGCTCAACTCCCAGACAGTCCAGGGCCGGTGGTGATCCAGGACCTTGACGGCCACTCAGTCAACGGCCTTTTGAAGTAGCCAGGAGTACAGCCGGTCTCATTGGCCGCCGTCACCGCGGTGTCTGTTGGCTTTTCTATGGTGGCAGCGTTATTTACGGTTCCCCTGCCAAGTTTATTAGCTCCGCTCTGGGTGCAGTAAGTCCTGTAAGCAATAGTCTGCTCTTTTGGGACACACTCTTGTTGTTTTCTGAGAGAAGCTCCAGGTCAAGTGATGGTCAAACGAGTCGTCATGGGGGCCCATTGCTCCAGGTTTTCTCTCTGGAGGTTGGTGTTGGGGCGCCTCCTCACTCGAGGTCATTGTGCCCACGGAGCAATCCCTGCAACTTCAGGGCATGGTGGGTGGTTAGGATCACCAAGTGGCGTCCTTTTCCCTTAGGAGGGAGCTGGCCTTGCGGGCTGCTGATTTCCAGGTTTTTAGATACCCCCAGTATCCTGGTCGGATGGGGTGGCTGGCCAATGCCTGGAGGGCATTCTTGCATTGTTCCATTTCAAGTGGTCCCAGTTTTTGCACTAATACTCCAAGGGCGATTCGCCTTGGACCAGGAATGTAAAGGTCAAAGGGTTTAGCTAACTTAGGGAGGTCCAGGGCAAGGATCTGAACTGACTGCTCTTTCCATTCTTGAAAGGCCGCTTCTGGATTCTATTCAAAAGGATCATCATCTTTTCCTTTCAGTGTTTCATATAGAGGCCCAGCTATTAGACTGTAGTTAGGGATCCAGATGCAGCAAACCCCGGTCTCCCCAGGAACCCCTAAGCTGTCTTCTAGTTTCAGGAAGGGTGAGGCTGCAAATGGCTTCTTCCCTTTCCTGGGGTGGGCTTCTCCGACATTCTGAGCGAATGAAGCCCAGGAAGGTCACCTTAGTTTGTGATATTTGAGCCTTTTTCTTGGACACCTTCTATCTTTTATTGGCTAGGTAGTTCAGAGGCCTCCTTAGTCGGGCTGGTGATCAGAATGTCATCTGCATATTGAAGGAGGGTTCCCTTCTCCAGAGGTAGATTTTTTAGGTCTTTAGCTAACGTTTCCCCAAAGATGGTGTGGGAATTTTTGAACCCCTGGGGCAGGACGGCCCGGCAGTATTGTTTTTGTTGTATGTTGAGTCCTGCCACTCACAGCCAAAATTTCTTGTGACTCTGGGACGAATGGAATACAGAAGAAGGCATCATTGAAGTCTAATACAGAATACCATGTCCTGGTGGATGGTAGAATGACCAGCAGGGTGTAGGAATTAGGAACTACTAGATGTATATCCTCTGTGGCTTCACTGACTGTCCTGGCGTCCTCTACCAGGTCCCCAGCAGCTCACGGGGCTCTTGTGGTCAGGTCCCTCCCAGGATATGGAGCTCACCTGGGCAGGTACACAGCAGCCCACGGGGCTGTGGTGGTTAGGCCCCTCCCAGGATATGGAGCTCACCTGGGCAGGTACCCAGCAGCCCATGGGGCCATCATGGTCAGGCCCCTCCCAGGATATGGAGCTCACCTGGGCAGGTACGCAGCAGCCCACGGGGCTCTCGTGGGCATGCCCCTCCCTGGATATGGAGCTCCCGTGGACAGGTACCCCGACAGGGCTGGGCACACAGGAACTGTGCATATAGCCCTCATTGCAGAGCACCCCCAGCACACCTGTCACTCAGAGCTGACACAGAGCACCTCAGAGCAGAGCTTGAACTAATAAACAGCAGCTCCAACAGGTCTGTGACCCTAGGCTTCACTCTGTGCGGCCTCCCTCTGCCTGGTCTTCTAGGGGCTTCCACAGCAGCCGGGGCACCAGGCCTCTGTCTCCACCCACCACCCCTCCTCTCCCTGACTCCTGGGTTCCTCTCATTAGCAGAGGGTCTTCTTGAAGTTGTCTCCCACTCCTGGACCAGATAAAATGATTAGAAAACAAGCCAGGGCTGCCGCCCCTTATCTATCCTGACTCTCGGGACCCTACACCTGTTCCTTGGATCTGGCCGGTGCAGCAAGGCCCATTTTCTGCAAATCTGAGCCCCTGAGGGGCGAGGATTGGCTGACCTGGGCAGCCTGACCCGGCCGGCCAGCCCTTCCCAGGTGTGCCTGGGTTGAGGTCAATATAAACACCCCTCCAGGCAGCAAAAGCCTCTGCAGCTGTGCCTGACGCCATATTCTCTGCCCCGTCAGCAGTCTCGGGGTTGGGCTGGTGGGAGGCAGTAGGGCCCACGGCTCTATGAGTGGCCCGTTGTGACTGGGGCTCTACTGGACTTTCTGCAGGAGTTGCCGGGCTGCCACCTGCTAAAGAAGAGGATGTGTCACCCATACTTGCTGCTGGAATTTCTCCCCGGGCAGAGGTAAGGAAGGAAAAAAGCAGTGGGGGCCGGGACAGGAGGGGTACCTCAGGCAGGGAAATGGAAAGTTTCCAGACGAGCGCCCGGGGCCAGGACCATCCTGGCTGGCCTGCAGGCACCAAGTCGGCCTGCGTGCTGTCGCTGGTGTGACTCCAAGCCCCTTCCTCTAGTTTTTAGTCTTTGCACACATTCAGGTGTTTTACCTGGGAACGGTGGGAAAAGTTCAGCAGCAGCTGGCCTGGGGCTCAGCTCACGTTTAGTCAGAGACGCCTCCTCACGGTCCCCCAGCTTTGCAATGAGGACGCTCCTTGTGTGGGGGCTGCTGGCTGCATGGGAGATGATTCCCCACCTGTGACCAACTTAAGAATTGTTTACCACTGGAGCAAGTGCGCTGATAGGGTTTTCCTCTGTATGACCAGTGGGTTCAGTTTTTTTTTTTTTCTTTTTTGGTTCAAGGTAAGTTTTATTCCTCTTTTTGTATTTATGGATATAAGCATGGAAATCATTCATTCATATAAATACGTCTATGGGAAGGACAGAACTTTTTTTTCTGTTTTATTTTCTTAAGTATTATTTATTTTTTAATTTTTGAATTTATTTTATTCATTTTTTTATACAGCAGGCTCTTATTGGTTATCTATTTTATACATATAAGTGTATATATGTCAATCCCAGGGTCGCAATTCATCCCACCACCACCACCCTGCCACTTTCCCCCCTTGGTGTCCATACATTTGTTCTCTACATCTGTGTCTCTATTTCTGCCTTGCAAACCAGTTCATCTTTACCATTTTTCTAGGTTCTACATGTATGCGTTAATATACGATATTTGTTTTTCTCTTTCTGACTTACTTCACTCTGTATGACAGTCTCTAGATCTATCCACGTCTCTACAAATGACCCAATTTCATTCCTTTTTATGGCTGAGTAATATTCCATTTTATATATGTAGCACATCTTTTCCGTTCGTCTGTCTATGGGCATTTAGGTTGCTTCCATGACCTGGCTATTGTAAATAGTGCTGCAATGAATATTGTGGTGAATATGTCTTTTTGAATTATGGTTTTCTCTGGGTATATGGCCAGTAGTGGGATTGCTGGGTCATATGGTAATTCTATTTTTAGTTTTTTAAGGAACCTCCATACTGTTCTCCATAGTGACTGTATCAATTTACATTCCCACAAATAGTGTAAGAGGGTTCCCTTTTCTCCACACCCTCTCCAGCATTTGTTGTTTGTAGATTTTCTGATGATGCCCATTCTAACTCGTGTGAGGTGATACCTCATTGTAGTTTTGGTTTATATTTCTCTAATAATTAGTGATGTTGAGTAGCTTTTCATGTGTTTCTTGGTCATCTGTATGTCTTCTTGGGACAAATGTCTATTTACGTCATCTGCCCATTTTTGGATTGGTTTGTTTGTTTTTTTACTGTTGAGCTGCATGAGCTGTTTATATACATTGGAGATTAATCCTTTGTCCATTGATTCGTTTGCAAATATTTTCTCCCATTCTGAGGGTTGTCTTTTCGTCTTGTTTGTAGTTTCCTTTGCTTTGCAAAAGCTTTTAGGTTTCATTTGCTCCCATTTGTTTTTTTTTTTTTTTTTTTTTTTTTTTATTCCATTACTCTAGGAGGTGGATCAAAAAATATCTTGCTGTGATTTATGTCAAAGAGTATTCTTCCTATGTTTTCCTCTAAGAGTTTTATAGTGTCCGGTCTTACATTTCGGTCTCTAATCCATTTGGAGTTTATTTTTTTGTGTATGGTGTTAGGGAGTGTTCTAATTTCATTCTTTTACATGTAGCTGTCCATTTTTCCCAGCACCACTTATTGAAGAGACTGTCTTTTCTCCATTGTATACCCTTGCCTCCTTTGTCATAGATTAGTGTGCCATAGGTGTGTAGGTTTATCTCTGGGCTTTCTTTCTTTTTTTTTTTTTTTTTTACATCTTTATTGGAGTATAATTGCTTTACAATTGTGTGTTAGTTTCTGCTGTATAAAAAAGTGAATCAGCTATGCGTATACATATAACACCATATCCCCTCCCTCTTGCACCTCCCTCTCACTCCCTTATCCCACCCTTTTAGGTGGTCACAAAGCACAGAGCTGATCTCCCTGTGCTATGTGGCTGCTTCCCAGTAGCTATCAATTTTACATTTGGTAGTGTATATATGTCCATACCACTCTCTCACTTTGTCCCAGCTTACCCTTCCCTCTCCCCATGTCCTCAAGTCCTTTCTCTACGTCTGTGTCCTTAATCCTTTCCTGCCCCTAGGTTCTTCATAAACTTTTTTTTTTTAGATTCCATATATATGTGTTAGCATACGGTATTTGTTTTTCTCTTTCTGACTTACTTCACTCTGTAGGACAGACTCTAGATCCATCCACCTCACTAAAAATAACTCAATTTCGTTTCTTTTTATGGCTGAATAATGTTCCATCGTATATATGTGCCACATCTTCTTTTTCCATTTATCTGTTGATGGACACTTAGGTTGCTTCCATGTCCTGGCTATTGTAAATAGAGCTACAGTGAACATTGTGGTACATGACTCTTTTTGAATTATGGTTTTCTCAGGGTAAATGTCCAGGAGTGGGTTTGCTGGGTTGTATGGTAGTTCTATTTTTAGTTTTTAAGGAAGCCCCATACCGTTCTCCCTAGTGGCTATATCAATTTACATTCCCACCTACAGTGCAAGAGGGTTCTCTTTTCTCCAATAAATGCCTCTCCAGCATTTACTGTTTGTAGATTTTTTGATGATGGCCATTCTGACTGGTGTGAGGTGATACCTCACTGTAGTTTTGATTTGCATTTCTCTAATGATTAGTGATGCTCAGCATCCTTTCATGTGTTTGTTGGCAACCTGTATATCTTCTTTGGAGAAATTTCTATTTAGGTCTTCTGCCCATTTTTGGATTGGGTTGTTTGGTTTTGTGATATTGAGCTACATGAGCTGCTTTTTGTAGATTAATCCTTTGCCATTTGCTTCATTTGAAAATATTTTCTCCCATTCTGATGGTTGTCTTTTCATCTTGCTTAAGTTTTCCTTTGCTGTGCAAAAGAATTTATGTTTCATTCGGTCCCATTTTTTAATTTTTGTTTTTATTTCCATTTCTCTAGGAGGTGGGTCAAAAAGGATCTTGCTGTGATTTATGTCATAGACTGTTCTGCTTATGTTTTCTTCTAAGAGTTTTATAGTGGCTGGTCTTATATTTAGGTCTCTAATCCATTTTGAGTTACTTTTGTGTATTGTGTTAGGGAGTGTACTAATTTCATTCTTTTACATGTAGCTGTCCAGTTTTCCCAGCACCACTTACTGAAGACACTGTCTTTTCTCCATTGTATACCCTTGCCTCCTTTGTCATAGATTAGTTAACCATAGGTACGTGGGTTTATCTCTGTGCTTTCTATCCTTTTCTATTGACCTATATTTCTGTGTTTGTGTCAGTACCATATTATCTTGATTACTGTAGCTTTGTAATATAGTCTGAAGTCTGGAAGTCTGATTCCTCCAGCTCTTTTTTTTCCCCCTCAAGACTGCTTTGGCTATCCAGGGTCTTTTGTGTCTCCCTACAAATTTTAAGATTTTTTTTCTTGTTCTGTAGAAAATGCCAAAGGTATTTTGATCGGGATTGCATTGAATCTGTAGATTGCTTTGGGTAGTATAGTCATTTTCACAATATTGATTCTTCTAATCCAAGGACATGGTATATGTCTCCATCTGTTTATATCATCTTTGATTTCTTTCATCAGTGTCTTATAGTTTTCTGAGTACAGGTCTTTTACTTCCTTAGGTAGGTTTATTCCTAGGTATTTTATTCTTTTTGTTGCAGTGGTAATGGGATTGTTTCCTTAATTTCTCTTTCTGATCTTTCATTGTTAGTGTATAGGAATGCAAGCAATTTCTGTGCATTAATTTTGTATCCTGCAACTTTACCAAATTCATTGATTAGCTCCAGTGGTTTTCTGGTGGCATCTTTAAGATTCTCTATCTATGATATCATGTCATCTGCAAACAGTGACAATTTTACTTCTTCTTTTCCGTTTTGTATTCCTTTTATTTCTTTTTCTTCTCTGATTGCCATGGCTAGGACTTCCAAAACTATGTTGAATAGCAGTGGTGAGAGTGGACATCCTCGTCTTGTTCCTGATCTTAGAGGAAACGCTTTCAGTTTTTCACCATTGAGAATGCTGTTTGCTGTGGGTTTGTCATATATGGCCTTTATTATGTTGAGGTAGTTTCCGTCTATGCCCACACTCTGCAGAGTTTTTATCGTAAATGAGTGTTGAATTTTCTCAAAATCTTTTCCTTCATCTATTGAGATGACCATATGGTTTTATTCTACAATTTGTTAATATGGTGTATCACATTGATTTGTGTATATTGAAGAATCCTTGCATCCCTGGGATAAACCCCACTTGATCATGGTGTATGATCCTTTTAATGTGTTGTTCGATTCTGTTTGCTAGTATTTTGTTGAGGATTTTTGCATCTATATTCATCAGGGATATTGGTCTATAATTTTCTTTCCTTGTAGTATCTCTGTCTGATTTTGGTATCAGGGTGATGGTGGTCTCATAGAATGAGTTTGGGTGTGTTCCTTCCCCTGCAATTGTTTTGAAGAATTTGAGAAGGTTGGGTGTTAGCTCTTCTCTAAATGTTTGATAGAATTCACCTGTAATGCCATCTGGTTCTGGACTTTTGTTTGTTGGAAGATTTTTAATCACAGTTTCAATTTCATTGCTTGTGATAGGTTTGTTCATATTTTCTATTTCTTCCTGGTTCAGTCTTAGAAGGTTATACCTTTCTAAGAATTTGTCCATTTCTTCCAGATTGTCCATTTTATTGGCACAGAGTTGCTTGTAGTAGTCTCTTAGGATGCTTTGTATTCCTGTGGTGTCTGTTGTAACTTCTCCTTTTTCACTTCTAATTTTGTTGATTTGCGTCCTCTCCCTCTTTTTCTTGAGTGTGGCTAAAGGTTGATCATTTTTGCTTATCTTCTCAAAGAACCAGCTTTTAGTTTTGATGATCTTTGCTTCCGTTTTCTTTGTTTCTATTTCATTTATTTCTGCTCTGATCTTTAGGATTTCTTTCCTTCTACTAACTTTGGGTTTTGTTCTTCTTTCTCTAGTTCCTCTAGGTGTAAGGTTAGATTGTTTATTTGAGATTTTTCTTGTTTCTTGAGGTAGGCTTGTATTGCTATAAACTTCCCTCTTAGAACTCCTTTTGCTGCATCCCATAGGTTTTGGATCATCGTGTTTTTGTTGTCATTTGTCTCTAGGTAGTTTTTGATTTCCCCTTTGATTTCTTCAGTGATCTCTTGGTTATTTAGTAACGTATTGTTTAGCCTCCATGTGTTTGTGTTTTTTACAGTTTTTTCCGTGTAATTGATTTCTAATCTCATAGCATTGTGGTCGGAACAGCTGCTTGATATGATTTCAGTTTTCTTAAATTTACTGAGGCTTTATCTGTGACCCAAGATGTGATCTATCCTGGAGAATGTTCCGTGTGCAGTTGAGAAGAACGTGTAATCTGCTGTTTTTGGATGGAATGTCCTATAAATATCAATGAACTCTATCTGGTCTATTGTGTCATTTAAAGCTTGTGTTTCCTTATTAATTTTCTGTCTGGCTGATCTCCACTGGTGTAAGTGAGCTGTTAAAGTCCCCCGCTATTATTGTGTTACTGTCGATTTCCTCTTTTATAGCTGTTAGCAGTTGCCTTATACATTGAGGTGCTCCTATGTTGGGTACATATATATTTATAATTGTTATATCTTCTTCTTGGATTGATCCCTTGACCATTATGTAGTGTCTTTCCTTGTCTCTTGTAACATTCTTTATTTTAAAGTCTATTTTATCTGATATGAGTATTGCTACTCCAGCTTTCTTTTGATTTTCATTAGCATAGAATATATTTTTCCATCGCCTCACTTTCAGTCTGTATGTGTCCCTAGGTCTGAAATGGGTCTCTTGTAGACAGCATATATATGGGTCTTGTTTTTGTATCCATTCAGCCAGTCTATGTCTTTTGGTTGGAACATTTAGTGCATTCACGTTTAAGGTAATTATCGATATGTATGTTCCTACTACTATTTTCTTAATTGTTATGGGTTTGTCTTGGTGGGTCCTTTTCTTCTCTTGTGTTTCCCACTTAGAGAAGTTCTTTTAGCATTTGGTGTAGAGCTGGTTGCATGGTGCTGAATTCTCTTAGCTTTTGCTTGTCTGTAAGGCTTTTGATTTCTCCATCAAATCTGAATGAGCTCTTTGCAGGGTGCAGTACCCTTGGTTGTAGGTTCTTCCCTTTCATCACTTTAAATTTATCATGCCACTTCCTTCTGGCTTGTAGATTTTCTGCTGAGAAATCAGCTGTTATCCTTATGGGATTTCCCTTGTATGTTATTTGTCATTTTTCCCTTGCTGCTTTCAAAAATTTTTCTTTGTCGTTAATTTTTGTCAATTTGATTACTATGTGTCTTGTCATTTTTCTCCTTTGGTTTCTCCTGCCTGGGACACTCTGTGCTTCTGGACTTGGGTGGCTATTTCTTTTCCCATGCTAGGGAAGTTTTTGACCATAATCTCTTCAAATATATTCTCGGGTCCTTTCTCTCTCTCTTCTCCTTCTGGGACCCCTATAATGCGAATGTTGTTGCGTTTAATGTTGTCCCAGAGGACTCTTGGGGTGTCTTCATTTATTTTCATTCTTTTTCTTTATTCTGTTCCATGGCAGTGATTTCCACCTTTCTGTCTTCCAGGCCACTTATCCGTTCTTCTGCCACAGTTATTCTGCTACTGATTCCTTCTAGTGTATTTTTCATTTCAGTTATTACATTGTTCACCTCTGTTTGTTTGTTCTTTAACTCTTCTAGGTGTTTGTTCCTTAATTCTTCTAGGTCTTTGTTAAGCATTTCGTGTGTCTTCTCGATCTTTGCCTCCTTTCTTTTTCTAAGGTCTTGGCTCAACTTCACTATCATTATTCTGAATTCTTTTTCTGGAAGGTTCCCTATCTCCACCTCATTCCGTTTTTTTTCTGGGGTTTTATCTTGTTCCTTGATCTGGTATAAAGTCCTCTGCCTTTTCATTTTGTCTATCTTTCTGTGAATGTGGTTTTCCTTCCACAGGCTGCAGAATTGTAGTTCTTCTTGCTTCTGCTGTCTGCTCTCTGGTGGATGAGTCTATCTTAGAGGCTTGTGCAAGCTTCCTGATGGGAGGGACTGGTGGTGGGTAGAGCTGGGTGTTGCTTTGGTGGGCAGAGCTTTAATCCGCTTGTCTACGGATTAAATAAAACTTTAATAAAAAGTTGAATCTGCTTGTCTGCTGATGCATGGGGCTGGGTTCCCTCCCTGTTGGTTGTTTGGCCTGAGGCGACCCAGCACTGGAGCCTACCTTGCTCTTGGTGGGGCTAATGGCGGACTCTGGGAGGGCTCACACCAAGGAGTATTTCCCAGAACTTCTGCTGCCAGTGTTGTTGTCCTCACGGTGAGCCACAGCCACAGCCACCAGCTGCCTCTGCAGGAGACCCTCTAAAAGTAGCAGGTAGTTCTGGTCATTCTCCTACGGGGTCACTGCTCCTTCCCCTGGGTCCTGATGTGCACACTACTTTGTGTGTGCCCTCCAAGAGTGGAGTATCTGAGTGGAGTTGAGACTCTGAGACTCTGTGTGGAGTCGCACAGACTCTGGGTCCTGTGAAGCTTCGATGTTTTGTGATTCTAGAAATCCTATAGGAGACGGTCCACAGCAGGTGAAGCTAATGTTGTCAGTAGAGGTGTTGAAGCCAAAGATCTGCAGTTCCGGCTATAGGTGCCGATGTACATACAGGACAAAATCATCTCGTGTGAATGTAGTTCAGGCATGTTTAAGATGAATGCAGTCATGTTAATGCCTACCATATTCTATCTTGAGCCTCTCCTCAGGGACCTCCTCCTCAGTTCCTGAGGCTCCTTTAAGTCATGTACAGGGGA
This sequence comes from Eschrichtius robustus, assembly GCF_028021215.1. NCBI lineage: Eukaryota > Metazoa > Chordata > Mammalia > Artiodactyla > Eschrichtiidae > Eschrichtius > Eschrichtius robustus. The sequence goes on from NW_027175427.1 coordinate 1,002,980, forward strand.
CTGGAGAGTGGGCTCTGTCCAGTCTGAGCCCTGAGTTACCCTGTGTGTATCTTAGGATACTTTGTATTTCTGTGGTGTCTGTTGTAACATCATCTCTTTCATTTCAGATTTATTTGGGCCCTCTCTTTTTTAACAAAACATACTACTGTTGTCTTTTATTCTTTACAGAAGTTTAATCAGTGTTTGATCTACTATCCTTACCCTATGTATACTTTTTGCAGTGAGATTTTTACTTTTCTTTGTTTCCTTGTTACTATCAATAATTAGTGAGACTTCTTTTAAGCTACCTTCAACATTGCTTATAAAGCTGCTTTATTAGTGATGACAGAGCCTTAATGGAAGTCATGTTCTGGTTGTAAATTAGAATGCAATGTGCCAGCACAAAGCCCCTTAAGTTTATGTCTCATTACTTCTTGTTCTTTTTTTAATTTAATTTTTATTTTTTGTCAGAGCAAATTTGATTAAAATGTTTTGTTTCTTCTAGGTGTGCAAGATGTGGTTCTTTTAAACATATACATATATCTATTCTTCTTTGGGTCATTTTCCCATGTAGGTTATGACACCATGTTGAGTAGTCTTGTCTTGGTATTACGTAGGTCTTTGGTGATTACATATTTCACATGTGTTTCTATATCTATCTTAACCCCAATATCCTAATGTATCCAATCCTCACACCTTTCCATTTGGTGAACCCTAAGTTTGTTTAATGAATCTGTGATTGCATTTCTCTGTGGAAATATCTTCATTGGTATCAATTTTTAGCTAAGACCTATAAGTGATATTATAGGATATGTGTCTTTTGCTTTCTGACTTAGTACAATTTGCCTGATTAACTCAAGAATCATACACAGTGCTGCAAATGGCATTGTTTTGTTTTTTTCCCTGGCTAATATTCCATCTGTACGTGTACCAGTTATTCTTTGGCCACGCACCTCTTGATGGACTATTTGGTTGCCTCCATGTCTTGGTTATTGTAATACTGCTGCAATGCACATTTGCTTGCCTGTGTCTTTCCAGTTCTATCTCCTTATGTTATAGGCCAAGGAGTGGGCTTGCTGTATCATATGGTAGCTCAGTGTGTACGTTTTAAAGGCACCACCATTCAGTTCTCATTAGTGGCTCTTTCCAGGTTATGTCCCACTTAAAATTGAGGGTATGCATTTCTCCAAAACACCTTCAATATTTATTGTTTGTAGTTTGCTTGCTGCTGGTTATTCTAACAGGTGCGAGCTGATACCTCTGTGTGGCTGAATTTGCATGTGTCCCATAATCTGTTGAAATTGATCTTTAAAGCATGCTCTTTTTATTTATCAAACTGTGATTACAGCTTAGTTCTTCAAATTGTTTTCTTAAAGTAAGTGTCACATTTTGAAAAGTTTTGGCCACTACCTCCCTCAAGACATTTTGAGGGCAGGTTTCATTTACAGCCCTAAAGTACTTGTTCATATGAAGTGACCATTAACACAGATTTTAAAGCTGCTTTTGCAGGTAACGGCCAGAGGGCGGCAGCCTATTTACGTTCCCCAATCTGGTAACTAGGGAAAGAGTCCTTCAGCTGCAAGAGTGTCCAGCTTTATTTCTCATCCAGCTGTGGGTCTAGATATGATCAAACAAGGTTGCATCACAGCCCAGGAACGAATTATGTAAAATTTCCTTTCTCTATCACTGTCTTATTTTTTTGGGTTTTTTAAAGTTATTTAATTTAAAATGGGGATTCGCTACTTTTCACTGCTGTGTTTATGGTGCTTTACATCCACTTGACTCACTTCCAGACAGATATCAATACATAGGTTTTAAGATTCTTACTAGTCACATATATTCTTGTGCGGTGAATAGGGGGTGTTGAGTCCAGTTCACTGAGCAAGGAGTAGGTCTTGTCTATTACATATTGGGTGTATGGATCGGTATCTGAGCGAATTTGAAACCCTTGTTTTATGCATCACCACACCTCACCTTTCCCGTTAAGCAGCCATAGTGTGTTTTCTAAACGTGTGACTCTGTTCTGTTTTGTAATTCAGTTCAACTGTAGCGGTTTTTACATTCCCTCTATAAGTGATAGCTTATGATAAGTGTCTTTTTCTGTGTGACTTATTTCACTTAGAATCGTTGTACCTAACTCCACTCATCTTGCTTCTACTAGCCTTATGGCATTGATTTCATGTCTGAGTGATATTGCATTGTACATAAGGACCACAACTTCTTTATCCATTTTTCTCTTTCCTGGGATATTTAAGGTGTCATGAAGTGGAGGTTCTTGTCAACAGAGCAGCCCTAAACTTTGGGGTGCCTGTGTCTTGCTGATTTTTAGTTTTCCCAATTTATACGCCCATGAGTGGACGTGCCCTATGCTCCCTAAGCTGTGTTTTTTCGATGTTTCAGGACACACCGTACACTTCTCCAGAGTGTCTGTTGGCAATTTACATCCCGCCCATCAGCGTAGCAAGGCTGCCATTTCTCCATGGCCTGTCCTGCATTTCTGGTTTTGACACTTTTTGCAGCATGGCCCTTTTGACCGATGGGAAGCGAGACTTCTTTGTAGCGCTGATTTGCATTTCCAGGTTGCTTGGTTGGCAAAAAAGGGCGTATGCGTTTTTTCCTGAATATATTCAGGAAAAAACGCATACGCCCTTTTTGGCCAAGGGCATCATTGTCGACGTTTTGCCACTTTTCATGTGCTTTAAAGGCGATTCGAATCTACCTCCTGAAACCTGTTTCCTGCAATTCTGCCTTGCTTTCAAATCCTCTTCGTTGCCTTCCCTCAATATATTTGTGGATGAGAGTTATCATTTATAACTCTGCGGGTTTGTGAATTGCAGTGTGCCTGAGCTCCATTTTTCAACTCGCTTTTTTGGGAGCTGGCCGCAAAAGCACGGTATTGCCTCAGGCCCTATTCTGCTTCTGGGGGACAGGCTGAGCCTGTGGTTAATTCTTCTTCCTGATGGGAAAATAGAGTGACCTGTGCCTGTCCCAACACCTAGCTCTAGTCTCTCATTGGTTGCCCCTCTTCCCTTTCATCCTCAGGACAAATTGCAACCTGTAGGGAACAGGAGGTTAAAGGTGCTGATTCTCCAAGTAGGGAGATTGCTAGTAAAGTAGCTGGAATGGCGAACCCGAGCACAAGGAGATGAGAAATGAGGTGCGTTTTAGAAACCTTTCAAAATCACACGGTGTACCATCTTCTGAGTTTCTCATGCATGTTTTCGATGTAGGAAGATGCCCTTGAACCTGGAGACTTGGGACCCATGGGATGGGTACCACGCAGTATTACTTTAAAGGGTCTGCGTTTGCTCACCCAACCTAACCCAACCTTGCAGCCCCAAGAGTGTCCACCCTTATGTCTCATCCAGCTGTGGGTCTAGATATGGTCAATCCAGGTTGCATCACAGCCTCTGAACGAATTTTGTAAGAATTTCTCTCTCTTTCACTGTCTTTTTTTTACGGGTTTTTAAAAGTAATTTATTTTTATAATGGGGTTTAGCTGCTTTTCACGGCTGTGTTTATGCGGATTTACACCCACTTGACTCACTGCCAGACAGATATCAATACATAGGTTTTACGATTCTTACTAGTCAGATATATTCTTGTGCGGTGAATAGGGGGTGTTGAGTCCAGTTCACTGAGCAAGGTGTAGGTCTTGTCTATTACATATTGGGTGTATGGAACAGTATCTGAGCGAATTTGAAACCCTTGTTTTATGCATCACCCCACCTCACCTTTCTCGTTAAGCAGCCATTGTGTGTTTTCTAAACGTGTGACTCTGTTCTGTTTTGTAATTCAGCTCAAGTGTAGCAGTTTTTACATTCCCTCTATTAGTGATAGCTTATGATAAGTGTCTTTTTCTGTGTGACTTATTTCACTTAGAATCGTCGTACCTAAATCCACTCATCTTGCTTCTACTAGCCTTATGACATTGATTTCATGTCTGAGTGATATTCCATTGTTCATAAGGACCACAACTTCTTAATCCATTTTTCTCTTTCCTGGGATATTTAAGGTGTCATGAAGTGGAGGTTCTTGTCAACAGAGCAGCCCTAAACTTTGTGGTGCCTGTGTCTTGCTGATTTTTAGTTTTCCCAATTTATACGCCCATGAGTGGACGTGCCCTATGCTCCCTAAGCTGTGTTTTTTCGATGTTTCAGGACACACCGTACACTTCTCCAGAGTGGCTGTTGGCAATTAACATCCCGCCCATCAGCGTAGCAAGGCTGCCATTTCTCCATGGCCTGTCCTGCATTTCTGGTTTTGACACTTTTTGCAGCATGACCCTTTTGACCGATGGGAAGCGAGACTTCTTTGTAGCACTGATTTGCATTTCCAGGTTGCTTGGTTGGCAAAAAAGGGCGTATGCGTTTTTTCCTGAATATATTCAGGAAAAAACGCATACGCCCTTTTTGGCCAAGGGCATCATTGTCGACGTTTTGCCGCTTTTCATGTGCTTTAAAGGCGATTCGAATCTACCTCCTGAAACCTGTTTCCTGCAATTCTGCCTTGCTTTCAAATCCTCTTCGTTGCCTTCCCTCAATATATTTGTGGACGAGAGTTATCATTTATAACTCAGCAGGTTTGTGAATGGCAGTGCCCCTGAGCTCCATTTTTCAACTGTCTTTTTTGGGAGCTGGCCGCAAAAGCACGGGATTGCCTCAGGCCCTATTCTGGTTCCCGGCGGCAGGCTGAGCCTGTGGTTAATTCTTCTTCCTGATGGGAAAATAGAGTGACCTGTGCCTGTCCCAACACCTAGATCTATTCTCTCATTGGTTGCCCCTCTTCCCGTTCATCCTCAGGACAAATTGCAACCTGTACAGAACAGGAGGTTAAAGGTGCTGATTCTCCAAGTAGGGAGATTGCTAGTGAAGTAGCTGGAATGGCGAACCCGAGCACAAGGAGATGAGAAATGAGGTGCGTTTTAGAAACCTTTCAAAATCACACGGTGTACCTTCTTCTGGGTTCCTCATGAAAGTTTTCAATGTAGGAAGATTATCTTGGACCTGGAGATTTGGGACCCATGGGATGGGTACCATGCAGTATTACTTTAAAGGGTCTGCGTTTGCTCACCCAACCTCACCCAACCTCTCAGCCCCAAGAGTGTCCACCCTTATGTCTCATCCAGCTGTGGGTCTAGATATGGTCAATCCAGGTTGCATCACAGCCCCTGAACGAATTTTGTAAGAATTTCTCTCTCTTTCACTGTCTTTGTTTTACGGGTTTTTAAAAGTAATTTATTTTTATAATGGGGTTTAGCTGCTTTTCACAGCTGTGTTTATGCGGATTTACACCCACTTGACTCACTTCCAGACAGATATCAATACATAGGTTTTAAGATTTTTACTAGTCACATATATTCTTGTGCGGTGAATAGGGGGTGTTGAGTCCAGTTCACTGAGCAAGGAGTAGGTCTTGTCTATTACATATTGGGTGTATGGAACGGTATCTGAGCGAATTTGAACCCCTTGTTTTATGCATCACCCCACCTCACCTTTCCCGTTAAGCAGCCATAGTGTGTTTTCTAAACGTGTGATTCTGTTCTGTTCTGTAATTCAGTTCAAGTGTAGCGGTTTTTACATTCCCTCTATAAGTGATAGCTTATGATAAGTGTCTTTTTCTGTGTGACTTATTTCACTTAGAATCGTCGTACCTAAGTCCACTCATCTTGCTTCTACTAGCCTTATGACATTGATTTCATGTCTGAGTGATATTGCATTGTACATAAGGACCACAACTTCTTTATCCATTTTTCTCTTTCCTGGGATATTTATGGTGTCATGAAGTGGAGGTTCTTGTCAACAGAGCAGCCCTAAACTTTGGGTTGCCTGTGTCTTGCTGATTTTTAGTTTTCCCAATTTATACGCCCATGAGTGGACGTGCCCTATGCTCCCTAAGCTGTGTTTTTTCGATGTTTCAGGACACACCGTACACTTCTCCAGAGTGGCTGTTGGCAACTTACATCCCGCTCATCAGCGTAGCAAGGCTGCCATTTCTCCATGGCCTGTCCTGCATTTCTGGTTTTGACACTTTTTGCAGCATGGCCCTTTTGACCGATGGAAAGCGAGACTTCTTTGTAGCGCTGATTTGCCTTTCCAGGTTGCTTGGTTGGCCAAAAAGGGCGTATGCGTTTTTTCCTGAATATATTCAGGAAAAAACGCATACGCCCTTTTTGGCCAAGGGCATCATTGTCGACGTTTTGCCGCTTTTCATGTGCCTTAAAGGCGATTCGAATCTACCTCCTGAAATCTGTTTCCTGCAATTCTGCCTTGCTTTCAAATCCTCTTCGTTGCCTTCCCTCAATATATCTGTGGATGAGAGTTATCATTTATAACTCTGCGGGTTTGTGAATTGCAGTGTCCCTGAGCTCCATTTTTCAACTCGCTTTTTTGAGAGCTGGCCGCAAAAGCGCGGGATTGCCTCAGGCCCTATTGTGCTTCTGCGCGGCAGGCTGAGCCTGTGGTTAATTCTTCTTCCTGATGGGAAAATAGAGTGACCTGTGCCTGTCCCAACAGCTAGATCTAGTCTCTCATTGGTTGCCCCTCTTCCCGTTCATCCTCAGGACAAATTGCAACCTGTAGGGAAAGGAGGTTAAAGGTGCTGATTCTCCAAGTAAGTTGATTGCTAGTAAAGTAGCTGGAAAGGCGAACCCGAGCACAAGGAGATGAGAAATGGGGTGTGTTTTAGAAACCTTTCAAAATCACAAGGTGTACCATCTTCTGAGTTTCTCATGCATGTTTTCGATGTAGGAAGATGCCCTTGAACCTGGAGACTTGGGACCCATTCGATGGGTACCACGCAGTATTACTTTAAAGGGTCTGCGTTTGCTCACCCAACCTAACCCAAACTTTCAGCCCCAACAGTGTCCACCCTTATGTCTCATCCAGCTGTGCGTGTAGATATGGTCAATCCAGGTTGCATCACAGCCTCTGAACGAATTTTGTAAGAATTTCTCTCTCTTTCACTGTCTTTGTTTTACGGGTTTTTAAAAGTAATTTAGTTTTATAATGGGGTTTAGCTGCTTTTCACGGCTGTGTTTATGAGGCTTTACACCCACTTGACTCACTTCCAGACATATATCAATACATAGGTTTTAAGATTCTTACTAGTCACATATATTCTTGTGCGGTGAATAAGGGGTGTTGAGTCCAGTTCACTTAGCAAGGAGTAGGTCTTGTCTATTACATATTGGGTGTATGGAACGGTATCTGAGCGAATTTGAAACCCTTGTTTTATGCATCACCCCACCTCACCTTTCCCGTTAAGCAGCCATAGTGTGTTTTCTAAACGTGTGACTCTGTTCTGTTTTGTAATTCAGTTCAAGTGTAGCGGTTTTTACATTCCCTCTATAAGTGATAGCTTATGATAAGTGTCTTTTTCTGTGTGACTTATTTCACTTAGAATCGTCGTACCTAAGTCCACTCATCTTGCTTCTACTAGCCTTATGACATTGATTTCATGTCTGAGTGATATTCCATTGTACATAAGGACCACAACTTCTTTATCCATTTTTCTCTTTCCTGGGATATTTAAGGTGTCATGAAGTGGAGGTTCTTGTCAACAGAGCAGCCCTAAACTTTGGGTTGCCTGTGTCTTGCTGATTTTTAGTTTTCCCAATTTATACGCCCATGAGTGGACGTGCCCTATGCTCCCTAAGCTGTGTTTTTTCGATGTTTCAGGACACACCGTACAGTTCTCCAGAGTGGCTGTTGGCAACTTACATCCCGCCCATCAGCGTAGCAAGGCTGCCATTTCTCCATGGCCTGTCCTGCATTTCTGGTTTTGACACTTTTTGCAGCATGGCCCTTTTGACCGATGGGAAGCGAGACTTCTTTGTAGCGCTGATTTGCCTTTCCAGGTTGCTAGGTTGGCCAAAAAGGGCGTATGCGTTTTTTCCTGAATATATTCAGGAAAAAACGCATACGCCCTTCTTGGCCAAGGGCATCATTGTCGACGTTTTGCCGCTTTTCATGTGCTTTACAGGCGATTCGAATCTACCTCCTGAAATCTGTTTCCTGCAATTCTGCCTTGCTTTCAAATCCTCTTCGTTGCCTTCCCTCAATATATCTGTGGATGAGAGTTATCATTTATAACTCTGCGGGTTTGTAAATTGCAGTGTCCCTGAGCTCCATTTTTCAACTCGCTTTTTTGGGAGCTGGCCGCAAAAGCGCGGGATTGCCTCTGGCCCTATTCTGCTTCTGGGCGGCAGGCTGAGCCTGTGGTTAATTCTTCTTCCTGATGGGAAAATAGAGTGACCTGTGCCTGTCCCAACACCTAGATCTTGTCTCTCATTGGTTGCCCCTCTTCCCGTTCATCCTCAGGACAAATTGCAACCTGTAGGGAACAGGAGGTTAAAGGTGCTGATTCTCCAAGTAAGTTGATTGCTAGTAAAGTAGCTGGAAAGGCGAACACGAGCACAAGGATATGAGAAATGGGGTGTGTTTTAGAAACCTTTCAAAATCACACGGTGTACCATCTTCTGAGTTTCTCATGCATGTTTTCGATGTAGGAAGATGCCCTTGAACCTGGAGATTTGGGACCCATGGGATGGGTACCACCCAGTATTACTTTAAAGGGTCTGCGTTTGCTCACTCAACCTCTCAGCCCCAAGAGTGTCCACCCTTATGTCTCATCCAGCTGTGGGTCTACATATGGTCAATCCAGGTTGCATCTCAGCCCCTGAACGAATTTTGTAAGAATTTCTCTCTCTTTCACTGTCTTTGTTTTACGGGTTTTTAAAAGTAATTTATTTTTATAATGGGGTTTAGCTGCTTTTCACGGCTGTGTTTATGCGGATTTACACCCACTTGACTCACTTCCAGACAGATATCAATACATAGGTTTTAAGACTGTTACTAGTCATATATATTCTTGTGCGGTGAATAGGGGGTGTTGAGTCCAGTTCACTGAGCAAGGAGTAGGTCTTGTCTATTACATATTGGGTGTATGGAACGGTATCTGAGCGAATTTGAACCCCTTGTTTTATGCATCACCCCACCTCACCTTTCCCGTTAAGCAGCCATAGTGTGTTTTCTAAACGTGTGACTCTGTTCTGTTTTGTAATTCAGTTCAAGTGTAGCGGTTTTTACATCCCCTCTATAAGTGATAGCTTATGATAAGTGTCTTTTTCTGTGTGACTTATTTCACTTAGAATCGTCGTACCTAAGTCCACTCATCTTGCTTCTACTAGCCTTATGACATTGATTTCATGTCTGAGTGATATTCCATTGTACATAAGGACCACAACTTTTTTATCCATTTTTCTCTTTCCTGGGATATTTACGGTGTCATGAAGTGGAGGTTCTTGTCAACAGAGCAGCCCCAAACTTTGGGGTGCCTGTGTCTTGCTCATTTTTAGTTTTCCCAATTTATACGCCCATGAGTGGACGTGCCCTATGCTCCCTAAGCTGTGTTTTTTCGATGTTTCAGGACACACCGTACACTTCTCCAGAGTGGCTGTTGGCAATTTACATCCCGCCCATCAGCATAGCAAGGCTGCCATTTCTCCATGGCCTGTCCTGCATTTCTGGTTTTGACACTTTTTGCAGCATGTCCCTTTTGGCCGATGGGAAGCGAGACTTCTTTGTAGCGCTGATTTGCCTTTCCAGGTTGCTTGGTTGGCCAAAAAGGGCGTATGCGTTTTTTCCTGAATATATTCAGGAAAAAACGCATACGCCCTTTTTGGCCAAGGGCATCATTGTCGACGTTTTGCCGCTTTTCATGTGCCTTAAAGGCGATTCGAATCTACCTCCTGAAATCTGTTTCCTGCAATTCTGCCTTGCTTTCAAATCCTCTTCGTTGCCTTCCCTCAATATATCTGTGGATGAGAGTTATCACTTATAACTCTGCGGGTTTGTGAATTGCAGTGTCCCTGAGCTCCATTTTTCAACTGTCTTTTTTGAGAGCTGGCCGCAAAAGCACGGGATTGCCTCAGGCCCTATTCTGGTTCCTGGCAGCAGGCTGAGCCTGTGGTTAATTCTTCTTTCTGATGGGAAAATAGAGTGACCTGTGCCTGTCCCAACAGCTAGATCTGGTCTCTCATTGGTTCCCCCTCTTCCCGTTCATCCTCAGGACAAATTACAACCTGTAGGGAACAGGAGGTTAAAGGTGCTGATTCTCCAAGTAGGGAGATTGCTAGTAAAGTAGCTGGAATGGCGAAACTGAGCACAAGGAGATGAGAAATGGGTTTTAGAAACCTTTCAAAATCACACGGTGTACCATCTTCTGAGTTTCTCATGCATGTTTTCGATGTAGGAAGATGCCCTTGAACCTGGAGACTTGGTACCCATGGGATGTGTACCACACAGTATTACTTTAAAGGGTCTGCGTTTGCTCACCCAACCTAACCCAACCTTTCAGCCCCAAGACTGTCCACCCTTATGTCTCATCCAGCTGTGCGTGTAGATATGGTCAATCCAGGTTGCATCACAGCCTCTGAACGAATTTTGTAAGAATTTCTCTCTCTTTCACTGTCTTTGTTTTACGGGTTTTTAAAAGTAATTTATTTTTATAATGGGGTTTAGCTGCTTTTCACGGCTGTGTTTATGCGGATTTACACCCACTTGACTCACTTCCAGACAGATATCAATACATAGGATTTAAGATTGTTACTAGTCACATATATTCTTGTGCGGTGAATAGGGCGTGTTGAGTCCAGTTCACTGAGCAAGGAGTAGGTCTTGTCTATTACATATTGGGTGTATGGAACGGTATCTGAGCGAATTTGAACCCCTTGTTTTATGCATCACCCCACCTCACCTTTCCCGTTAAGCAGCCATAGTGTGTTTTCTAAACGTGTGATTCTCTTCTGTTCTGTAATTCAGTTCAAGTGTAGCGGTTTTTACGTTCCCTCTATAAGTGATAGCTTATGATAAGTGTCTTTTCCTGTGTGACTTATTTCACTTAGAATCGTCGTACCTAAGTCCACTCATCTTGCTTCTACTAGCCTTATGACATTGATTTCATGTCTGAGTGATATTGCATTGTACATAAGGACCAAAGCTTCTTTATCCATTTTTCTCTTTCCTGGGATATTTAAGGTGTCATGAAGTGGAGGTTCTTGTCAACAGAGCAGCCCTAAACTTTGGGGTGCCTGTGTCTTGCTGATTTTTAGTTTTCCCAATTTATACGCCCATGAGTGGACGTGCCCTATGCTCCCTAAGCTGTGTTTTTTCGATGTTTCAGGACACACCGTACACTTCTCCAGAGTGGCTGTTGGCAACTTACATCCCGCTCATCAGCGTAGCAAGGCTGCCATTTCTCCATGGCCTGTCCTGCATTTCTGGTTTTGACACTTTTTGCAGCATGGCCCTTTTGACCGATGGGAAGCGAGACTTCTTTGTAGCGCTGATTTGCCTTTCCAGGTTGCTTGGTTGGCCAAAAAGGGCGTATGCATTTTTTCCTGAATATATTCAGGAAAAAACGCATACGCCCTTTTTGGCCAAGGGCATCGTCGACGTTTTGCCGCTTTTCATGTGCCTTAAATGCGATTCGAATCTACCTCCTGAAATCTGTTTCCTGCAATTCTGCCTTGCTTTCAAATCCTCTTCGTTGCCTTCCCTCAATATATCTGTGGATGAGAGTTATCATTTATAACTCTGCGGGTTTGTGAATTGCAGTGTCCCTGAGCTCCGTTTTTCAACTCGCTGTTTTGAGAGCTGGCCGCAAAAGCGCGGGATTGCCTGAGGCCCTATTGTGCTTCTGGGAGGCAGGCTGAGCCTGTGGTTAATTCTTCTTCCTGATGGGAAAATAGAGTGACCTGTGCCTGTCCCAACAGCTAGAACTAGTCTCTCATTGGTTGCCCCTCTTCCCGTTCATCCTCAGGACAAATTGCAACCTGTAGGGAAAGGAGGTTAAAGGTGCTGATTCTCCAAGTAAGTTGATTGCTAGTAAAGTAGCTGGAAAGGCGAACCCGAGCACAAGGAGATGAGAAATGGGGTGTGTTTTAGAAACCTTTCAAAATCACAAGGTGTACCATCTTCTGAGTTTCTCATGCATGTTTTCGATGTAGGAAGATGCCCTTGAACCTGGAGACTTGGGACCCATTCGATGGGTACCACGCAGTATTACTTTAAAGGGTCTGCGTTTGCTCACCCAACCTAACCCAACCTTTCAGCCCCAAGAGTGTCCACCCTTATGTCTCATCCAGCTGTGCGTGTAGATATGGTCAATCCAGGTTGCATCACAGCCTCTGAACGAATTTTGTAAGAATTTCTCTCTCTTTCACTGTCTTTGTTTTACGTGTTTTTAAAAGTAATTTAGTTTTATAATGGGGTTTAGCTGCTTTTCACGGCTGTGTTTATGCGGCTTTACACCCACTTGACTCACTTCCAGACATATATCAATACATAGGTTTTAAGATTCTTACTAGTCACATATATTCTTGTGCGGTGAATAGGGGGTGTTGATTCCAGTTCACTTAGCAAGGAGTAGGTCTTGTCTATTACATATTGGGTGTATGGAACGGTATCTGAGCGAATTTGAAACCCTTGTTTTATGCATCACCCCACCTCACCTTTCCCGTTAAGCAGCCATAGTGTGTTTTCTAAACGTGTGACTCTGTTCTGTTTTGTAATTCAGTTCAAGTGTAGCGGTTTTTACATTCCCTCTATAAGTGATAGCTTATGATAAGTGTCTTTTTCTGTGTGACTTATTTCACTTAGAATCGTCGTACCTAAGTCCACTCATCTTGCTTCACCTAGCCTTATGACATTGATTTCATGTCTGAGTGATATTCCATTGTACATAAGGACCACAACTTCTTTATCCATTTTTCTCTTTCCTGGGATATTTAAGGTGTCATGAAGTGGAGGTTCTTGTCAACAGAGCAGCCCTAAACTTTGGGGTGCCTGTGTCTTGCTGATTATTACTTTTCCCAATTTATACGCCCATGAGTGGACGTGCCCTATGCTCCCTAAGCTGTGTTTTTTCGATGTTTCAGGACACACCGTACACTTCTCCAGAGTGGCTGTTGGCAATTAACATCCCGCCCATCAGCGTAGCAAGGCTGCCATTTCTCCATGGCCTGTCCTGCATTTCTGGTTTTGACACTTTTTGCAGCAAGACCCTTTTGACCGATGGGGAGCGAGACTTCTTTGTAGCACTGATTTGCCTTTCCAGGTTGCTTGGTTGGCCAAAAAGGGCGTATGCGTTTTTTCCTGAATATATTCAGGAAAAAACGCATACGCCCTTTTTGGCCAAGGGCATCATTGTCGACGTTTTGCCGCTTTTCATGTGCTTTATAGGCGATTCGAATCTGCCTCCTGAAACCTGTTTCCTGCAATTCTGCCTTGCTTTCAAATCCTCTTCGTTGCCTTCCCTCAATATATTTGTGGACGAGAGTTATCATTTATAACTCAGCAGGTTTGTGAATGGCAGTCCCCCTGAGCTCCATTTTTCAACTATCTTTTTTGGGAGCTGGCCGCAAAAGCACGGGATTGCCTCAGGCCCTATTCTGGTTCCCGGCGGCAGGCTGAGCCTGTGGTTAATTCTTCTTCCTGATGGGAAAATAGAGTGACCTGTGCCTGTCCCAACAGCTAGATCTAGTCTCTCATTGTTCCCCCTCTTCCCGTTCATCCTCAGGACAAATTACAACCTGTAGGGAACAGGAGGTTAAAGGTGCTGATTCTCCAAGTAGGGAGATTGCTAGTAAATAGCTGGAATGGCGAAACTGAGCACAAGGAGGTGAGAAATGGGGTGTGTTTTAGAAACCTTTCAAAATCACACGGTGTACCATCTTCTGAGTTTCTCATGCATGTTTTCGATGTAGGAAGATGCCCTTGAACCTGTAGAATTGGAACCCATGTTATGGGTACCACGCAGTATTACTTTAAAGGGTCTGCATTTGCTCACCCAACCTAACCCAACCTTTCAGCCCCAAGAGTGTCCACCCTTATGTCTCATCCAGCTGTGCGTGTAGATATGGTCAATCCAGGTTGCATCACAGCCTCTGAACGAATTTTGTAAGAATTTCTCTCTCTTTCACTGTCTTTGTTTTACGGGTTTTTAAAAGTAATTTATTTTTATAATGGGGTTTAGCTGCTTTTCACGGCTGTGTTTATGCGGATTTACACCCACTTGACTCACTTCCAGACAGATATCAATACATAGGTTTTAAGATTGTTACTAGTCACATATATTCTTGTGCGGTGAATAGGGCGTGTTGAGTCCAGTTCACTGAGCAAGGAGTAGGTCTTGTGTATTACATATTGGGTGTATGGAACGGTATCTGAGCGAATTTGAACCCCTTGTTTTATGCATCACCCCACCTCACCTTTCCCGTTAAGCAGCCATAGTGTGTTTTCTAAACGTGTGATTCTCTTCTGTTCTGTAATTCAGTTCAAGTGTAGCGGTTTTTACATTCCCTCTATAAGTGATAGCTTATGATAAGTGTCTATTTCTGTGTGACTTATTTCACTTAGAATCGTCGTACCTAAGTCCACTCATCTTGCTTCTACTAGCCTTATGACATTGATTTCATGTCTGAGTGATATTGCATTGTACATAAGGACCACAACTTCTTTATCCATTTTTCTCTTTCCTGGGATATTTAAGGTGTCATGAAGTGGAGGTTCTTGTCAACAGAGCAGCCCTAAACTTTGGGGTGCCTGTGTCTTGCTGATTTTTAGTTTTCCCAATTTATACGCCCATGAGTGGACGTGCCCTATGCTCCCTAAGCTGTGTTTTTTCGATGTTTCAGGACACACCGTACACTTCTCCAGAGTGGCTGTTGGCAACTTACATCCCGCCCATCAGCGTAGCAATGCTGCCATTTCTCCATGGCCTGTCCTGCATTTCTGGTTTTGACACTTTTTGCAGCATGGCCCTTTTGACCGATGGGAAGCGAGACTTCTTTGTAGCGCTGATTTGCCTTTCCAGGTTGCTTGGTTGGCCAAAAAGGGCGTATGCGTTTTTTCCTGAATATATTCAGGAAAAAACGCATACGCCCTTTTTGGCCAAGGGCATCACTGTCGACGTTTTGCCACTTTTCATGTGCTTTAAAAGTGATTCGAATCTACCTCCTGAAACATGTTTCCTGCAATTCTGCCTTGCTTTCAAATCCTCTTCGTTGCCTTCCCTCAATATATCTGTGGATGAGAGTTATCATTTATAACTCTGCGGGTTTGTGAATTGCAGTGTCCCTGAGCTCCATTTTTCAACTCGCTTTTTTGAGAGCTGGCCGCAAAAGCGCGGGATTGCCTCAGGCCCTATTGTGCTTCTGGGCGGCAGGCTGAGCCTGTGGTTAATTCTTCTTCCTGATGGGAAAATAGAGTGACCTGTGCCTGTCCCAACAGCTAGATCTAGTCTCTCATTGGTTGCCCCTCTTCCCGTTCATCCTCAGGACAAATTGCAACCTGTAGGGAAAGGAGGTTAAAGGTGCTGATTCTCCAAGTAAGTTGATTGCTAGTAAAGTAGCTGGAAAGGCGAACCCGAGCACAAGGAGATGAGAAATGGGGTGTGTTTTAGAAACCTTTCAAAATCACAAGGTGTACCATCTTCTGAGTTTCTCATGCATGTTTTCGATGTAGGAAGATGCCCTTGAACCTGGAGACTTGGGACCCATTCGATGGGTACCACGCAGTATTACTTTAAAGGGTCTGCGTTTGCTCACCCAACCTAACCCAACCTTTCAGCCCCAAGAGTGTCCACCCTTATGTCTCATCCAGCTGTGCGTGTAGATATGGTCAATCCAGGTTGCATCACAGCCTCTGAACGAATTTTGTAAGAATTTCTCTCTCTTTCACTGTCTTTGTTTTACGGGTTTTTAAAAGTAATTTAGTTTTATAATGGGGTTTTGCTGCTTTTCACGGCTGTGTTTATGCGGCTTTACACCCACTTGACTCACTTCCAGACATATATCAATACATAGGTTTTAAGATTCTTACTTGTCACATATATTCTTGTGCGGTGAATAGGGGGTGTTGAGTCCAGTTCACTTAGCAAGGAGTAGGTCTTGTCTATTACATATTGGGTGTATGGAACGGTATCTGAGCGAATTTGAAACCCTTGTTTTATGCATCACCCCACCTCACCTTTCCCGTTAAGCAGCCATAGTGTGTTTTCTAAACGTGTGACTCTGTTCTGTTTTGTAATTCAGTTCAAGTGTAGCGGTTTTTACATTCCCTCTATAAGTGATAGCTTATGATAAGTGTCTTTTTCTGTGTGACTTATTTCACTTAGAATCGTCGTACCTAAGTCCACTCATCTTGCTTCTACTAGCCTTATGACATTGATTTCATGTCTGAGTGATATTCCATTGTACATAAGGACCACAACTTCTTTATCCATTTTTCTCTTTCCTGGGATATTTAAGGTGTCATGAAGTGGAGGTTCTTGTCAACAGAGCAGCACTAAACTTTGGGTTGCCTGTGTCTTGCTGATTTTTAGTTTTCCCAATTTATACACCCATGAGTGGACGTGCCCTATGCTCCCTAAACTGTGTTTTTTCGATGTTTCAGGACACACCGTACAGTTCTCCAGAGTGGCTGTTGGCAACTTACATCCCGCCCATCAGCGTAGCAAGGCTGCCATTTCTCCATGGCCTGTCCTGCATTTCTGGTTTTGACACTTTTTGCAGCATGGCCCTTTTGACCAATGGGAAGCGAGACTTCTTTGTAGCGCTGATTTGCCTTTCCAGGTTGCTAGGTTGGCCAAAAAGGGCGTATGCGTTTTTTCCTGAATATATTCAGGAAAAATCGCATACGCCCTTCTTGGCCAAGGGCATCATTGTCGACGTTTTGCCGCTTTTCATATGCTTTACAGGCGATTCGAATCTACCTCCTGAAATCTGTTTCCTGCAATTCTGCCTTGCTTTCAAATCCTCTTCGTTGCCTTCCCTCAATATATCTGTGGATGAGAGTTATCATTTATAACTCTGCGGGTTTGTAAATTGCAGTGTCCCTGAGCTCCATTTTTCAACTCGCTTTTTTGGGAGCTGGCCGCAAAAGCGCGGGATTGCCTCAGGCCCTATTCTGCTTCTGGGCGGCAGGCTGAGCCTGTGGTTAATTCTTCTTCCTGTTGGGAAAATAGAGTGACCTGTGCCTGTCCCAACACCTAGATCTTGTCTCTCATTGGTTGCTCCTCTTCCCGTTCATCCTCAGGACAAATTGCAACCTGTAGGGAACAGGAGGTTAAAGGTGCTGATTCTCCAAGTAAGTTGATTGCTACTAAAGTAGCTGGAAAGGCGAACCCGAGCACAAGGAGATGAGAAATGGGGTGTGTTTTAGAAACCTTTCAAAATCACACGGTGTACCATCTTCTGAGTTTCTCATGCATGTTTTCGATGTAGGAAGCTGCCCTTGAACCTGGAGATTTGGGACCCATGGGATGGGTACCACCCAGTATTACTTTAAAGGGTCTGCGTTTGCTCACCCAACCTCTCAGCCCCAAGAGTGTCCACCCTTATGTCTCATCCAGCTGTGGGTCTAGATATGGTCAATCCAGGTTGCATCTCAGCCCCTGAACGAATTTTGTAAGAATTTCTCTCTCTTTCACTGTCTTTGTTTTACGGGTTTTTAAAAGTAATTTATTTTTATAATGGGGTTTAGCTGCTTTTCACGGCTGTGTTTATGCGGATTTACACCCACTTGACTCACTTCCAGACAGATATCAATACATAGGTTTTAAGATTGTTACTAGTCATATATATTCTTGTGCGGTGAATAGGGCGTGTTGAGTCCAGTTCACTGAGCAAGGAGTAGGTCTTGTGTATTACATATTGGGTGTATGGAACGGTATCTGAGCGAATTTGAACCCCTTGTTTTATGCATCACCCCACCTCACCTTTCCCGTTAAGCAGCCATAGTGTGTTTTCTAAACGTGTGACTCTGTTCTGTTTTGTAATTCAGTTCAAGTGTAGCGGTTTTTACATTCCCTCTATAAGTGATAGCTTATGATAAGTGTCTTTTTCTGTGTGACTTATTTCACTTAGAATCGTCGTACCTAAGTCCACTCATCTTGCTTCTACTAGCCTTATGACATTGATTTCATGTCTGAGTGATATTCCATTGTACATAAGGACCACAACTTTTTTATCCATTTTTCTCTTTCCTGGGATATTTAAGGTGTCATGAAGTGGAGGTTCTTGTCAACAGAGCAGCCCCAAACTTTGGGGTGCCTGTGTCTTGCTCATTTTTAGTTTTCCCAATTTATACGCCCATGAGTGGACGTGCCCTATGCTCCCTAAGCTGTGTTTTTTCGATGTTTCAGGACACACCGTACACTTCTCCAGAGTGGCTGTTGGCAATTTACATCCCGCCCATCAGCATAGCAAGGCTGCCATTTCTCCATGGCCTGTCCTGCATTTCTGGTTTTGACACTTTTTGCAGCATGTCCCTTTTGGCCGATGGGAAGCGAGACTTCTTTGTAGCGCTGATTTGCCTTTCCAGGTTGCTTGGTTGGCCAAAAAGGGCGAATGCGTTGTTTCCTGAATATATTCAGGAAAAAACGCATACGCCCTTTTTGGCCAAGGGCATCATTGTCGATGTTTTGCCGCTTTTCATGTGCCTTAAAGGCGATTCGAATCTACCTCCTGAAATCTGTTTCCTGCAATTCTGCCTTGCTTTCAAATCCTCTTCGTTGCCTTCCCTCAATATATCTGTGGATGAGAGTTATCACTTATAACTCTGCGGGTTTGTGAATTGCAGTGTCCCTGAGCTCCATTTTTCAACTGTCTTTTTTGAGAGCTGGCCGCAAAAGCACGGGATTGCCTCAGGCCCTATTCTGGTTCCTGGCAGCAGGCTGAGCCTGTGGTTAATTCTTCTTCCTGATGGGAAAATAGAGTGACCTGTGCCTGTCCCAACAGCTAGATCTAGTCTCTCATTGGTTCCCCCTCTTCCCGTTCATCCTCAGGACAAATTGCAACCTGTAGGGAACAGGAGGTTAAAGGTGCTGATTCTCCAATTAGGGAGATTGCTAGTAAAGTAGCTGGAATGGCGAACCCGAGCACAAGGAGATGAGAAATGAGGTGCGTTTTAGAAACCTTTCAAAATCACACGGTGTACCATCTTCTGAGTTTCTCATGCATGTTTTCGATGTAGGAAGATGCCCTTGAACCTGGAGACTTGGGACCCATGGGATGTGTACCACACAGTATTACTTTAAAGGGTCTGCGTTTGCTCACCAACCTAACCCAACCTTTCAGCCCCAAGAGTGTCCACCCTTATATCTCATCCAGCTGTGCGTGTAGATATGGTCAATCCAGGTTGCATCACAGCCTCTGAACGAATTTTGTAAGAATTTCTCTCTTTTTCACTGTCTTTGTTTTACAGGTTTTTAAAAGTAATTTATTTTTATAATGGGGTTTAGCTGCTTTTCACGGCTGTGTTTATGCGGATTTACACCCACTTGACTCACTTCCAGACAGATATCAATACATAGGTTTTAAGATTGTTACTAGTCACATATATTCTTGTGCGGTGAATAGGGGGTGTTGAGTCCAGTTCACTGAGCAAGGAGTAGGTCTTGTCTATTACATATTGGGTGTATGGAACGGTATCTGAGCGAATTTGAACCCCTTGTTTTATGCATCACCCCACCTCACCTTTCCCGTTAAGCAGCCATAGTGTGTTTTCTAAACGTGTGACTCTGTTCTGTTTTGTAATTCAGTTCAAGTGTAGCGGTTTTTACATTCCCTCTATAAGTGATAGCTTATGATAAGTGTCTTTTTCTGTGTGACTTATTTCACTTAGAATCGTCGTACCTAAGTCCACTCATCTTGCTTCTACTAGCCTTATGACATTGATTTCATGTCTGAGTGATATTCCATTGTACATAAGGACCACAACTTTTTTATCCATTTTTCTCTTTCCTGGGATATTTAAGGTGTCATGAAGTGGAGGTTCTTGTCAACAGAGCAGCCCCAAACTTTGGGGTGCCTGTGTCTTGCTGATTTTTAGTTTTCCCAATTTATACGCCCATGAGTGGACGTGCCCTATGCTCCCTAAGCTGTGTTTTTTCGATGTTTCAGGACACACCGTACACTTCTCCAGAGTGGCTGTTGGCAACTTACATCCCACTCATCAGCGTAGCAAGGCTGCCATTTCTCCATGGCCTGTCCTGCATTTCTGGTTTTGACACTTTTTGCAGCATGGCCCTTTTGACCGATGGGAAGCGAGACTTCTTTGTAGCGCTGATTTGCCTTTCCAGGTTGCTTGGTTGGCCAAAAAGGGCGTATGCGTTTTTTCCTGAATATATTCAGGAAAAAACGCATACGCCCTTTTTGGCCAAGGGCATCGTCGACGTTTTGCCGCTTTTCATGTGCCTTAAAGGCGATTCGAATCTACCTCCTGAAATCTGTTTCCTGCAATTCTGCCTTGCTTTCAAATCCTCTTCGTTGCCTTCCCTCAATATATCTGTGGATGAGAGTTATCATTTATAACTCTGCGGGTTTGTGAATTGCAGTGTCCATGAGCTCCATTTTTCAACTCGCTTTTTTGGGAGCTGGCCGCAAAAGCGCGGGATTGCCTCTGGCCCTATTCTGCTTCTGGGCGGCAGGCTGAGCCTGTGGTTAATTCTTCTTCCTGATGGGAAAATAGAGTGACCTGCGCCTGTCCCAACAGCTAGATCTAGTCTCTCATTGGTTGCCCCTCTTCCCGTTCATCCTCAGGACAAATTGCAACCTGTAGGGAAAGGAGGTTAAAGGTGCTGATTCTCCAAGTAACTTGATTGCTAGTAAAGTAGCTGGAAAGGCGAACCCGAGCACAAGGAGATGAGAAATGGGGTGTGTTTTAGAAACCTTTCAAAATCACAAGGTGTACCATCTTCTGAGTTTCTCATGCATGTTTTCGATGTAGGAAGATGCCCTTGAACCTGGAGACTTGGGACCCATTCGATGGGTACCACGCAGTATTACTTTAAAGGGTCTGCGTTTGCTCACCCAACCTAACCCAACCTTTCAGCCCCAAGAGTGTCCACCCTTATGTCTCATCCAGCTGTGCGTGTAGATATGGTCAATCCAGGTTGCATCACAGCCTCTGAACGAATTTTGTAAGAATTTCTCTCTCTTTCACTGTCTTTGTTTTACGGGTTTTTAAAAGTAATTTAGTTTTATAATGGGGTTTAGCTGCTTTTCATGGCTGTGTTTATGCGGCTTTACACCCACTTGACTCACTTCCAGACATATATCAATACATAGGTTTTAAGATTCTTACTAGTCACATATATTCTTGTGCGGTGAATAGGGGGTGTTGAGTCCAGTTCACTTAGCAAGGAGTAGGTCTTGTCTATTACATATTGGGTGTATGGAACGGTATCTGAGCGAATTTGAAACCCTTGTTTTATGCATCACCCCACCTCACCTTTCCCGTTAAGCAGCCATAGTGTGTTTTCTAAACGTGTGACTCTGTTCTGTTTTGTAATTCAGTTCAAGTGTAGCGGTTTTTACATTCCCTCTATAAGTGATAGCTTATGATAAGTGTCTTTTTCTGTGTGACTTATTTCACTTAGAATCGTCGTACCTAAGTCCACTCATCTTGCTTCTACTAGCCTTATGACATTGATTTCATGTCTGAGTGATATTCCATTGTACATAAGGACCACAACTTCTTTATCCATTTTTCTCTTTCCTGGGATATTTAAGGTGTCATGAGGTGGAGGTTCTTGTCAACAGAGCAGCCCTAAACTTTGGGGTGCCTGTGTCTTGCTGATTTTTAGTTTTCCCAATTTATACGCCCATGAGTGGACGTGCCCTATGCTCCCTAAGCTGTGTTTTTTCGATGTTTCAGGACACACCGTACACTTCTCCAGAGTGGCTGTTGGCAATTAACATCCCGCCCATCAGCGTAGCAAGGCTGCCATTTCTGCATGGCCTGTCCTGCATTTCTGGTTTTGACACTTTTTGCAGCATGACCCTTTTGACCGATGGGAAGCGAGACTTCTTTGTAGCACTGATTTGCCTTTCCAGGTTGCTTGTTTGGCCAAAAAGGGCGTATGCGTTTTTTCCTGAATATATTCAGGAAAAAACGCATACGCCCTTGTTGGCCAAGGGCATCATTGTCGACGTTTTGCCGCTTTTCATGTGCCTTAAAAGCGATTCGAATCTACCTCCTGAAATCTGTTTCCTGCAATTCTGCCTTGCTTTCAAATCCTCTTTGTTGCCTTCCCTCAATATATCTGTGGATGAGAGTTATCACTTATAACTCTGCGGGTTTGTGAATTGCAGTGTCCCTGAGCTCCATTTTTCAACTGTCTTTTTTGAGAGCTGGCCGCAAAAGCACGGGATTGCCTCAGGCCCTATTCTGGTTCCTGGCAGCAGGCTGAGCCTGTGGTTAATTCTTCTTCCTGATGGGAAAATAGAGTGAGCTGTGCCTGTCCCAACAGCTAGATCTAGTCTCTCATTGGTTCCCCCTCTTCCCGTTCATCCTCAGGACAAATTGCAACCTGTAGGGAACAGGAGGTTAAAGGTGCTGATTCTCCAATTAGGGAGATTGCTAGTAAAGTAGCTGGAATGGCGAACCCGAGCACAAGGAGATGAGAAATGAGGTGCGTTTTAGAAACCTTTCAAAATCACACGGTGTACCATCTTCTGAGATTCTCATGCATGTTTTCGATGTAGGAAGATGCCCTTGAACCTGGAGACTTGGGACCCATGGGATGTGTACCACACAGTATTACTTTAAAGGGTCTGCGTTTGCTCACCAACCTAACCCAACCTTTCAGCCCCAAGAGTGTCCACCCTTATGTCTCATCCAGCTGTGCGTGTAGATATGGTCAATCCAGGTTGCATCACAGCCTCTGAACGAATTTTGTAAGAATTTCTCTCTCTTTCACTGTCTTTGTTTTACAGGTTTTTAAAAGTAATTTATTTTTATAATGGGGTTTAGCTGCTTTTCACGGCTGTGTTTATGCGGATTTACACCCACTTGACTCACTTCCAGACAGATATCAATACATAGGTTTTAAGATTGTTACTAGTCACATATATTCTTGTGCGGTGAATAGGGGGTGTTGAGTCCAGTTCACTGAGCAAGGAGTAGGTCTTGTCTATTACATATTGGGTGTATGGAACGGTATCTGAGCGAATTTGAACCCCTTGTTTTATGCATCACCCCACCTCACCTTTCCCGTTAAGCAGCCATAGTGTGTTTTCTAAACGTGTGATTCTGTTCTGTTCTGTAATTCAGTTCAAGTGTAGCGGTTTTTACATTCCCTCTATAAGTGATAGCTTATGATAAGTGTCTTTTTCTGTGTGACTTATTTCACTTAGAATTGTCGTACCTAAGTCCACTCATCTTGCTTCTACTAGCCTTATGACATTGATTTCATGTCTGAGTGATATTCCATTGTACATAAGGGCCACAACTTCTTTATCCATTTTTCTCTTTCCTGGGATATTTAAGGTGTCATGAAGTGGAGGTTCTTGTCAACACAGCAGCCGTAAACTTTGGGGTGCCTGTGTCTTGCTGATTTTTAGTTTTCCCAATTTATACGCCCATGAGTGGACGTGCCCTATGCTCCCTAAGCTGTGTTTTTTCGATGTTTCAGGACACACCGTACAGTTCTCCAGAGTGGCTGTTGGCAACTTACATCCCGCCCATCAGCATAGCAAGGCTGCCATTTCTCCATGGCCTGTCCTGCATTTCTGGTTTTGACACTTTTTGCAGCATGTCCCTTTTGGCCGATGGGAAGCGAGACTTCTTTGTAGCGCTGATTTGCCTTTCCAGGTTGCTTGGTTGGCCAAAAAGGGCGTATGCGTTTTTTCCTGAATATATTCAGGAAAAAACGCATACGCCCTTTTTGGCCAAGGGCATCATTGTCGACGTTTTGCCGCTTTTCATGTGCTTTACAGGCGATTCGAATCTACCTCCTGAAATCTGTTTCCTGCAATTCTGCCTTGCTTTCAAATCCTCTTCGTTGCCTTCCCTCAATATATCTGTGGATGAGAGTTATCATTTATAACTCTGCGGGTTTGTGAATTGCAGTGTCCCTGAGCTCCATTTTTCAACTCGCTTTTTTGGGAGCTGGCCGCAAAAGCGCGGGATTGCCTCAGGCCCTATTCTGCTTCTGGGCGGCAGGCTGAGCCTGTGGTTAATTCTTCTTCCTGATGGGAAAATAGAGTGACCTGTGCCTGTCCCAACACCTAGATCTAGTCTCTCATTGGTTGCCCCTCTTCCCGTTCATCCTCAGGACTAATTGCTACCTGTAGGGAACAGGAGGTTAAAGGTGCTGATTCTCCAAGTAAGTTGATTGCTAGTAAAGTAGCTGGAAAGGCGAAACCGAGCACAAGGAGATGAGAAATGGGGTGTGTTTTAGAAACCTTTCAAAATCACACGGTGTACCATCTTCTGAGTTTCTCATGCATGTTTTCGATGTAGGAAGATGCCCTTGAACCTGGAGATTTGGGACCCATGGGATGGGTACCACGCAGTATTACTTTAAAGGGTCTGCATTTGCTCACCCAACCTCTCAGCCCCAAGAGTGTCCACCCTTATGTCTCATCCAGCTGTGGGTCTAGATATGGTCAATCCAGGTTGCATCTCAGCCCCTGAACGAATTTTGTAAGAATTTCTCTCTCTTTCACTGTCTTTGTTTTACGGGTTTTTAAAAGTAATTTATTTTTATAATGGGGTTTAGCTGCTTTTCACGGCTGTGTTTATGCGGATTTACACCCACTTGACTCACTTCCAGACAGATATCAATACATAGGTTTTAAGATTGTTACTAGTCATATATATTCTTGTGCGGTGAATAGGGGGTGTTGAGTCCAGTTCACTGAGCAAGGAGTAGGTCTTGTGTATTACATATTGGGTGTATGGAACGGTATCTGAGCGAATTTGAACCCCTTGTTTTATGCATCACCCCACCTCACCTTTCCCGTTAAGCAGCCATAGTGTGTTTTCTAAACGTGTGACTCTGTTCTGTTTTGTAATTCAGTTCAAGTGTAGCGGTTTTTACATTCCCTCTATAAGTGATAGCTTATGATAAGTGTCTTTTTCTGTGTGACTTATTTCACTTAGAATCGTCGTACCTAAGTCCACTCATCTTGCTTCTACTAGCCTTATGACATTGATTTCATGTCTGAGTGATATTCCATTGTACATAAGGACCACAACTTTTTTATCCATTTTTCTCTTTCCTGGGATATTTAAGGTGTCATGAAGTGGAGGTTCTTGTCAACAGAGCAGCCCCAAACTTTGGGGTGCCTGTGGCTTGCTCATTTTTAGTTTTCCCAATTTATACGCCCATGAGTGGACGTGCCCTATGCTCCCTAAGCTGTGTTTTTTCGATGTATCAGGACACACCGTACACTTCTCCAGAGTGGCTGTTGGCAATTTACATCCCGCCCATCAGCATAGCAAGGCTGCCATTTCTCCATGGCCTGTCCTGCATTTCTGGTTTTGACACTTTTTGCAGCATGTCCCTTTTGGCCGATGGGAAGCGAGACTTCTTTGTAGCGCTGATTTGCCTTTCCAGGTTGCTTGGTTGGCCAAAAAGGGCGTATGCGTTTTTTCCTGAATATATTCAGGAAAAAACGCATACGCCCTTTTTGGCCAAGGGCATCATTGTCGACGTTTTGCCGCTTTTCATGTGCCTTAAAAGCGATTCGAATCTACCTCCTGAAA
Organism: Eschrichtius robustus; assembly: GCF_028021215.1. NCBI lineage: Eukaryota > Metazoa > Chordata > Mammalia > Artiodactyla > Eschrichtiidae > Eschrichtius > Eschrichtius robustus. The sequence continues at coordinate 1,028,518 of NW_027175427.1, forward strand.
TCTGTTTCCTGCAATTCTGCCTTGCTTTCAAATCCTCTTCGTTGCCTTCCCTCAATATATCTGTGGATGAGAGTTATCACTTATAACTCTGCGGGTTTGTGAATTGCAGTGTCCCTGAGCTCCATTTTTCAACTGTCTTTTTTGAGAGCTGGCCGCAAAAGCACGGGATTGCCTCAGGCCCTATTCTGGTTCCTGGCAGCAGGCTGAGCCTGTGGTTAATTCTTCTTCCTGATGGGAAAATAGAGTGACCTGTGCCTGTCCCAACAGCTAGATCTAGTCTCTCATTGGTTCCCCCTCTTCCCGTTCATCCTCAGGACAAATTACAACCTGTAGGGAACAGGAGGTTAAAGGTGCTGATTCTCCAAGTAGGGAGATTGCTAGTAAAGTAGCTGGAATGGCGAAACTGAGCACAAGGAGATGAGAAATGGGGTGTGTTTTAGAAACCTTTCAAAATCACACGGTGTACCATCTTCTGAGTTTCTCATGCATGTTTTCGATGTAGGAAGATGCCCTTGAACCTGGAGAATTGGAACCCATGGGATGGGTACCACGCAGTATTACTTTAAAGGGTCTGCATTTGCTCACCCAACCTAACCCAACCTTTCAGCCCCAAGAGTGTCCACCCTTATGTCTCATCCAGCTGTGCGTGTAGATATGGTCAATCCAGGTTGCATCACAGCCTCTGAACGAATTTTGTAAGTATTTCTCTCTCTTTCACGGTCTTTGTTTTACGTGTTTTTAAAAGTAATTTATTTTTATAATGGGGTTTAGCTGCTTTTCACGGCTGTGTTTATGCGGATTTACACCCACTTGACTCACTTCCAGACAGATATCAATACATAGGTTTTAAGATTGTTACTAGTCACATATATTCTTGTGCGGTGAATAGGGCGTGTTGAGTCCAGTTCACTGAGCAAGGAGTAGGTCTTGTCTATTACATATTGGGTGTATGGAACGGTATCTGAGCGAATTTGAACCCCTTGTTTTATGCATCACCCCACCTCACCTTTCCCGTTAAGCAGCCATAGTGTGTTTTCTAAACGTGTGACTCTGTTCTGTTTTGTAATTCAGTTCAAGTGTAGCGGTTTTTACATTCCCTCTATAAGTGATAGCTTATGATAAGTGTCTTTTTCTGTGTGACTTATTTCACTTAGAATCGTCGTACCTAAGTGCACTCATCTTGCTTCTACTAGCCTTATGACATTGATTTCATGTCTGAGTGATATTCCATTGTACATAAGGACCACAACTTCTTTATCCATTTTTCTCTTTCCTGGGATATTTAAGGTGTCATGAAGTGGAGGTTCTTGTCAACAGAGCAGCCCTAAACTTTGGGTTGCCTGTGTCTTGCTGATTTTTAGTTTTCCCAATTTATACACCCATGAGTGGACGTGCCCTATGCTCCCTAAGCTGTGTTTTTTCGATGTTTCAGGACACACCGTACAGTTCTCCAGAGTGGCTGTTGGCAACTTACATCCCGCCCATCAGCGTAGCAATGCTGCCATTTCTCCATGGCCTGTCCTGCATTTCTGGTTTTGACACTTTTTGCAGCATGGCCCTTTTGACCGATGGGAAGCGAGACTTCTTTGTAGCGCTGATTTGCCTTTCCAGGTTGCTTGGTTGGCCAAAAAGGGCGTATGCGTTTTTTCCTGAATATATTCAGGAAAAAACGCATACGCCCTTTTTGGCCAAGGGCATCATTGTCGACGTTTTGCCGCTTTTCATGTGCCTTGAAGGCGATTCTAATCTACCTCCTGAAATCTGTTTCCTGCAATTCTGCCTTGCTTTCAAATCCTCTTCGTTGCCTTCCCTCAATATATCTGTGGATGAGAGTTATCATTTATAACTCTGCGGGTTTGTGAATTGCAGTGTCCCTGAGCTCCATTTTTCAACTCGCTTTTTTGAGAGCTGGCCGCAAAAGGGCGGGATTGCCTCAGGCCCTATTGTGCTTCTGGGCGGCAGGCTGAGCCTGTGGTTAATTCTTCTTCCTGATGGGAAAATAGAGTGACCTGTGCCTGTCCCAACAGCTAGATCTAGTCTCTCATTGGTTGCCCCTCTTCCCGTTCATCCTCAGGACAAATTGCAACCTGTAGGGAAAGGAGGTTAAAGGTGCTGATTCTCCAAGTAAGTTGATTGCTAGTAAAGTAGCTGGAAAGGCGAACCCGAGCACAAGGAGATGAGAAATGGGGTGTGTTTTAGAAACCTTTCAAAATCACAAGGTGTACCATCTTCTGAGTTTCTCATGCATGTTTTCGATGTAGGAAGATGCCCTTGAACCTGGAGACTTGGGACCCATTCGATGGGTACCACGCAGTATTACTTTAAAGGGTCTGCGTTTGCTCACCCAACCTAACCCAACCTTTCAGCCCCAAGAGTGTCCACCCTTATGTCTCATCCAGCTGTGCGTGTAGATATGGTCAATCCAGGTTGCATCACAGCCTCTGAACGAATTTTGTAAGAATTTCTCTCTCTTTCACTGTCTTTGTTTTACGGGTTTTTAAAAGTAATTTAGTTTTATAATGGGGTTTTGCTGCTTTTCACGGCTGTGTTTATGCGGCTTTACACCCACTTGACTCACTTCCAGACATATATCAATACATAGGTTTTAAGATTCTTACTTGTCACATATATTCTTGTGCGGTGAATAGGGGGTGTTGAGTCCAGTTCACTTAGCAAGGAGTAGGTCTTTTCTATTACATATTGGGTGTATGGAACGGTATCTGAGCGAATTTGAAACCCTTGTTTTATGCATCACCCCACCTCACCTTTCCCGTTAAGCAGCCATAGTGTGTTTTCTAAACGTGTGACTCTGTTCTGTTTTGTAATTCAGTTCAAGTGTAGCGGTTTTTACATTCCCTCTATAAGTGATAGCTTATGATAAGTGTCTTTTTCTGTGTGACTTATTTCACTTAGAATCGTCGTACCTAAGTCCACTCATCTTGCTTCTACTAGCCTTATGACATTGATTTCATGTCTGAGTGATATTCCATTGTACATAAGGACCACAACTTCTTTATCCATTTTTCTCTTTCCTGGGATATTTAAGGTGTCATGAAGTGGAGGTTCTTGTCAACAGAGCAGCACTAAACTTTGGGTTGCCTGTGTCTTGCTGATTTTTAGTTTTCCCAATTTATACACCCATGAGTGGACGTGCCCTATGCTCCCTAAGCTGTGTTTTTTCGATGTTTCAGGACACACCGTACAGTTCTCCAGAGTGGCTGTTGGCAACTTACATCCCGCCCATCAGCGTAGCAAGGCTGCCATTTCTCCATGGCCTGTCCTGCATTTCTGGTTTTGACACTTTTTGCAGCATGGCCCTTTTGACCAATGGGAAGCGAGACTTCTTTGTAGCGCTGATTTGCCTTTCCAGGTTGCTAGGTTGGCCAAAAAGGGCGTATGCGTTTTTTCCTGAATATATTCAGGAAAAATCGCATACGCCCTTCTTGGCCAAGGGCATCATTGTCGACGTTTTGCCGCTTTTCATATGCTTTACAGGCGATTCGAATCTACCTCCTGAAATCTGTTTCCTGCAATTCTGCCTTGCTTTCAAATCCTCTTCGTTGCCTTCCCTCAATATATCTGTGGATGAGAGTTATCATTTATAACTCTGCGGGTTTGTAAATTGCAGTGTCCCTGAGCTCCATTTTTCAACTCGCTTTTTTGGGAGCTGGCCGCAAAAGCGCGGGATTGCCTCAGGCCCTATTCTGCTTCTGGGCGGCAGGCTGAGCCTGTGGTTAATTCTTCTTCCTGTTGGGAAAATAGAGTGACCTGTGCCTGTCCCAACACCTAGATCTTGTCTCTCATTGGTTGCTCCTCTTCCCGTTCATCCTCAGGACAAATTGCAACCTGTAGGGAACAGGAGGTTAAAGGTGCTGATTCTCCAAGTAAGTTGATTGCTACTAAAGTAGCTGGAAAGGCGAACCCGAGCACAAGGAGATGAGAAATGGGGTGTGTTTTAGAAACCTTTCAAAATCACACGGTGT